>NC_060125.1:292446444-292752185 GCF_021461395.2 Schistocerca americana
TTCGCAGCAATGCAGGCTGCTATTCTCCCACGGAGACGATCGTAGAGATGCTGGATGTAGTCCTGTGGAATGGCTTGCCATGCCATTTCCACCTGGCGCCTCAGTTGGACCAGCGTTCGTGCTGGACGTGCAGACCGCGTGAGACGACGCTTCATCCAGTCCCAAACATGCTCAATGGGGGACAGATCCGGAGATCTTGCTGGCCAGGGTAGTTGACTTACACCTTCTAGAGCACGTTGGGTGGCACGGGATACATGCGGACGTGCATTGTCCTGTTGGAACAGCAAGTTCCCTTGCCGGTCTAGGAATGGTAGAACGATGGGTTCAATGACGGTTTGGATGTACTGTGCACTATTCAGTGTCCCCTCGACGATCGCCAGTGGTGTACGGCCAGTGTAGGAGATCGCTCCCCACACCATGATGCCGGGTGTTGGCCCTGTGTGCCTCGGTCGTATGCAGTCCTGATTGTGGCGCTCACCTGCACGGCACCAAACACGCATACGACCATCTTTGGCACCAAGGCAGAAGCGACTCTCATCGCTGAAGACGACACGTCTCCATTCGTCCCTCCATTCACGCCTGTCGCGACACCACTGGAGGCGGGCTGCACGATGTTGGGGCGTGAGCGGACGACGGCCTAACGGTGTGCGGGACTGTAGCCCAGCTTCATGGAGACGGTTGCGAATGGTCCTCGCCGATATCCCAGGAGCAACAGTGTCCCTAATTTGCTGGGAAGTGGCGGTGCGGTCCCCTACGGTACTGCGTAGGATCCTACGGTCTTGGCGTGCATCTGTGCGTCGCTGCGGTCCGTCCCAGGTCGACGGGCACGTGCACCTTCCGCCGACCACTGGCGACAACATCGATGTACTGTGGAGACCTCACGCCCCACGTGTTGAGCAATTCGGCGGTACGTCCACCCGGCCTCCCGCATGCCCACTATACGCCCTCGCTCAAAGTCCGTCAACTGCACATACGGCTCACATCCACGCTGTCGCGGCATGCTACCAGTGTTAAAGACTGCAATGGAGCTCCGTATGCCACGGCAAACTGGCTGACACTGACGGCGGCGGTGCACAAATGCTGCGCAGCTAGCGCCATTCGACGGCCAACACTGCGGTTCCTGGTGTGTCCGTTGTGCCGTGCGTGTGATCATTGCTTGTACAGCCCTCTCGCAGTGTCCGGAGCAAGTATGGTGGGTCTGACACACCGGTGTCAATGTGTTCTTTTTTCCATTTCCAGGAGTGTATATATATACAGGGTGTTTAAAAATGACCGGTATATTTGAAACGGCAATAAAAACTAAACGAGCAGCGATAGAAATACACCGTTTGTTGCAATATGCTTGGGACAACAGTATATTTTCAGGCGGACAAACTTTCGAAATTACAGTAGTTACAATTTTCAACAACAGATGGCGCTGCAAGTGATGTGAAAGATATAGAAGACAACGCAGTCTGTGGGTGCGCCATTCTGTACGTCGTCTTTCTGCTGCAAGCGTGTGCTGTTCACAACGTGCAAGTGTGTTGTAGACCGTGGTTTACTCCTTAGAACAGAGGATTTTTTTGGTGTTGGAATTCCACCGCCTAGAACACAGTGTTGTTGCAACAAGACGAAGTTTTCAATGGGGGTTTAATGTAACCAAAGGACCGAAAAGCGATACAATAAAGGAACTGTTTGAAACATTTCAACGGACTGGGAACGTGACGGATGAACGTGCTAGAAAGGTAGGGCGACCGCGTATGGCAACCACAGAGGGCAACGCGCAGCTAGTGCAGCAGGTGGTCCAACAGTGGCCTCGGGTTTCCGTTCGCCATGTTGCAGCTGCGGTCCAAATGACGCCAACGTCCACGTATCGTCTCATGCGCCAGAGTTTACACCTCTATCCATACAAAATTCAAACGCGGCAACCCCTCAGCGCCGCTACCACTGCTGCACGAGAGACATTCACTAACGATATAGTGCACAGGATTGATGACGGCGATATGCATGTGGGCAGCATTTGGTTTACTGACGAAGCTTATTTTTACCTGGACGGCTTTGTCAATAAACAGAATAATGTTCACATTTTGAATATGTATGCCTTGCATAGGTGTTTGTGGGATTTCAATGATGCTGCTCACAAAAATAAGCAATATATTGCCTCTCCTGAGACTTCATGAGCGATCAGAACAGAGATAGTTTGACAATATCTGAGCTGCAGTGCAAAATATATTGAATCAGAAGCACATATACAACTGAATTAAGAAAAGTACAAGCAAATGCAATTCTAGCTGTGCAAATGCTCTCATCTACAAGGCTGAAACCTCTTCGTTCGAGTTGACCGACTCTGTTCTTTAAGGAGTATTGTTGACAGGAGGGAAGGCTACACAAATCAAGAAGCTACATTCTTTAATGAACATTTGTCTATTTAAAACGTCGCAGCATTGCTCCCCATTCACATATGTTTGAATTCTGGAATTTTGATATATTGCCACCCCGACCCCCCACATGCTTTATCAGAGTTGTATAATGGTCACTAATGTAAATTAATCATGCTGTTGCATCCTTGAGCCAATGATTCGTGATGTACCCTTGTCCGGTTCTCAGCTACGCTACAGATCAATAAGTCTGGCGATTGTTGATCAATTTTAATAATATTGAGTATGGATGTTGTTCAAACAAGGGTACATCAATTTATGCAGTTGGATCATCAATATGTGTATTTTGATTTTTTGTCATGTTGGACTTAGAATAGTTGCGTTTCAATTAAGCGACGAAAGTTAAAGTCCGTATACATGGAGATCACTATGGGACTTAGTCTCTGAAATAGCTCTTTGTTAATAACTACGTTATTATTGGTTCAAATTGTAAACAATTTGGGTTGTATAATGTTTATTCGTAAAGGAAGGGATTGTAATGGTAAGTTTTGAGATTATTCGATTCGGCCAGCTTCGAATAATTACTGCTGTTAAGGTTAATAATTATTATTATTAATTTTAATAATTATTATTGTTAATGAAAAATCGTCATCATCAACTAAATCCGCAACTTATAGCATGTCGAGTGTTCTCGATTGTAATGCACGCAATGTGATATGTAATTTCAGTTTTGATGACAGTGCTTCATGCGTTACACTATCTTTATTCCTTATTGCATAATTAACGGTACTTAGAAGAAACGTGAACAGTTCTGGTGACATTCTAAGATAGTTAAAGGAACTTCTTAGGTCTTTCATTACAAATTACTTCAGCAAGGATGCTGAGCAACTGAGCTGACGTCTTTTCTTCTACAAATCAGGAATCGAAACACGTTTCTTATTTTTCTCTGATGCAGCGATTCAACACAACAAGCTTTAACTCCATCACAACTCGAGCAACATGCAGCAGCCAAAACTTTCAGTTCAGACACGACCCATGAAACGACGAAACCGAAGTGTATACTGGCTTTTCCGTGTCTACAGTCAAATATGATACCATTTGCGTACAACTCACTACACACAACGGGTATTGCAACCCAATGTCGTGTAAACTAGGCTTTATGTACATTTATTTTGTGATCGGTGTGAACTTATTTCTTCACACTTACATTAGACTTATTCGTCATAATGGTTTTATGTTTATTTAGTACCAAACCAGTTATTGGTTACAAGTGCCCTCAGTTTTGGTTTCTGACTAAAGATTACCACTGTACGTTTTATACAATGTACCTAACGATGCAATTTTCATGCTGTTAGTATGAGTTTGTCTTCCATAAAAGTAGAAAATTTGTTTCTGTCAAATTTGCTCTCGGGGGGCTGGCACCTGCTTAATCGCAGAGTATAGAATTTTGTAAAGTTACTCTTTGATTTGTTTTCTATGGTCAGAGCTAGCGCCACCTATGGTCATCGTTTACCTCTTTGATAGTTCAACTGTCACACTGAGTTTAACACTGATTCTATTCGACAGACGATGGCAATATCAAATACACGTCGATGAGATGAGAATTGTATTGTATTCATTTTATACGTGAGCTTTGTACTGAAGATAATTTTTATCCAAGTACGATACCATATACAATTCCTGTACACTGGATACTTAGATGCAGGCTTATATACATTTTCTGTCATTAAATTCTTGCACACTTCATTCCACAGCTTTAGTGGGGTAATGAAATTTTGAAACGCGCAACACTTAGTAAAAGACTGAGCTATCAAGACTCAAAGTTATGCCAAAGAATAAAGATCGTAAAGAAGCGTGTAAGAGATAACAAATCTTTGTACTCCGTTCAGGAGGAGCGGATTTCAAAACCGAGACCTGCTGTCCAGATCAGGGCTTTCCTATCTTTTCTTTGAATAGATTTCATCTAAAAGGACATGGAGGATAATTTTTCGGGTTCCTTGCTCTAACCACTTCGTCATCCACAAGACGTTCACCCATTACTATCTGTCTTAATATATGGCACTATGAATAGTAGATCTTCAATGCGGCATATATTGGCTTCCAGAATACAGAGGTGGATGTTACCTCAGAGGCCCCATAGGTAGCCTCTCAAGTGTCAGGGTAATGAGTTAGGCTGTCATGTTACAAAGACCTCTCCACGAGGATTAATGTACGACAACATCGCTAACAGCCATACCAGAGATTGGGCCGCGCCTAATGGCAAACATCTCCGAGCACTCCACAGGCGGCGTCAAGCGATCGAATGCCATTCCCGCTCTGGTGCAAGAGCGAGATACGGCCCCGGAAAACGACCTCTCGCACCTAGCCGCATCGGCAGAACAGGAGCCTCGATAACGGCCGCATTACCGGTCGTTTAACAGGCCAGTAAAGGCCGGAGCAATTTCGCCGCGATTTATCGCCGCCTCGCCGAACCGCGCCTCTCCGTGGCTGCCACGTTATGGCAGAGCGACTGCTCTGCGCTCCTCACTCACAGTCGCAAGTTTCCCTTCCCGCCGACGCACTGCTTAACGAGCTCCTCCAAATAGGATCTCTTCGGAACCAAACTCCTGGATGAAACAATTTGACCTCGATGGTTTGTAGCTATTACAGGTGATTTTAGGTTTTATCAGTCTTCCTTGTTGTTGCCTAGTTCGCATTTATTGTTACTACACTACTGGCCGTTAAAATTGCTACACCAAGAAGAAATGCAGATGATAAACAGATATTCATTGGACAAATATATTATACTAGAACTGACATGTGATTAGATTTTCACGCAGATTGGGTACATAGATCCTGAGAAATCAGTTTCCAGAACAACCACCTCTGGCCAAAATAACGGCCTTGATACGCCTGGGCATTGAGTCAAACAGAGCTTGGATGGCGTGTACAGGTGCAGGTGCCCATGCAGCTTCAACACGATACCACAGTTCAACAAGAGTAGTGACTGGCTTATTGTGAAGAGCCAGTTGCTCGGCCATCATTCACCAGACGTTTTCAAATGGTGACAGATCTGGAGAATGAGCTGGCCAGGGCAGCAGTCGAACATTTGCTGTATCCAGAAAGGCCCGTACAGGACCTGCAACATGCGGTCGTGCAGTATCCTGCTGAAATGTAGGGTTTCGCAGGGATCGAATAAAGGGTAGAGACACGTGTCGTAACACATCTAAAATGAAACGTCCACCGCTCCAAGTGCCGTCAATGCGAACAAGAGGTGACCGAGACGTGTAACCAATGGCACCTCATACCTTCATGCCGGGTGATACGCCAGTATGGCGATGACGAATACACGCTTCGAATGTGCGTTTACCGCGATGTCGCCAAACACGAATGCGACCATCATGATGCTGTAAACAGAACCTGGATGCATTCGAAAAAATGACTTTTTGCCATTTGTGCACCCATGTTCGTCGTTGAGTATGCCATCGCAGGCGCCCCTTTCTGTGATGTAGCGTCAGGGATAACCGCAGCCATGGTCTCCGAGCTGATAGTTCATACTGCTGCAAACGTCGTCGAACTGTTCGTGCACATGGTTGTAGTCTTGCAAACGTCCGCATCTGTTGACTCAGGGATCGAGACGTGGCTGGACGATCCGTTACAGCCATGCGGATAATATGCCTGTCATCACGACTGCTAGTGATACGAGGCCGTTGGGGTCCAAACCGGCGTTCCGTATTACCCTCCTGAACCCACCGATTCCATATTCTGCTAAGAGTCATTGGATCTCGACCAACGCGAGCAGCAATGTCGCGATATGATAATCCGCAGACGCGATGGGCTACAGTCCGACCTTTATGAAAGTCGGAAACGTGATGGTACGCGTATCTCCTGTTTACACGAGGCATCACAACAACGTTTCACTAGGCAACGTCGGTCAACTGCTGTTTGTGTATGAGGAATCGGTTGGAAAATTTCCTCATGTCATCACGTTTTAGGTGTCGCCATCGGGGCCAACCTTGTGTGAATGCTCTGAAAAGCTAATCATTTGCATATCACAGCGTCTTCTTCCTGTCGGTTGAACTTCTGTAGTACGTCATCTTCGTGGTGTAGCAATTTTAATGGCCTGTAGTGTAATACACTGCCACACAAATGTATCACCTGGTAAAATTCTGAACAGCCATCTTTTGGAGCGTGGACCGTTGCGTGACTTGCCGAAAGGAAGTCAGAGAGATAGTGGAAGGTACCGACAGGGATCTGTAACTATGCCCACTCCAGCGCCGTGACCAACTGCGCTACCTTTCTCGGTTGTGGAACGATGGCGCGTACATGTCGATCGAGGTGGTACCACACATTCTGGATTGGGTTGAAATCCAGTGAGTTTGGCAGCCAGAGGTGTACGTTAAAATCATTTTGATGCTCTTCAAACGAAGCACGTGCCCTGCGCGTTGTATGGCAGGTTCCATTTTCCTGCTGATAGGTGCCATCGTGCCGCGGGAAACCAAACTGAATGTAGCGGTGTATATGGTCTCCAAAAATAGATAGGCACATGTATTTATCCACTGTGCCTTCCAGAACGACGAAATCACACAAGGTGTGAGACAAAAACATTCCACAGCCCATGACACTCCCTCTTCCGGGCTGGAACCTCCTGGCGATTGCTTCGGTACCGTACACGCCCAAAGCATCTGTACAGTGGAGCATAAAACGTGAGTCGTCTGGAAAGGACACCTGTCGCCGCTCAGTGGACGTACAGATGCGATATTGGCGTGAAAATTCCAGTCTTCTTCGCTAATGAACAGCAGTCACCATGGCGGCATCAACCACGCGTCTGTTGCGGTGACTCATACACAGCAACGTTCGATGAACAGTTATTGAGGAGACACTGGTGTTAACCCCTTCGTTCGTCTGAGAAGTCACTTGCTGAACAGTCGTACTTATATTCGCATATACACTTCTCCGCAGTCATCATTCACCCTGTCATCTACGGTTCTAGGTGTACCATAGCTGTCGCGCCTCTGGTTTGGATAACGCCATTTAGCAATTCCTGTTACACTAAACACGGCGGAAATCCAACGTTTTGCAAAAATGGTTCAAATGGCTCTGAGCACTATGGGACTTAACATCTGTGGTCATCAGTCCCCTAGAACGTAGAACTACTTAAACCTAACCAAGCGAAGGACATCACACACAGCCATGCCTGAGGCAGGATTCGAACCTGCGACCGTAGCGGTCACGCGGTTCCAGACTGTAGCGCCTAGAACCGCACGGCCACACCGGCCGGCAACGTTTAGCAAACGGCTCTGTTGATGCATCGTGGATACGGGACAACACCCAGTCAAAAATTTGCTAATGAAAAATCGCCAAACAGTGGTAGGTTTTCAGAAGTTATTTTATTTAGACGACCAGTTTCAGCATCTCGTTAATGCCATCTTTCAGGCACTATACACTCCATGTACAGACAATCAGATACATCGATACTTGCATAACTGGAGCCATCGATATCTGGATGCCGTGATTTCGCTGTTGAATTGTTTACTTTGAACACTTCACAACAAGTCTTCGAAGTAAATTCTCCAGAAACGAAGTCGCGGAATACAGATAATGATGGCTTCAATTATGCCAGTATCGATATGTCTGATTATACACGGAGCGCTTATGATCTAAAGATTGCAGTAATGAGATGCCGGAACTGGTCGTGTAAATTAAATAACTTCTAAAAATATTTGGCTATTTTGGCATTTTTCTTTCGTAAAGGGTTTACAGAGCTAGTCGTTTCGGAAAGCCAATGATAATGCTCTTTTCAAAGCTACGTTAGTCGTTCCGTTTCCGCATTACGACGAAGACTGCACTGCTTCTCGCATCCCTCCCACTGCTGGTCCTTCCACCTACCGTCTGTGAATGGTTATTGTCTGCAAAATGTTATTGCACGTTGACGTCGATAGGGGTGGTCACATTAAACTCACTTGGGCCGAGTACTATTATTATTATTATTGTTACTATTATCTTCTTAGACATTGACTAACAAGGGAAGTGAAGGATCCAGAAGTGGAGAAGGAAATGAAATTAAAATTCACGCATTAAGAGAGTTACGTGACGTTATTGAGTATAGAATCGAGACAGATTTGCTAAGAACTTAGCCTTATGAACCCACTTATTAGTGTGAATTTGTATTCCCTGTAGCTCAGGCGTACGCACTAATTCATTTGGGAAGGGTGTCGTAAAGCCACTGCATTCCGTCCAGAGGCAAACTGGTTCTCAGTTGTCGTAAGTGTTCGTTGATGTCCATGTGACAAGGACTAGGACGAAGTTGTTGTCTAAGTTGGTCCCACACGCTGAACCCGTACCATCGATCATGCGACAGTTTGATGATTTCATATTTTTCTCCGCTAATTCAAACTGATATCAAAATGGGTGCTGAGGCGACTACAAACATAAAGCCATCCTTCTATAAAGTATGACCGTTTACCTCTATTTACTCTGCATACAGTACTTAGGTGGAGGGTTTTCTCGAATCTTGTAAGCCATCAGAAGAGTGACAACTTACTAGACAAGGGTCGGGGAGATGCCGTCAGGGAACAGGATCAGAAAAAGCTAGCCATGTGTTCCAGGACAATGCTCTGGAGAACAACCAATTCGTATGTTAGGACGACTGATATCGTGTAACCGGTACCGCAGTGGCGCCGCCTGCAGGTTTCTCGAAGAAACTGGTGAGGCACCTGGCGGACGTGTATCGCCGAACGGATCTTATCAGTGAGCACTAAAGAGACAGCTGTGACTGTGTGGGCCTGTTCATTTCTTTATGGCGTAACCTATTCCGTTCAAATGATCTCACATGGTGCTTCATGGTCACCGACGCTGATCGTACAAGAATGGTATGGGGGTGGCCGGAAAGGTCGATAAGATCTAATTTGCCTCGTGAGAGTTTGTAAGGAGCAGGAGTGCCGACAGTCAGTCGCCAGGCAACAGAGTTTGTTGAGTACTGCAGCATGTAGGGGGAAGAACGATGATTGGACAGTGCCTGAGAAGAGGAGCCGCAGTGGAGGATCGGATGCCGTTTTCGGAGAAAAGAAAGCGTGGTTGTTGCCCCATTGGTTAGCGCAGAAATTTTGCTCCAGAGTGGGAGATTGTTGCTAAATTACTAAGAGTTTACCACCTTGCAAAAATAAAGCATTGGGTAGCGTCTAAACAAACTTTCCGGAGGAGGGAGACCAAGCGAGGTGGCGCAGTGGTTAGCATGCTGGATCCGTATTCGGGAGGACGACGGTTCAAATCCGCTTCCGACCATCCTTATTTAAGTTTTCTGTGATTTCCTGGAGCCACTTTGTAGCAATTCTGGACGTGTGCGGTGTCGCGCTGTCCTTCTGGAATGGCCGAAGTCCGTCGGAATGTACAATGGATACGAATGAATGCAAGTGATCAGACAGAATGCTTACGTACCTGTCATCTGTCACAGTCGTATCTAGAGGTATCAGGGGTCCCATATCACTCCAATGGCACACGTTCCACATTTAATTTCCCTTGATGTTGAACATTTTCAAAGTAGCCGCAGGTAAACCGTAACTGTTCTCCTTTATAACTTAATCATCAAATCCTGTCCCCGCAGAATTTTTGTTTTGTTTTCTTTACCACATTTTTCTTTGGTTTTCGACAGTCCGACAACTGGTGTCCTCCCATCCCACACTTATAACACGAAGAATGTAAAGACTGTTACCTGTTTTATGCGATTTAGTACTGTTAAAAGACTTACCAGACATCGATTTCTGTTATAACTGCAACAAAAAACCATCGACAATTTAATGTAGTGTTTCTTGACAACATATTTCCTCTTCCTCTCTTCATCTAGAAGTCGATTCTTCAAGTAATCTAGGATTAGCATATCTAGTGAGTGTTACTAGCGTCGTGAATAGATTATCATAAACGGCGACATTGTCAGCAATAGATGGCAAAGGAAACACACCGGTTTCTTCTAACACTGCAACAGATGACAGTATCTCTCGAAGAAATTTGTCGGATAGCAGAAAATGATCAATTAGCAAGTTATTTGTTGAGTAAAATTTCGTAATTAGCAAATTCACTACTAACTTCCATATCCTCTTAGCTCGAAAACATTGCAGTGACGACCACAGATTAAACGAGATAGCTTTGCCTTCGTGTAATTCAAATGCTACGAGGGTAATCCCAAAAGTAAGGTCTTCAATTTTTTTATAAGTACAGAGCTTTCTTTGTGTGGCAGTTGGTCACACTGTTACGAAGAGTGCTTCCTGCGCTGTATGTAAATATGCGCACGCTGCGCTCAGGCGCTCAGTCTTGGCTTGGCAGCCGTTGAGAATGGAGCTCCCGTTGGATGTTACCACCAAGTGCGCATTGCGCGCAGCTATTCGGTTTTTGAACGTAAATGTCACTGCGCCGATTGATGTCCATCGGCAATTGACGGAAGTGTATGGTGAGTCGTGCATGCATGTCAAAAATGTTCGTAAGTGGTGTAGAGAGTTTGCAGCTGGTCGGTCCGAAATTCGCGACAAACAAAGGAGCGGGAGACCGTCAGTTTCTGAGGAGACAGTGTTGAAGGTTGAGCAAAGCATGCGTGAAGATCGGCGGATCAGCCTGGATGATCTCTGCACGTCGGTTCCTGAAGTTTCCCGAAGCACCGTTCACAGAATTTTAACGGCAACAGTGAACTACCGGAAGGTGTGCACAAGATGGGTGCCACACATGCTGACTGAGGACCACATGCAGCAACGAGTTGATGCTTCCCGCGTATTTCTTCACCGCCTTGCAGGCGAACGGGACAAATTTCTGGATTCAATTGTCACGAGTGACGATACCTGGGCATACCACTTTACACCTGAGACACAGCAACAGTCACGCCAATGGCGACATCCTTCTCCAGAGCCGCGGAAATTAAAACAAACACAGTCTGTCGGTGAAGTCATGACAACCGTTTTTTGGGATCGGAAAGGGGTCTTGTTGGTCGACTTTTTAACGCTGACAAGTACTGAGAGACTCTGAAAAAACTGAAAACGGCAAATCAGAACCGGAGAAGAGGAATGTTGAGCAAGGGCGTACACATACTCCATGTCAACGCTCGCCCACACATCGCTCGGCAAGCCGTTTCTCTCCTGCAACAGTTTTAGTGAAATATAATCACCCACCCACCCTATAATCATGACTTGGCGCCCAGTGACTATCATCTGTTCCATACGTTAAAAGAACATTTGGCCGGATAGCGATTCAGCTCCGACGACGAGGTGAAAGAAGAGGTTCATAACTTCCTGAACAGCATGGCGGCGAGCTGGTATGACATGGGGATACAAAAACTGCCACAGCGTCTAGAAAGGTGCATCGACAGAAATGGTGAATATGTCGAAAAATAGCTAAATGTTCAAGCTTTAAACTGATGTAAACGATTGTAGAATTAAACAGGTCTATGTACTTCTAAAAATTATGAGACCTTATTTTTGGGATTAACCTCGCATTATCAGGAATTCTGAGTAATGTTTGAGACTTACATTTGTTACAGCATTTCTTGAAAGTTACACATTCAACGTCTTACTTCAAGTGTACCTCTGGTGTATTGCTCTCATAATGTACGATCATTTCCCAGTACCTGATTTGAATAAATTCGAGCAACTCCATCTCAATTTGCAGAACCTCACTTCAAAATTTGCAGTTACTGAAACTGTTTCCATTGCACCGCAGAATTTTATACTTGTCTACCTCGTCAGCAATGATCAATGGTGAGTTCGCGTCCGTTGTGCTATATACTGAGATGACAAAAGTCATGGGATAGCGGTATGCGCATATGCAGACGGCGTTAGTACCGCGAACACAAGTAAGCCGTACACTGGCGGAGCTGTCATTTGTACTCAGCTGATTCATGCGGAAAGCTTTCCGAAGTAATTATGGCTGCACGACGGGAATGAACAGGCTCTGAACTCATGGGACATTTGAGTTCAGAAATCGTTTGGTTATTTAGTATTTCGAGATCCCCAGAGTCAAGAGTGGGTTCATAATATCAAATTTCAGGCATTGGCTCTCACCATGGACAACGCAGTGGCCGACAGCCTTCACTTAACGATAGAGAGAAGCGGCTTCTGCGTACAGTTCTGAGTGCTAACAACAAGGAACACCGCGTGAATTAACCACAAAAATCAGTATGGAAGTTACGGCTAACGTATCCACTAGGACATTGCTGCAAAATTTGACGTTAAAGAGCTATGGCAGCAGACACAGGCGCGAGTGCCCCTGCTAATAGCACGACTTTCCCTGCTGATCCTCTCCTGGGCTCGCGGCATATCGGTTCAACGCTGGACGACTGCAAAACCATGGCCTGGTCAGCTGAGTCCTTATTTCAGCTTGTAAGAACTGATGGTAGTGTTCGAGTGCGGTGCAGACCCCTCGAAGCCATGGAGTCAAGTTATCAACGAGACACTGTGCCAGCTGGTGGTGGCTCGAGTGATGCGGGCTGTGTTTACTTGGAATGGACTGGGTTCTCTGGTGCAACTGAACCGGTCATTGGCTATAAATGGTTATTTTAGGATACTTGGATACTATTTGCATCCATTCATGAACTTCATGTTCCCAAACAACGGTGGAACGTTTATGGATAACGATGTGCCATGTCACCGAGCCATAATTATTCGCTGTTGGTTTGAAGAACCTTCTGGACATTTCGAGCGAAAGATTTGGCCTCCCAGATCGCCCGAAATGTAAGAAATCGAATATTTATGACACATAACAAGAGGTCAATTCGTGTACAAAATCCTGCAACAGCAATACTTACTCAATTATGGACGGCTATAGAGGCAATATGACTCTGTATTTCTGCAGGATACTTCCAACCACTTGTTGAGACCATCCCACGTCGAGTTGCAGCATTACGCCGGGCAAAAGGAGGTCCGTTACAATATGAGGTGGTATCATATGACTTTTGTCACCTCTGTGTGCGAGAAAATTACATGTGCTGTAAATTGGCACAGTGCTGTTCCTATAACTTGATAAATTTAGAGATTTCTCAGGCCCTCAAATTACCATTTTATTTGGAATAGTAACGATTTATTTTATGAACTCCTAGTAACATTTATTTCCTTTTGAAGAAGTCTCATGAAATGTAACTGTTGGCAACCTTCTATGAACAACAAAATAAAAGCACAGGCCTGATATCAAAACGTAACATGAACATATTGGAAAGAATTAAATCTGAGAGATACTAATTGCAAATATCAACCACTTTTACATCCAAGTAGTGTGGATTTGTGCTTCTTTTTCCTTCTTTAACTGAATATTTCTATTTATAGTGCCCATATCTGCAAGAAATTTATATTTCTCTTTTAGTTCAACTGCTATGCTTACTATGTGATTCACAAAAATTTGTGTGTGTAAATACTTCTTTTGTCATTTCCTTGTGTTTATTGTATCAAAGATAGATAATGGATGTGTTAGTCAATATTCTTCATATTGAAGGCACTTATTTATTTATTTATTTTTGTATTCACTCCTGTACTACCTCGAAAGCCCCAATTGCTAACATTTGTCGTGAGGAGTGAACTCGGGAACCACAATTTCCAATAATGTTGGTGAAAGAAATATTGGCACCCAGAATTCGGCTGTCGAGGGAAGCATCATCTCACTGATCATCGATCATTAGATTAACATCCTACCTTATTTCCAAACTTTCTGCTGTGTTTTGTGGCTTTAGATCGTGTGACGCTATTGATGGTGATCTGCCTGTTGAACGAGGAGGATAGGCTGGGCGGCTTCCGTGGTGCTGTACCAGAGGAGCAGACTTCGTGCTGCCACCAGATTTCACTCCGTCGCTACCCTTTATTCATAACAGCACCAACACAACGACACTCTGCTGAAGCTCTCATCACATTTACGATCTGGACACATACAAACCAGAAACTTCGTAGCATCACGTCCACCAAGACCTTAAGGGTAAAGATAGATGTAGAGCTCTCATATCTAACACTAATGCAGACTTGCGGCCCTTGAGACTGATATTTTGAATTATTCATTTGCCTCCAAATATACAATTATTTTTGGAGAGTGCTGAGTTGTCCGTACGATCTTTACCCAAATCGTCTGAGAATGCTGCTCAGCTTAGTTTTAACCCTTAGACTACTACTCGTCTTACTGGGAGGGACCAATTATCCCATTGATAGTCTAGTTAAGCGATGAAAGAAAACAACTAGTAGCGCGTCTAATACTTTATTTTGAAAAATGAAAACGAACAGCGTGTGTAAATATAAAGTTCGTCGAGTTTACATTACAGTGCGTGAAACATTATTTGCACAGTGCTATTTGGCATATTGTACAAAACTGTTTTCGTTCTTATTTCAATCTTATTTTTTTTGCATATCCTGAGCAACGTCTCCTTGTACTAACCGTGGTGGGGAAACGGTTAGCTGCATTCAGCATACGTTTTGCTACTTTTGATGGTGTATATCTCCCCCTCCTCCTTCTTTTAACTTGAGTTTTTCGTTTCCCAGTTACCTTCCTTTTTTCAGGATGTGGGTCAAGAAAACACCGATTTCGGTGATTTCTGTGATTTTAGTATACAGAATCAAGGCATTGACAACAGGCACCATCAACAATTCGTTGAGTACTGTCTTCTATCATTTACTGGACGATCGATAAGAGACAGACACATCATCTTTCTGGTTAAAATATCAACCCTTCCTAAGTACTTTTTATAGAAGCAGATTAGTTTGACAAATTACTTCCACCTTACCTCCATCTTTTTCCTTGCTAGTCGTTTTGCCCACTGTAGACTCATAATAACTGCTTAGAATAACCATTCCTTTGATATCTTGCCATATTGCTGCTAACTTTTGTTGTGGCTTTGCAACAAATTCCAATGCCCGTCTTCCCTATTTTCCTCGGAACTTCGCCATTTTTTTCTAGAGCTGGTGGCAGTGCTCAGTAAGGGAAATTTGATCTTATTATTAAACTGATACTTGTGAAAAATATGTCGAAAACAAGTGTGACGCCCTGTTTTCTGACTATTTGATAGTGTCAAGACGAATCTCTCTCCAAGTGTCTGTAATCTGATTGTTTACCTTCATAAACACTGAGACTATTCTTGTGTCCTGTTGCAGCATGACAATATTCCCAACATTTTATCCCACATTTTATGCGTTTGAGAGGTAGATATTGCTTCAGAGCAGATCTCTCTTTGAATCTTACAGTAGACCCATCTATATTCTGATGGGGCTAGCTTCTTTTCCTGTGGGAAAGGTGTGTTTGAGACAAGCAATAACCTCATCATTATAATATGTTTTTGAAGAGGCGGCAGGTTGTTGGGATTACTGATACATTGCTTCGACAATAGAAACTGGAAAGTGTTACGCGCAGTTGATGCTTTTATTGCCTCATTGCCCAGTGATTTATTATGGGACCAACAATCACAAACACTGCGTAGCCTAACTCATTGCAAACGTGAAAGTAAGCAACAATATTATTTTACAAGGATTAGTGTCATCTGTCACATTCTCTTTATTTTTTCTTAACGTATCGAAATGTTTGTTTGTCCACTGATTTTTGTGAACATTATCCAGCTGCGAGGAAATAATTATTGAAATCAGTCCATTTCGTCAGAAGACGTATTAAGATTGCACAACGACAGCGTTGAGTGATCCTGAACAGTGAATGGCATTTTTAGGTACGAAGGAGGTGTATGGTGTGGACCATATATAATTTTGGAGTGGTGGTGTTAGAACGTTCGTCTGTCCACGCCTCACCTTCTTCACTTCAACTCATTGAATTATTTTCATCCTTATTGCCTTTACCACTGCTAGGGTTACATTCTTTATCGTTGATCGTCTTATTCCTCCAACTCGTACGTAAATTTCCTTTATTATTGATTCCAAATGCGTACAATATGAAAAGAAAAATATATGTAAAAATCAACTTCAAAAGGAAGACAAGTATGTTTCCAATACCACTGTGACTTATAGTATCAGAGAAAACTGGGGACCTTACCTGATGGATTTACATACTGGCATCTGATTGTATTATGTAATGATGCGTGAAGTTCTACAATAAACAAACAAACAAAAAATATACGTGAATGTGTGTCACGAGGGGGAAAAAACAGGGCAATAGGTAACCCTTATCTTTCCCTCCTTACAATAACACAAGACCTGCTGTCTCCTACCGTCTATGCCTACTTTTCCAAACTACATACAGTGAACCGAATTCTGAATCAGTGGTACGACAGTCTTTGTGTCGTGGATTAACTTCTGTGTCATTCGCATCAACGTTGTCCCCCATCAGTCTCCTGTGTAGTCTAAGGGTAAACGTACAATGTATCTCGTAAATTAATAAGTAATTGAGCAAAAACTAGTATTTTTAATCTAATGCACTCTGTACAATTATGCTTTTGAGACTCCTTTGTAGTGTTTCAAAAGAAAATTTTTCAGTGCATGTAGATGCAAGGCCAGACTGAATTGACTCATAAGCTGCTGATGTGCATCAACAAGGCATGTAGTCTCTATGTCACCTCCTGTGTTTCTATCAGCAGTTAACGGGTACGAAATGGAGAGAACATGACCACAAGGTGTTCCCATTTATATCTAGGTTGTGTCCCCTCATACTTATAACATGAAGGTCCTTCTTATCGTGTGTTTGACTCACGTGTCTCTCCTTCCTAGCCTTCCACAACCTATCCTCATTTCTTTCCTCAGAAAGGAATTAACAGACCTACTAGAATATATGTTTTTATTTTCTAAGTTTCTGTCAGCACTTTAAGAGCAAAACATTATTTAACGGCAGAACATTTCGATTTGCGTTCAAATATTGGTTTATTTTTTCAATATTCGTATAGACAAGAGGAAAACAGGCGCTGAACCATAATTTTTGCTTGCTCTTGGAGCAAACAGAGTCAATGTCTGTGTAGGGCAACACTGTCATTGTAGTGTCGCACACCGCATTACTATCATCAAATGTAAATTGCAATACGCAGCCAACAGCAGAATACAGTGAAGTTATCAGAAAAGATTTAAGCAAGTAAAGAGCACGACTTCATCGTATCATTCAAGGACCTACGAAAAGAAAACCGGCAGTTAAAGCAGAATAAAGTATTCCACAAACTGGACAAAATAATCTTAAGATATAACGGTAAACAACATATCGTAGAATGCCTATACAAACTGTATGTGAGCTGTAAAGGAGAAAAGAGAGAAGGGAAGATCGACGATCATGGTAAATAAAGCGTAGAAAAATCGTAGAACAATCCTTCATATTTCCGCCAAATTTATCAGGGAACAACACCCATAAACATATCATCGCGTGCGCAAAGACGAAACATGACAGCTGCAACAATAATCGACTAGTGTTGAGGAAGTAAAAGAAAATTTGAAAACAGGAACAAAGAGTAGGTAAGGTAACCAATACCGAAACTGTAGCTGGAAAATGGCCTAGCTATACTAACTGAAAACAACGAAGATCCGGAATTATTTAAGGGAATCTACGGGTATTTTGTACAACATTTGTTCTGGAGACAAGCAAAGCGATGTGGCTGACATTAGACTCGAGATAAGTGGAAACACGAGATAAGGAAACCAACAACCAAGAACATAATAAAAGGTGCCTCGAGCGAAAGAGGTGATTGAAATAGATAGACATTTATCTTCAACTGAAGCTCTGTTGACATTGGTGCCAAAAAGCTCAAGTTATTTTTGAATTAAGACGCCATGGGCACAACTTTCAGTTCAAGTAAATCGTGCCTCACAAAAAAGGACCTACTGGAAGTATATTAGTGTACAGAAGACATTCAAAATTTAAGAGAACGATTAATACCCAACGCGAAGAGCCCATCGAGAGAAAAAGCAAGGAGAAAAGGATATGGTAAACTCTTACTGATATAGTGGACTGGTTAGGCAAATTAGACTTTGAAAACGGCAGAACAAGTGGGGACATACAACGAATATGTCTTGTACACGTGAATAGAAAAGACGCGTAAATAAGATGAAGAGAGGCATGTTACATTCAGATCACTGGAAGGCTATGGAAACGAATACAGAAGACCGAACTGTAAAGAAGTATGAACTGTAAAAGATAAATTTACTGTGGCCTTATATCTGCAGCAGAAGACATGATTACAAATACTTAGTGAATCAAACAGACGAAGAGGAACTCCTCTTGGAATTTTTAAGAGCTCTGATGGCTTGTGCCGTATATGAAGTTGTGACTTCATCTGTAATGGTTCCACTACTGACGACTTCTGTCATAGCCTCCGGTTATCGAGCAGGCAGCCAAAACTTCTGATATCAAATATAGAACCATAGACAACTCTATAACTATCATCTGTGACGTACGTTTCGATGTGGTACAGAGTGTTTTGGCAAGAGCGTTCTAAAATGTAAGGCGTCACTCTTCGGGGACACGAGAAGGCTATTCCGAGGATTACTTCTTTTCTGGTTACCTTCCTGAGAATATAGTAAGCCGGAGTTACTTTTGCCCTTTGCGGTTAACTTTGACGCAATGGTTGCAAAAAATTTTAGTTTTTTACCTCTTAAATTACATAATTAGCATCTTGTAAACAAGGCAGTGCGCACAAAACATTGTCGGACTTTTTACCGCGTCGATTCAGGGTAAAACATGGAGCTTTCGACGATTATCTCCATCGTCTTTTAAGGAGCAACTGCCTGTCAAATCAGCCGCTGTCGTGGCCTTATACAGCCGACATATGGCTTCTGATTGGTCGATAATTACGTCATGACGTCGTAGATGGTGTCAACGTTTGCACTGGTGGCCCATCGCTCTCGCTGCAGCGTAAACATTGCGACGACTACCTCTGGCTCTTGTCTGCATCGAGAGCTCGCTTCCATAGACTGCTAACATTACATCCTCTGTCACGTTGAAGATCTTCTCACACATCCTTGTTTCTACAACCTTCAAATAAAGATTCCCACCTTTGTGGGAACCTGGGACAAAATTCTGTTTCGTCAAACATTATTTTACGTTTGTTTGTGAGGCTGTGCTCAGCAACTGCAGATTTCTCCGGTTCTAGATTTTTTAAACCACCATAGCCGAAGTTTAGGCAGTCAGTGGCTCCTGACAAAGACATTGGACGTAATCGTCGAAAGCTCACTGTTTTATCCTGAACTGTCGTGGCAGGAAGTCCGAGAATGTTTTATACAACAGTGCCGACGCGAAAGACTTCGTTCTCAAGGTATGACCTACAAAGTAGAGAGTTCTGTGAACTAATATCGTGCTGGAAGCACAGCAGTTGGTGAAATATGCGACAATTGTCTATTTACTGTATCACTTTCTGAATAAAGCTCAATATGACCTGTTCTTACGTTCAAAATTTAGGGTTTTATTTCGTCCTGAGGTTCCTAAACGTCTACTCTAGAGATTCTGATTGAGTTTGTTTTGTCCCAACATAACATTACAACTTTATAATGAATATGTGACTGAATGGGTCACTGTTCCCATTTCACGTTTTGCTAATTAGTGCGAATATTATCTGGCACTACAAATACCTGGTGTATATTTTAAGGACTGTGATGCGAACGCAGAGATTCTTTCGTGAACATTTTTAACATTGTCAGCAGGAATTACACATCAGCTTTGTGAGGACTTTTGTGTCATACCGACTGTTTGTGACACGTACTACGTAGTAAAGAGCAAATTACGATATATGCAAATGGTGAAGGCAAGTCAGAGCCTAGGGAATACTGTGTGAGGAGCAGTGTTTATAAATTTACTGAACTTTTAGGCAGTTGCAAAGAAGTCGAGACTATTTGTAGTTTTTGATACATGTTATGTGACTGTTTTTAATGACACTGCAGACCACTACCATTCTGATACTAAAATATGATGTTTTATGATTCGGTCAGTGGTTCTAGAAAATATATAGTCGTCATATGCAGATATTTCCTTACAATTATTGGGTGTGCGATGATAGAATGCGAAAAAATTCTGCACACCTTCATGAAGAAATAGTTGTTGAGTGCAGAGGAGGCTCTGTAGCCGAACACAAAGCAAACCGGCGTATCAGCATCGATGAACTAGCGGTAGAACTTGGAATCGGACATGAGCGAGCTCACACGATCATCCACGACATAAAGGAAGGTATCAGCGCGATGAGTACCCCGCCAATTGACCCCGACACTCATGGAACAACGCATGGCGTTCAGCCTGGAACAGCTCGTGCGTTACCATGAATCTGGCAATGACCTTCTGTTTCGTATTGTGACGGGGGATGAAACGTGAGTACACCATTACACGCCCGAATCGAAGGCCGCATGTATGGAGTGGAAACATTTGTCATCACTCCGTCTGCAGGTAAAGTGCAACTCACCGTTTTCTGGGACGCCAAAGCAGTTTTGCTGCTGGAATTTCTGGAGGATGCAACCATCAATGCTGTGCGTTACTGTGCCACTCTCTCCAAATTGAAAGAGGTGATTCGGAAAAAGCGACCTGGACTTCTGAGATCTGGCGTTCTGTTGTTGGATGACAATATCTACATCTACATCTACATTGATACTCCGCAAGCCACCCAACGGTGTGTGGCGGAGGGCACTTTACGTGCCACTGTCATTACCTCTTTTTCCTGTTCCAGTCGCGTATGGTTCGCGGGAAGAACGACTGTCTGAAAGCCTCCGTGCGCGCTCTAATCTCTCTAATTTTACATTCGTGATCTCCTCGGGAAGTATAAGTAGGGGGAAGCAATATATTCGATACCTCATCCAGAAACGCACCCTCTCGAAACCTGGCGAGCAAGCTACACCGCGATGCAGAGCGCCTCTCTTGCAGAGTCTGCCACTAGAGTTTATTAAACATCTCCGTAACGCTATCACGGTTACCAAATAACCCAGTGACGAAACGCGCCGCTCTTCTTTGGATCTTCTCTATCTCCTCCGTCAACCCGACCTGGTACGGATCCCACACTGATGAGCAATACTCAAGTATAGGTCGAACGAGTGTTTTGTAAGCCACCTCCTTTGTTGATGGACTACATTTTCTAAGCACTCTCCCAATGAATCTCAACCTGGTACCCGCCTTACCAACAATTAGTTTTATATGATCATTCCACTTCAAATCGTTCCGTACGCATACTCCCAGATATTTTACAGAAGTAACTGCTACCAGTGTTTGTTCCGCTATCATATAATCATACAATAAAGGATCCTTCTTTCTATGTATTCGCAATACATTACATTTGTCTATGTTAAGGGTCAGTTGCCACTCCCTGCACCAAGTACCTATCCGCTGCAGATCTTCCTGTATTTCGCTACAATTTTCTAATGCAGCAACTTCTCTGTATACTACAGCATCATCCGCGAAAAGCCGCTTGGAACTTCCGACACTATCTACTAAGTCATTTATATATATTGTGAAAAGCAATGGTCCCATAACACTCCCCTGTGGCACGCCAGAGGTTATTTTAACGTCTGTAGACGTCTCTCCATTGATAACAACATGCTGTGTTCTGTTTACTAAAAACTCTTCAATCCAGCCACACAGCTGGTCTGATATTCCGTAGGCTCTTACTTTGTTTATCAGGCGACAGTGCGGAACTGTATCGAACGCCTTCCGGAAGTCAAGAAAAATAGCATCTACCTGGGAGCCTGTATCTAATATTTTCTGGGTCTCATGAACAAATAAGGCGAGTTGGGTCTCACACGATCGCTGTTTCCGGAATCCATGTTGATTCCTACATAGTAGATTCTGGGTTTCCAGAAATTACATGATACGCGAGCAAAAAACATGTTCTAAAATTCTACAAGAGATCGACGTAAGAGATATAGGTCTATAGTTTTGCGCATCTGCTCGACGACCCTTCTTGAAGACTGGGACTATCTGTGCTCTTTTCCAATCATTTGGAACCCTCCGTTCCTCTAGAGACTTGCGGTACACGGCTGTTAGAAGGGGGACAAGTTCTTTCGCGTACTCTGTGTAGAATCGAATTGGTATCCCGTCAGATCCAGTGGACTTTCCTCTATTGAGTGATTCCAGTTGCTTTTCTATTCCTTGGACACTTATTTCGATGTCAGCCATTTTTTCGTTTGTGCGAGGATTTAGAGAAGGAACTGCAGTGCGGTCTTCCTCTGTGAAACAGCTCTGGAAAAAGGTGTTTAGTATTTCAGCTTTACGCGTGTCATCCTCTGTTTCAATGCCATCATCATCCCGTAGTGTCTGGATATGCTGTTTCGAGCCACTTACTGATTTAACGTAAGACCAGAACTTCCTAGGATTTTCTGTCAAGTCGGTACATAGAATTTTACTTTCGAATTCAATGAACGCTTCACGCATAGCCCTCCTTACGCTAACTTTGACATCGTTTAGCTTCAGTTTGTCTGAGAGGTTTTGGATGCGTTTAAACTTGGAGTGGAGCTCTCTTTGCTTTCGCAGTAGTTTCCTAACTTTGTTGTTGTACCACGGTGGGTTTTTCCCGTCCCTCACAGTTTTACTCGGCACGTACCTGTCTAAAACGCATTTTACGATTGCCTTGAACTTTTTCCATAAACACTCAACATTGTCAGTGTCGGAACAGAAATTTTCGTTTTGATCTGTTAGGTAGTCTGAAATTTGCCTTCTATTACTCTTGCTAAACAGATAAACCTTCCTCCCTTTTTTTATATTCCTATTAACTTCCATATTCAGGGATGCTGCAACGGCCTTATGATCACTGATTCCCTGTTCTGTACATACAGATTCGAAGAGTTCGGGTCTGTTTGTTATCAGTAGGTCCAAGATGTTATCTCCACGAGTCGGTTCTCTGTTTAATTGCTCGAGGAAATTTTCGGATAGTGCACTCAGTATAATGTCACTCGATGCTCTGTCCCTACCACCCGTCCTAAACATCTGAGTGTCCCAGTCTATATCTGGTAAATTGAAATCTCCACCTAAGACTATAACATGCTGAGATAATTTATGTGAAATGTATTCCAAATTTTCTCTCAGTTGTTCTGCCACTAATGCTGCTGAGTCGGGAGGTCGGTAAAAGGAGCCAATTATTAACCTAGTTCGGTTGTTTAGTGTAACCTCCACCCATAATAATTCACAGGAACTATCCACTTCTACTTCACTACAGGATAAACTACTACTAACAGCGATGAACACTCCACCACCGGTTGCATGCAATCTATCCTTTCTAAACACCGTGTGTACCTTTGTAAAAATTTCGGCAGAATTTATCTCTGGCTTAAGCCAGCTTTCTGTACCTATAACGATTTCAGCTTCGGTGCTTTCTATCAGCGCTTGAAGTTCCGGTACTTTACCAACGCAGCTTCGACAGTTGACAATTACAATACCGATTGCTGCTTGGTCCCCGCATGTCCTGACTTTGCCCCGCACCCGTTGAGGCTGTTGCCCTTTCTGTAGTTGCCCAAGGCCATCTAACCTAAAAAACCGCCCAGCCCACGCCACACAACCCCTGCTACCCGTGTAGCCGCTTGTTGCGTGTAGTGGACTCCTGACCTATCCAGCGGAACCCGAAACCCCACCACCCTATGGCGCAAGTCGAGGAATCTGCAGCCCACACGGTCGCAGAACCGTCTCAGCCTCTGATTCAGACCCTCCACTCCGCAGTCAGTCCTGTCGACGATGCTGCAGATGGTGAGCTCTGCTTTCATCCCGCTAGCGAGACTGGCAGTCTTCACCAAATCAGATAGCCGCCGGAAGCCAGAGAGGATTTCCTCCGATCCATAGCGACACACATCATTGGTGCCGACATGAGGGACCACCTGCAGATGGGTGCACCCTGTACCCTTCATGGCATCCGGAAGGACCCTTTCCACATCTGGAATGACTCCCCCCGGTATGCACACGGAGTGCACATTGGTTTTCTTCCCCTCTCTTGCTGCCATTTCCCTAAGGGGCCCCATTACGCGCCTGACGTTGGAGCTCCCAACTACCAGTAAGCCCACCCTCTGCGACTGCCCAGATCTTGCAGACTGAGGGGCAACCTCTGGAACAGGACAAGCAGCCATGTCAGGCCGAAGATCAGTATCAGCCTGAGACAGAGCCTGAAACCGGTTCGTCAGACAAACTGGAGAGGCTTTCCGTTCAGCCCTCCGGAATGTCTTTCGCCCCCTGCCACACCTTGAAACGACCTCCCACTCTACCACAGGTGAGGGATCAGCCTCAATGCGGGCAGTATCCCGGGCAACCACAGTAGTAGTCCGATCAGGGGATGCGTGGGACGAGCTGGCCGTCCCCGACAAACCCCCATCCCGACCCCCACAGTGATGCCCATTGGCAACAGCCTCAAGCTGTGTGACCGAAGCCAACACTGCCTGAAGCTGGGAGCGAAGGGATGCCAACTCAGCCTGCATCCGAACACAGCAGTTGCAGTCCCTATCCATGCTAAAAACTGTTTTGCTAAGAACGTCTGAACTAATCTACAGAGAGCGCAAACAAATCGACAAAATTTAAACGGTTATTAAAATACAAGATTGCCTAGTAAATGCAGTAATGCTGCTACTTGCGCACTGCTGACACTGCTCGGCGGCGGAAGGAGACTAAGCGAAATTACACTATTCAGGTACTAAAACACGATGCTACACTCTCAAATACTATAATACGCCCGAAATTTATGAATTAAACAATGCAAGAACCAAAAACACGCAAAGAAATTAAGAGTTAAACTATGTATCAAATGAGTGAGCTAGGAGTATACGACTTGCTGCTCAGCTGCTTATCCAACGGCGGCAGGGAGCACACTGACTGCGACCAACCGACACTGGCCGTTCAAAACAAAACAGTAGACAAACGACTACGCGAATTTACACTATTCAGGTACTAAAACGCGATGCTACAACTCTCAAATACTATAATACGCTCGAAATTTATGAATTAAACAATGCAAGTACCAAAAACACGCAAAGAAATTAAGAATTAAACTATGTAACAAATGAGTGA
This sequence comes from Schistocerca americana, assembly GCF_021461395.2. NCBI lineage: Eukaryota > Metazoa > Arthropoda > Insecta > Orthoptera > Acrididae > Schistocerca > Schistocerca americana. The sequence goes on from NC_060125.1 coordinate 292,471,656, forward strand.
GCTAGGAGTATACGACTTGCTGCTGCAGCTGCTTATCCAACGGCGGCAGGGAGCACACTAACTGCGACCAACCGACACTGGCCGTTCAAAACAAAACAGTAGACAAACGACTACGCGAATTTACACTATTCAGGTACTAAAACGCGATGCTACAACTCTCAAATACTATAATACTCCCGAAATTTATGAATTACACAATGCAAGTACCAAAAACATGCAAAGAAATTAAGAATTAAACTATGTAACAAATGAGTGAGCTAGGAGTATACGACTTGCTGCTGCAGCTGCTTATCCAACGGCGGCAGGGAGCACAATGCGAGACCACACACAGCGACGGCAACGCATAACCGTATTGCAACTCTTGGTTGGGGGCGCCGACACCAACCGCCTTATAGACCCGATCTCGCACCAAGTGACTTCCATCTGTTTCCTCCTTTGAAGTAGACTCTCGGGGGAAGGCGCTTTGGCAGCAATGCTGACGTCAAAAAATGGTTCAAATGGCTCTGAGCACTATGGGACTTAACTTCTGAGGTCATCAGTCCCCTAGAACTTAGAACTAGTTAAACCTAACTAACATAAGGACATCACACACATCCATGCCCGAGGCAGGATTCGAACCTGCGACTGTAGTGGTTGCGCGGTTCCAGACTGAAGCGTCTAGAACCGCTCGGCCACACCGGCCGGCTGTCACACGACGTTAACATCATCGAAAGATCGGATCTTTTGAGACGGTGCCCATTTGACTTCCTACACCATCTGCAAAAGTGGGTCAGGTGAGCAACCTTGCACATTGTTTGTAGTAAGGGAAGACAACATACTGTCCCTATGCTGCAAAGTGGCCGACATTGAAGGAGTACAACCTGGGCGCAACCAATGGTGCGAGTACAAGGGGTTTTCTAGAGGCCAGTCTGCAAGCTAGGTCCTTCATCAAGTAAAGTGACACAAAATTTAATAGTGTGCGTGTTACTTGACCATATATATATATATATATATATATATATATATATATATATATATATATATATAATGATAGTGACCGGGCCAAATATCTCACGAAATAAGCATCAAACGAAAAAACTACAAAGAACGAAACTCGTCTAGCTTGAAGGGAAAACCAGATGGCGCTATGGTTGGCCCGCTAGATGGTGCTGCCATAGATCAAACGAATATCAACTGCGTTTTTTTAAAAATAGGAACCCCATTTTTTATTACATATTCTGTAGTTCGTAAAGAAATATGAATGTTTCAGTTGGACCACTGTTTTCGCTTTGTGATAGATGGCGCTGTAAGAGTCACAAACGTCTACGGTAAGTACGTGGTATGACGTAACATTCCTCCATTGCTGACGGTATTTGCTTCGAGATACATTACCGGTGTTAGAATGGACCGTTTACCAACTGCGGAAAAGGTCGATATCGTGTTGATGTACGGCTATTGTGATCAAAATGCCCAACGGGCGTGTGCTATGTATGCTGCTCGGTATCCTGGACGACATCATCCAGGCATCCGGACCGTTCGCCGGATAGTTACGTTATTTAAGGAAACAGGAAGTGTTCAGCCACATGTGAAACGTCAACCACGACCTGCAACAAATGATGATGCCCAAGTAGGTGTACTAGTTGCTAACGCGGCTAATCCACACGTTAGTAGCAGACAAATTTCGAGAGAATCGGAAATCTCAAAAACCTCGTTGTTGAGAATGCTACATCAACCTTCGATTGCACCCATACTATATTTCTATGCACCAGGAATTGCATGGCGACGACTTTGAACGTTGTGTACAGTTCTGCCACTGGGCACAAGATAAATTACGCCACGATGACAGATTTTCTGCACCCGTTCTGTTTAGCAACGAAACGTCATTCACCAACAGCGGTAACGTAAACCAGCATAATATGCACTACTGGGCAACGGAAAATCCACGATGGCTGCCACAAGTGGAACATCAGTGACCTTGACGCGTTAATGTATGTTGCGGAATTATGGGAGGTATGATACTTGGCCCCCATTTTGTCGATGGCAATCTAAATGGTGCAATGTATGTTGATTTCCTACGTAATGTTCTACCGATGTTACTACAAGATGTTTCACTGCATGACAGAATGACGATGTACTTCCATCATAAGGGATGTCCGGCACATAGCTCGCGTGTTGTTGAAGCGATATTGAATAGCATATTTCATGACACGTGGGTTGGTCGTCGAAGCGTCATACCATGGCTCGCACGTTCACCAGATCTGACGTCCCCGGATTTCTTTCTGTGGGGAAAGTTCAAGAATATTTGATATCGTGATCCACCGACAACGCTTGACAACATGCCTCAGAGCATTGTCAATGCATGTGCGAACATTACGGAAGGCGAACTACTTGCTGTTGAGAGGAATGTCGTTACATGTATTGCCAAATGCATTGAGGTTGACGGACATCATTTCGAGCATTTATTGCATTAATGTGGTATTTACAGGTAATCACGCTGTAACAGCATTCGATCTCAGAAATGATAAGTTCACAAAGGTACATGTATCACATTGGAACAACCGAAATAAAATGTTCAAACGTACCTGCATTCTGTATTTTAATTTAAAAATACCTACCTGTTACCAACTGTTCGTCTAAAATTGTGAGCCATATGTTTGTGGCTATTACAGCGCCATCTAACCCTAAGAGGAGAAAGTGGTTCTACTAAAGCAGTCATATTTCCTTACGTACTACACGAATATGTAATAAAAAATGAGAGTCCATATTAAAAAAAAAATCTCTGTTGATATCCGTTTGACCTATGGCAGAGCCATCTAGCCACCAAACCATTGCGCCATCGAGCTAGAAAAGTTTCGTACTTTGTAGTTTTTTTGTTTGACGCTCATTTCGTGTGATATTTGGCCCAACTATGATCAATGGACCACCCTGTATATATAGCCAACCAGTGTGGCCGAGCGGTTCTAGGTGCTTCAGTCTGGAACCGCGCGACCGCTGCGGTCGCAGGTTCGAATCCTGCCTCGGCATGGATGTGTGTGATGTCCTTAGGTTAGTTAGGTTTAAGTAGTCATAAGTTCCAGGGGACTGATGATCTCAGATGTTAAGTCCTATAGTGCTCAGAGCCATTTGAACCATTATATATATATTAAATGCACGTCGGCCCCCGGTAGCTGAGTGGTCAGCGCGACGGACTGTCAATCCTAAGGTCCCGGGTTCGATTCCCGGAGATTTTCTCTGTTCAGGGACTGGGTGTTGTGTTGTCCTAATCATCATCATTTCATTCCCATCAACGCGCTAGTCGCCGAAGCGGCGTCAAATCGAAAGACTTGCACCAGGCGAGTGGTCTACGCGACGGGAGGCCCTCGTCACACGCCATTTTATTTAATTGCACATTTTATTTCACCTCAGAGTGGATACGCTCCTTGGTCCACATTCTGATTCAGGATCTCCTCCCATATGGAAAGAGCAAAGCAGCCTTCAGAGCTTTGACACGTTCAGGGTCCAGATGTCGTGAGCTTTCAAAAACGGTTCAAATGGCTCTGAGCACTATGAGACTTAACATATGAGGTCATCAGTTCCCTATAACTTAGAACTACTCAAACCTAACTAAGCTAAGTACATCACACACAACCATGCTCCAGGCAGGATTCGATCCTGCGACCGCAGCAGTCGCGTGATTCCAGTGTCGTGACCGTCTGACCTTTGTTTAGTGTGGTAACATTTCTCCCGACTCGCACAGGTGCACCAGCGAATACAGTTATTTGGGGCACGGCAAACAAAAACCCGCGCTGTAGCGTAAACACCACACAGTGTTGTCGTTGGGCACCCCACAGCTGGAGCATCTCCATCTGCAGCTGCGTCGAGGACAGCCACAAGAATGGGCGCCATGCAAACAGACAGAGGCCCTCCAGAAGTAATCGCGCTATCCGTGTCGACAGCTGTGTTATGCTTTCCATACTACAGACACGTTGCGTGGTTGTACGGTTCTGCACGAGCGAGTGAACGAGATGCATGTCCTTCCTGACCCTAGTCGTGCTGAGTCATTCATATTCAGCGTGGCGTTGAGAGTGACCGTTCTCAACCTGTAGATTCCATAATGTGGCGTAACGTTCAAGCGATCCCAACCAACTCAAACAACCATTAAGCGGATTTACAAACATCTGTCTCAAATGGGTCACGAACCTGCCGACATCGAATTCAGACACGCCCTGCGACAGGCTTTTCTCCTTATACGAGGCATAATTTGATGTTCTAATAAATAACAGTTGTTCAGTTCAGATTTCTGAATGAGAAATTCACTATGTAAGTTTGTCTTAAACTCAGGTTGCAAATGGCGTTGCTGCTATCTGCGCTGCACGGTTACTCTAAGATGCTGATCATTTGCTTATCCAAACACGTAGAAAATTTGATGCCACTTGGACGTATGTTGCTTGCTCCCTGCATGTTTATACAATTCTATGATCATAAGCGTACTTGCCCGGTCCAATTTCTTTTTTTTCATATCGTTACATCTGGCAATTGTCTATCTTCACCCAGGCTGCTCGGCGTGACTTCGTTTCTTACTTTATGAACACGAGTTGATTTTTGCCGTTCTCCACCATATCCATATATTAAAAACCATTATTGTCCGTCTTCGCGGTCCACATTTTCACACCGTAAAGGAGAACACACACGAGAAATTATTCTTCGCGTTAATCCCATTCCCTTAGTTACAAAAATGGCTCAAATGGCTCTAAGCACTATGGGACTTAACACCTGAGGTCATGAGTCTCCTACATTAAGAACTACTTGAACCTAACTAACCTAAGGACATCACACACATCCATGCCTGAAGCAGGATTCGATCCTGCGACCGTAGCAGCTGCTCGGTTCCGGACTGAAGCACCTAGAACCGCTCGGCCACAGCGGTCGGACACTAAAGCTACAGGAAATCCCCGTCGTCTATCAGAATCTCAGTTTTATTACTGTTTATTTGTAATCAGTTATTTACCTTGCATTGGGTAACAACTCAAAAAACAAATATTTTAGCCTAAATCTAGATGTGTAAAAAGGAGAGTTTCATAAATATGCAGCTGAAGTATGGAAATGTCACCTTCCTTCATTTATTATGTGCGAGTTGTTAGGATTATATTTTCGACTGCTCGCTGTTAATGTGAATGTGTCATTAGAGTAACAAATTAGACACGTTTCCTCAGAGGAAATATGTCTAATTGCTTGCAATTTACAGAACTCGATTGCTAAATCAATATTAACTCATAATAAAATTTAGTATATGCAAAACAAGCACCCACAGATATTACCTACACATACAGAAATTATTCGTTTACTGCGTACAGGGGGTTTGTCAAGCAGATATTATTTAAATTTGTTTTTATTTTTATTTTCAAGTATCTTTGATAGAATATGTTAAATGGGCAAACACTACAAGCTTTGCTTCTTCCCGACCAGTATAATTATTTTTCTAAATGCACGTGTTTCTTCATAGCAAACGTGGTGAGAAGGTAAATTTATTGTCAGGTATTACGGTTTCTTAAGTAGCTGCCTGCATAAGATTTGTAATACCCTTATATCACGTTTCAATGTAACGAATACTTTGTCTGTTGGCGTGAAATTATCTCCTAAAATTGTTACATACTGCAATTAATTAAGTGTGGAATTTAAACTAACATTCTGAAGCTTTACTTAGCAATGTTTAGTAAGTACCCGAAACTGAGACTGACTTTTCACTAATTGGGGTGTACGTTTCGAATCGCCGTTGAGGATAGTGAGGAGAGAAATCTGTGACAAATTCAGGTTTTGAGTCACGAATCAACTAACGAGGCATGATAATCTGAATGGCGCAAATGGCATTTCACTTCTCTGGAACCGCAGGAATTCTGCCTGCAGTTCCCATGTGGCACACACTTTTACACATTTGGTACAAACAGTCAACGAATTCCCGTTATGAGAATGCTCAATGTATTCATTTTTACGCAGAAGAGTTTTCAACATTTTTCGTACAAGCGTTCAGCAGTTCGCTAGGGGAGTAGTTAGCACATCGCTAAGTAGTCACGAGCGTTAATTATTTATATTAAAAATGAAGAGATTCCTCCAGATGTATTTCAGGTGTCGATTTTATTTTGGCAACTAGTTTCAACGTTGTAACAACGTCATCTTCAGGCCCATACACTTGATGACGTTAACTGCATGTGGCTGATACAAGAAGTCAGTGGTGAGGGACGGACGTGCTCCGTGTGGAAGGTGGTTAGTTACTGTACTGTATGTACCAAACGTGTAAAAGTGTGTGCCACGTGGGGACTGGAGACCGAATTTCTGCGGTTCGAGGGCAGTGAATAACCATTTGCGCCATTCAGATTATCATGCCTCGTAAGTGGATTCGTGACTGAAAACCTTGTGGAAAGTGGTTAGTTACTAACCACCTTCCACACGGAGCACGTCCGTGTCTCACCACTGACTTCTAGTATCAGCCACACGCAGTTGACGTCAACAAGTGTATGGGCCTGAAGGTGACGTTGTAACAACGTTGAAACTATTTGCCAAAATAAAATCGACACCTTAAATAGAGCTGGAGGAATTTCTTCATTTTTAATATAAATTTATACCAGCTGACGGCCCATTGTCCTCCATTCCAACTATGGATGTACGAAGACCGTTAATTATTGTCTGAATTGGTACATCGGTTACACTGTTTTCGATTGCAAGTTTCAGACAAAGCGCGTACGTCTATCAGCGTCCCATGTTGTAGAAGAGATTGAATTGGCGGCAGCAATACCAAGACGAGACGAATGGAGCCGAAGCACCACTTCTACGTCTCCTGGATAAACTTAACAGCCGACAGAGACAGGTTGAAAATTCCGCGCCAGGGCCTTTTATGTCCCCGACTCTGGGGAGCAGTACATTACGTGAAACGGCCGGCTGGGCTGATTGTTCGCCGGAACTTTTTGGAGCTCGTAGGCTGGGAACGCAATCGATAGATGGCCGAGGGCAAGGCGATAACATTCCGATCGCAGCGGCGGCTGCCTCGGCAATCAGGAATATCAGCGCGACAGTTTATAGCTGCGCGCGTTAACTTCTGCCGGAGCAGATAAGAAGGCGGGCAACTGCGCAGCCGGAACTTCGCCAGTCTTAACTCAAAAGGCCCTCCCGCTGCATCAACTTTTCGCGACACGCAGATTCTGTCCGGTGGCCTTTCCGGATATTACGACTGGCCGCAGTATCGTCGGAAAAATTGTAATGGGGAAATTCCCGAACAGGATGCAGATACGACATTTAAAGTTTCTTGCGTCGCTCCTCATTTCTTTAAACTCTCTCCTTATTCTGAACAGAGATACCGACAAAGTTTCTTGCAGCACCCGCTAAACTCTCAGAACATACCGAGAAGACACTAACTTGCATTAGGGAACGATACTTTACTCCATTCTGATAGCAGAAACAGTACCAATATATAGTCTTTCCTCATTGGTTCACAAAATAAACATACTTGAAGTTTGTAGAAGGGATGTGAGGGGTATGTTCTTTTCATCTTTTCTAGTGTGTGTGTGACATTGTAGCTGCATAGCTTAAAAGAAGGGACTGGTTGGTAGGACACGTTCTGAGGCATCAAGGGATCACCAGTTTAGTATCTGATGGTATCATGAAGTGTAAGAATAGTAGAGGTGGACCAAGAGATGAATACACTAAGTTGATTCAGAAGGATGTAGGTTGCAGTAATTACTCAGAGATGAAGAACAGCTTTGTATTGACAACGCCGGTTCCTGCTACGTCCGATAGCTATATTGAAAGAAAGGACACGCGTGCGACATCTGTGGCTTAGAACCGGATATGCTTGAAGAGTAGTGCGGACCTTTGCCTTCATAGTGCCAACCAGCGTGTATTTCTGTACATGTACAGATCGCATACGTGCTCAAGTAATTAAGTTAATCGACAACGCCTGCATCTATTCTATGTATCAAAGTCTGTAATTCTTAACTGAAATCATTATTAACGTTAATCTGAGTACATAGATAGTATTTAAATATAGTAAGAATATTGTACTTTCTTGCGCGTGTAGTAGTCATCTGAGTACTATTCATTATGTTCGTAGCCGGTCCCGGTGGCCGAGCGGTTCTAGACGCTTCAGTCCGGAACCGCGCGACTGCTACGGTCGCAGGTTCGAATCCTGCCTCGGGCATGGATGTGTGTGATGTCCTTAGGTTAGTTAGCTTTAAGTAGTTCTAAGTTCTAGGGGACTGATGACCTCAGAAGTTAAGTCCCGTAGTGCTCAGAGCCATTTGAACCATTATGTTCGTGAAGACCAAATGTTCGTTTGGACTGACGGAGGGTCGAGTGGGAGAAAAATGTGATCGTGAAATAATGAGCTGTCTTGGTAGACATATCCGATATTTTTTGAGTGATTTTGCACTGTTAAATGGCCTGAAACTGTTTAGCATTTGTAATTGCACCTGAGAAAAATAATTCCAATTTGGTGACTTCTGTTAATCATGTAAATTATTTCAAAACTGGTGGATCCGTTTCGTATGATGCAATATGTGAACAGTTGGTTTTAGCTGAGTTCTCGTTTACTGCGAATAGCGGGGTTTCAGTTTGTTGACGTGTCAGCTGCCGCAAATTACGCCCGTATCGTTTATTCAGGAAACACACAAAATGTAGTTCTGCTGGGTGAATATCAACTGACTATAGGTTGGTTGGATGGTTGGTTGGTTGGGATTAAAGGGACCAGACTGCTATGGTCATCGGTCCCAACTATGTATACAACTTGGTTGGACGTGTGGTGGCAGAAACGTCGTTGACTGCACGTAAAAGTTCCAAAAAATGGTCCAAATGGCTCTGAGCACTATGGGACTTAACATCTGTGGTCATCAGTCCTCTAGAACTTAGAACTACTTAAACCTAACTAACCTAAGGACATCACACACATCCATGCCCGAGGCAGGATTCGAACCTGCGACCGTAGCAGCCGCGCGGTTCCGGACTGCGCGCTTAGAACCGCTAGACCACCGCGGCCGGCCGTAAAAGTTCGATCGGTTATTTATATAAGAGCATTGCTGATGATACTTTATGTTTTGTTTTCATTTTTCAAACTTCTTTTCCTTAGCAATAATCCCATCTACGAGGGCGTGCCGAAAAGTAATGCTTTCGATCTTTTTATACTATTTTCAATATCGGTTGAGGCATAAAATGTCATGCATATTGCTCGGTCGACTTACCCGCTTCGTTAAGCCAAGATGCAATACCCTGGCGCTAAAGGTGTAATTGTAGCGTGTCACATTGCCGTGTGTAACGTAACCATATCGATGCTTGAGAATCAGCGTGCTGTAGCCGAGTTTTTAGCCGCATAATCGTGCGTCCGACCAAAATCCATAGAAGAATGAAAGCTGCGCACGGTTATGACTGTATCGACAACAGTAATGTGCGACGTTGTGTTGTTCGTGCTCGTAATGAAGCGAACGGCGAATGTGTGTGACAGAGATCAAAGTGAACGTCCGCGTATATCAACGGACTATGTACATAGGAATCGGGTTGATGAACGTATAGGAGAAAGTTATCGTACGTCACCGACACAGCTTTCCGGTAAGTGTGAGATATCACGACAGCATGTACAGGCTATCGTTGCAGAACTGCCGAACAGAAGACTTTGTGCAAGATGGCTGCCTGGAATGCTCTCTCCTTACGTGAAACAGAGAAGACTGGGCACCTGTCAAGAACTTATTTTGTGTTTTGAGTGTGACGGTGACGGGTTTCTTAACAACATTATGACAAGTGGTGAAGCTTTGTCCAGGAAGTTACTTGAAAGCTGGGTTCGCCATTTTCCAGCCAGAAAACATAAGAGAATCAATTTAATTCTGCCGCAAAGGATCACCGATGCCAGGAAAGTTCAAGACCATGGTGCCAGCAGGCTAACTCATAGTGTTCCTGGATGTTCAAGGAGTGATGCATTCGGAATTTGTAAGCACCACCATAAACTCTGCAAAGTACTATGAGACCCTCAGATAACTGAAGTTACGAAGTCGAAGAGCTCTTGCATGCATGGAACACACTCTCCTTCAGCACGACAATGCCATATCATAAATTTAAGAAAATTGGAAATTTGTGGTAAGATCTTATGGGACCAAACTGCTGAGGTCATCAGTCCCTAACCTTCCACACTACTCAATCTAACTTAAACTAACTATACAAGCAGCTTTAAACATAAGATCCAAAACAGGCTTAACTTCATTTTATTTGCATGCTCATTCCTTAATTAACATGTTAGTTTGCAGTTCTACTTTTATATACTGGTGGATATCTGAACTGTATAGTGCATTATTTTATTCACCAAATAATATACCTACCGGTATTGCAGTACTCATTTTGTTTACTCTGTACACTTGTGTATATTTGTGATTGGTATTTTACGTGGAAATTGGCTACTTCATCATTGATACTACAGTATAGCATGGAATGTCAAATGATGTATCTCAATCAAAAGCAAAATTGTGGATCATAATAAAGTTCAACAACACGGTGTGCACATTATTCTGTCGACAAGGAAGACAAGGTTTCACAGAAATGGTGACTGTCCGTACCACTACTCATCCCTATCCTGTGTGATTACTCTGAATGAGGCACTACATGATGACAACCGCCCACTGTGTGACTAAAAGCCAATTGGTAACTTTGTGAGGAAAGCATGTGACTGGAGCAGAGACAAGAGTATAATCATTCTAGGGGCAATATGGGCAGTTAATGGGGAAATTCACTAAAGTAAGCGACTTGACAACGGGCAGATTGCTATCGCCCGAAGCATGAGAATAAGCATCTTGGAAATACCGGTCAGGTGTTTGCATGTTACAGTCTAGGGTGTCTACGGAAATTGTTTTGATATCGCAGAAAATACGAGTAGGCGACAGCGTGTTAATATTCACGCCTCATGACAGGACGTGCAGGCTGGAGGATTGCCCTCTGTATAAAGCTGGGTACATTGCGGTACGTGTCTGATCTGAGAAAATACTACTCGTACATTGCCAGTGCAGGAGCAAGTGTTACAGAGAACGTTATTCAGTGGACTCTACTGAACATGGGTCCGTGCAACAGACAATCCCTGTGTGTTCCAATGGACTGATCCTACTTTATGAGGGCTACGACAACCCAAGCTCACTTATTTATGATCTGTCATCCTTGTACTGCCAGTATCAATTATTTATGACTTTACTCCCCTATCCCTCTATACCCATTCCATTACATATAAATGGATGCCTGTTACCTCATTGGTTGGTTGGTAGACGAGAGAGTTTATTTAGCACCTTTTATTGCTTTATGAACGAAGTGATTTTTTGAACAATGATAAAAAAGATGGCGGATCTAGCCCGTTGATAAGTGTAACAGCTATTTTTAAACAAAGAAGTTTTTGGATATTTAACAGCTACAATGCGGAACCGCACACTTCATTAAAAAAATTACACTGTTTGTTCTGGTTCCTTGTTTAACAATTACCACAGGCATTTCTTACGGGGCCTCCTGAAAGAACACAGACAACATTTTTATTACAAACGTACAAAGATTCACATCTTGACACCTGTGACTAGAACCAGCGAGTGTAAACGGCACCACACCATCTTATGCCATGCTCCGATCACTATGAGTGATGCTATATGTCTGGTGCGAAGGCTTAACCAGCACCAGGCCTGTCTCAGCCCCCACCACATCACCTCAGTGCCAGGGCGCGACCTACATCTCAATCTGCACCCCAACGCAAGGGGAGCAATTTTTTCCTCCAAATGCGAAGAAACATCTCAGAGGCCATGGGGCAGCAGTGCCGACAGGTATTTGATATTAAATACTTCCCTATTGGCAAAAAAATGCTTATAAAAATTCAATTTCCTGTTCCATCACTAAAGTGGGTACTCATTTCATTGCTATGTAGCTTCCAGACAACACAGCTATACAGTTGCTTTTATTGCTGTTGTACAATTTTTCAGGCAACCAGTTTCTTTGAAGGTACCTTCCACTGACTAATTGAGTGCATTTTCTTGAGGTAATTTTACGATAGCTCAATCCGTACTGCAGCATAACCATGCGTGCCGGAAACCCAGAACGTGTATTCTCTTCAGATAATGCGCCATTCTTTTTGCACAACGGCCCTGACGTGGGGCTTTCGTCAACACTGTTGCACAATTTTGCAAAAAGTCCATAAATGGCATAGCAATAACATTAAGGGAATCCTTTTTAAAACCTAAGTTGCAGGGTTATACGTGACATGGGTTTTGGTCGACTGCTCATGTGTATAGATTTGTACGGAAGATGAAAGTATTTTCTTTCAGTAAAGGAGCTAGTCTGCTATAGTATATAAACGTACAGGTCAGCATTGTTTTCCAAAAACGGTAAACCAGGAGCGCAGATGATGAAGAAAGTTACACATAGAGCTCTGATGTACTCGAGGAAAAGAGGCACTTTAAAGAGATGTTACCGAATGCTGACACTACTGAAGCTGGAAAGTTGAGCATTCGAATGAAAGGCTGGGTCAGGTGCACTAAGAATAATAACAACTTAATGATACCTATATTTAAGCTTCATGGTTAGTAAATTTTAAGAAGGATCCGCAGATAGTAAAATTATTAAGGGAGACGAAAATCAGAATTTGTGTATATATCAGAGGGTTGTGCACAGTAGACTTGTGGGGGATGAAAAAATTTGCAGAAAACAGGAAGAGGTGATGGTAGAGAGGTTCTGTCATACTGAACATGTACGCCCACTACCGCCTACTTTTTTTTCGGGTCACTTTTTCCAATCTTTTGAAACAGCAGACTTATATACGCTGATGCATCTATCAATGAAACACTACAAAATTAACGTCTGTCACATAAAATTTCGTAGCGATTAAACGTGATGACATCTCTAAAGTTAGTTTCGTTGGTATATCAACGGGAATTAACTGTCCAGCTTCAGAAACTGCAATGTAAAAAAGCTGTTAGAGCTTACGAAAGGTGTAACATTTTCCATGGAGCTATTCCCAAACGCTGTAAGTATGGCAGTTTTCATTCTTAATGAATACGGGATATCATGAAACCCACCTGTTGATATTTTTAATGTATTAATAGAGTTGAGCTGTTTTCCTCATGGTCTAACATTCTACGTGGTGTCTGTTAGTTTTTGTTCTGAGTCGTGTCTCCCTTCCACTTCCGCGCAACGACGCTCTGAGCGTGTTTTTTAGGGAATTGACTAGTTTGAACCTGGGACCTGTTGCTGGTAAGGAGACGCCAGCCCACACATGACATGTAGAGTTCAGAAGAGTTCAGTGAGACTAACGATGATATAACCAAATAATGATTTCAGCGTCAGCTCCACCGCACTCCCTGCAAAAGAATCTTAATACTAACTAAATTTAGTGGAAGGGGTTCAAGGCTTTCCTATTTTTAGTTAGCTGGTAAAATAACGTCGAAAAAGCAGTTAAGTTTACCAATGGAAATTTTATTCTACTCACGAAACATTGTTTATAAATTGCACTATTGAAAAAAGGAAATATTTTAATACAGGATGATAAAAACCAACTGCGTTCAACAAAAAATGTGAACGAATATTCCCTGAATTGGTTTCCAAGTTCTACAATGGATCGAACGATGACCTATGCCATATCACGTCTATAATGTAGGTTTAAATTAAGTTTCACAAAAGAGAAAACTATCAAAATGGTCTACAGTGACCCTCAATTATCTTTAATTACTTATCTAACTTGTCGTAAATTACAGTGGGTGATGTGGCTTCACAATAATTATATAACAGAAAAATCATCGCGTTTCAGATTTAAACTTACGTAGCAAATGTGAATACCATGAGCTTCAATTGACGATCGACACTAGTATTACGTAAAAAGGGGATGTAACAGATGAGACTTCTGCAGTTCTGAGTGAAGCCTTATGTGCTCAAAAATGCGGCATCACATGCGTTCATTACCTTGTCGGGGTTCGTCAGGGGGCGGCTGGCAGCACAGCTCCGCTCACCTCGCCATCTCGGAAGCAACTCTCTCCTAACTTCTCCTTACTACAATTTACCGAAGTTGGTTTTAAAAAAACTATCTGGCTGTGTTTTCATCTGACCAATCAGGGTCTCAATGTTAACCTTAAGCTCCGCCTACAAAAATTCAGTCCATCCAATGAGAAACGTTATACTTTTCGTGGTGGGGCAATGTTTTTAACGTTTGCAACGTAACAGAGACGCGAAAAAGTCTCATGCTAAAACTTGCAGCTGGTGTGGCCCTTTTAGTGTTATCGTAAGATCTATACTGTTCTTCTGGAGGGCTCTATCTTTTAACATGTGTTGGGCATTTTTGAGCGCATAAGGCTTCACTCAGAACTGCAGAAGTCTCATCTGTTACATCCCCTTTATACGTAATACTAGTATCGATCGTCAATTGAAGCTCATGGTATTCACATTTGCTATGTAAGTAAAATCTGAAACACGATGACTTTTCTGTTATATAATTATTGAGAAGCCACATCAGCCACTGTAATTTACGACAAGTTAGATAAGTAATTAAAGATAATTGAGGGTCACTGTAGATCATTTTGATAGTTTTCTCTTGGCTGGCGACGTGGGTGTCCTTCACTTATCGCAGCGCCTTCTAGCTTAACACGGTTCTGCTCTCGGCTTCCTCGTTTCTTCCCTCGGAGACTGTGTCTGTTTCATGGTGGGAAGGTATGACATGTATTTAGGCGTTCTTGTGTTAGTCTGTGGTATTCCATTTGCTCACTCGTTGATCGTATTACTTTGGTTAGTTTTATGTCAGGATTTATTCGGAGCTATGTGACATACTGCCGGATTTGCTTATCATGTCAGGGTTTTCATGAAAGGTGTTGGATTTGCCTGACACCTTACATATCACCACCCTTCGAACTTAATTTTTGCACTGAAGTTAGGCAATGATTGAATCGTTATCTAAGTCAGTCAAAAATTATTCCTTTATCTAAATTTTGTTGCCTACTGTTCAGCCACGTTATCCTGGTTCTATGCTGTTTTCGCACTGTCAGTGGCCATAAAATTTTTTTGTGTTAGATCAGGATGTGATAAATCAGTGTTGTTGTTAGTGCCTTTTTCACTTTTAAAAATTCTTCATTGGCTGTTGATCTCATACCAATGGCATGTTTTTTCCAGTCAATGCACATAGGCGTGATGTTGCGAGAGAGTCGATCCAAATAAGTTCTTTATGGAATCCGTTGAGACCTAGAAATCCTCTGAGAGTTTTCTTATTATATGGAGTACAGAATTCTTTGATTGCCGTTAGTTTTTCTGGGTCGGGCGTTACCCCTTTCTCTGAAATTATGTGTCCTAGAAATTTGACCTCTCGCCTTCCAAATTTGGATTTTGTTATATTTACTGTGACCCCATGCTCTTTCATGATCTGTAAAAACTGATTTAATGTGTCGTTGTGATGTTCCCAAGAGGGTTCTGCTATAATCACATCATCAACATAACAAGTAATGTTTTGTAAAATTTCAGGACTTGCGTATAGTATTAAATCCCCTATTAAACGCTGCTGATGATATGTTTAAACCAAATGGCAATCGTTTAAACTGGTAGCATCTACCGAATACGATAAATGCTGTAAATTTTCTAAATTCTGGGGCCAATTCTGTTTGCCAGAAACTACACCGTAAATGAATTGACGAAAATATCTTAGCACTGTGGAAGTTTTGTATCAATTCCTCTAATTTTTCTGGGCGATCTGTCTCAGTAATTATGATTGTGTTGATCTGTCTGGAATCAAGCACTAACCTGATGCTCCCATCTCGTTTTTATACAATATGAAGCGGGCTGTTATATGTGGAGGTAGCTGGTTCAATAATATCATCATCTAACATTTTAGTTATCTCCTGGAATACTTTATTCCTGTAGCTTAATGGGATTGTATAGGGTGGCACTCTAAATGGTTTGTGCTGTTTTACTTCAAACTGGTACTGAAAGTGTTTAATACTGCCAGTCTTAGGTAGAAATACCCCTGCTTTACCTAGTAAAATACCCTCTAATTCTCTTTTACTGTGTTCCGAAATACCTTGAACTTCTTGCAATTTTTCGTCGAATTCTTTATGGACTTCTAACATGAGTTGAGGCGATTCCCCCTTTTGTGCATACCATTGTTATTCTTCATCCACTTTATCTCGCGTCATTCTTAATTGTTTGTTTATAACTGGTATTTCTTCTAATTTTAGCTTTCGCTCAAAGAGAAGTGTGACATTCGCGAATGTTACGCTACCTTTCCCCATATCTATTATCGCTCGTCTCTCATTTAAAAACTCTGCACCTATAATCAAATCTACAGTTAGTTTAGGTATAATCACGAAGTTGGCTTCGATATTTTGACATTGACACGAAAGAGTTAACCTTGTTTGTCTCGTAACTTCCGCAGCATTGTTTCTAATAGGACTTCTTACATTAATCTTACGTGTTTTCAGAACTGGCAATTCCTCATTGGCATTACACTGCACGAATAAATTTTCTGAGATCGCAGTCAGTTCACTTCCGCTATCAATTACAATATTGACTGGGATATGCCTTACCATGGCCTTCACAAGTGGTTGAATTTGAAAGGGTTGGTTCTGTTCTTCTTCTTCTTGCATCAACGAATCCTCCACTGAATCATAAATGAGTCTTTTCAGGAATTTCCCTTGTGAATTCGAACTTTCTGTATTATAAGCTTCGACTGCTACTTCTCTCTCTTTTAATCCCTCTTCTCCATTTCTTCCTTCATTTACGCTTTCTTCAACATCCTCTACTTTTTCCTCATCCTCGTCTATCTTCTCCTTCTTCGTCGCTACTTCCTCATAATCGCATCTAAATGCTCTAATTATCGCTTCATAACTTCCTTCATAATATACGTTGGGTTGTGTGCCCACTAGTAACTTATTTTCAACTTCTGTCGACTGCGCATTATCCTCATTGAATTCGCTTTCCCTGGTTTCCATCTCAAATAGCTCTGCAATACTCATTACTTCGTCCTTTCCTCCTACATTCGTTGCGCATGTCTCTGGTAATTCATCCTCCTCGTCAGTATTCTCCCAATTAATTTCGTGCCAACACGATATTGTTATTTTCCTGTCTTCGTTTTCATCTGGTCCCTGCGGATTTGTTTCTTCCTTCTTCTCTTCTCGTGATAAGGTATTTACTTCTGTGTTCAAGGTGCTGCAATTGTCCTGGGTCGGTGCGTCATTCCCTTTGGCAATGATGCTTAGCTGTCAATTCGAACGTTTTTCGGGGTTTGGTGGTCTTACCTTCACCTCCTCTATCTGTATTCTCTTTTCTTGCTCCGCTTGTTGATATTGGTTTCTTTGTTGATAATTTGTCGGTCTATTGGCGCTCCAATACCCGTTCCGGTTGTCGTTATTCCCTCTGTAATAATTGTTGCCGTTCCTGGGTGAATTATAGTTATTGCCATATTCTCTTCTAAATTCATAACCGGTTCTTTGTTGAAATCTATTGTCGTTTCTTGGTGCGAAGTTATCACGTGGTTCGTAATTATTGTTTCTTCGTACTGTGTCTTGTGGATTCCACTGCTTTTTGCTTTCGTTTTCACGTGCGCTTCGTCTTTTTCTTGCGTCATCTTCCGAAAATATGAACTCTAGATCCCATAGAATACCTTTAAATGCTACGACGTCATTGCCTCCGTGACCTACTAATGATTGCTTGTATTTCAATGGTAACTTCATCGCGCATAATTTAATCAACTCTCCGTCACTGTATGGTACATCTAAGCATTGATTTTTCTTTGCCATTAATTCGAAAAATTTCACGGAACTCTTCTCTCCTGAATTTTCAAAATATAGGTTCTGTAATAATTAGTACTTCAATCTGTTCTGTGCTTCGCTGTACCAATATCGTGAGAGAAACTTCTCTCTGAAATCTTCGTACGATCGGCATGTCGCTGCAACATTCTGCATGGTTTCTGCGACTGTTCCTGACATGTGTGCACATACAAAGTGTAATTTGTGTGCTAGCGTCCATTGTTCTGGTAGTCCTACTCGGAATTGATCAATAAAAGTTCGTGGATGTAATGAGCTTCCTTCTCGAAAGTGTTGAAAGTTTCTGACTGTGAGTAAATGATCGTTGTCGTACTCCGTCATAGTTACATATGAAATTCGCGATTCTTCGCCACTTTTGTCTGATCATTTCTCCCGTCGTTCTTTCCGGTTGTGGTTGATCCATTGGATATTGTCCACTGTAACTTTCGCCTACCCTTGCATAGTATCGTTGGAGTGGTACGCAATAATTTTCTTCCATCGGTTGTGAACGCGTAGCTGAACGCATTGCACTGTACTCTTCGCGACCTGTCTTTCCATTGTCAGGTATTGGTTCGGTATCTTGTCTGGCTAACCTTGCTGCTTCATTGCACGATCCAAACTGTCTTGAAACATACATTTGTGGTTGCGCATGTGTTTGGGGCGCCGTTTGTTCATCAAGAATATCGAAACGTGTTTGTTGCAGTGCAGGCTGCCTGATTTCACGTGAGTTACATTCGCCTGTGATTGGAATCGCAAATTCGTAATATTTTCGTTAATTGCTTGTTCTTCTGGTGCTGTTACAGATACGGATGTGGTTGAAGACTCAGTGCTTGTTCGATCCTGTTCACTACGCTCTTCAATAGTTTGCAGCAACTCTGTTCGCAATTTCTGGAATTGTTGCTTCGTTTGCGCTTCTATTTTGACTAAGCGGTTATCATATCTTTTCAGCGCTGCTTTTGTGATATGTTTGCGTAACACACTGTTTTCAACAATTTCACGCGCTGTACCTGCTGCTTGTCTTGTAATTACGTTTATCTGTTTCTCTAGTTTCTTGACTTCTCTCTGGGTGTTTTTACGTAATGTTTTGATCTCGTTCTGAATGTCATTACGCAATGTTTATACGTCCACTTGTACCTTGTCAATGTCTGTTCTCAATTGATTGTGACTTGTTATTAAGATTCCTATCACTTCTCGAGATTCTTTTGCCTCGTCTTCAATATGACTTAGGTGTAACTGAATTTTTTTGTTTTGTTCTTTAATCGCACGCATTTGTCTCGTGGTTTCTGCATTCTGAATTTGAATTTGGTTCGCTATTTCTTTATTTTGCCTTGTAATGGTTTCCGTAATTTGTTGTAATAATTCTGCCAGATTGGTGGGTCCTATTGCGTTTTCTTCCGACGTCCTACGCTCTGTGTTTTCGCCCAAGTGTTGGTTCGCAACCGATTGCATTGAACTGTGCGGTGACACGTTTCTGCTCTCATTCCTTGTCTTCTGTGGTGAAGGAGCTCTGATTACTTGTACTGTGGGTTCTACGTATTCAAGACGCAAGTTAGAATCTTCATCGACTGTCTCTCTACTTTCCTGTTCCTCTGTCGTATGCTGACTTACGTTTTATATGCTTTGACGTTCATTATCCTCGTTATGGTGCGTTATATGTCCTATTTCTCGCGATACTGCATCGTCTGTTGTACTGTCCTCTATTCTCTGTCCATCTTCATGCTGGGTCTCTACCTCATTCGGTCAAGGTCTCGATCTGCCATTGCTAATCTTTCCGAATCCCTTATTTTCTTTTTTAAAAGCTATTCACGCGCCCTACTTCGCGTCAACATGCTCTCATACGGTCTCACGCGTTTCATAAACTTTTTGCACACACGACTTGACAATCCATTCACTTCCTTGTTGGGTCAGCGCAGACTTGTCAACCATGTACCTGCCACCTGTGCGCTTGCATTGGAGAGAAAACTTAATTCTAACAATATTAAAATTCATAACTTAATTATGCTATTGTCTCTGCGAGAATGTCTCACGTTCTATTGAATGCTTTCTTACTATCTATCGCTGCAGCTACTGTTTTCGACTATTTATAACTTCAGCAAAAAAATTATTGTTACAAAAATTTTTCCACTAGATATTTTTTCTGACCTAGTTAGGCATGTGGTCGACCTTCAATCATGGTATTTTACCATCCTGGCAGGTTCGCCAATCTCTAACATTCTGCGTGGTGTCTGTTTGTTCTTAGTCGTGTCTCTCTACCACTTTCGCACATTGACGCTCTGAGCGTGTGTTTTAGGGAGTTGACTAGTTTGAACCTGGGACCTGTCGCTGGTAAGGAAACGCTAGACCACACATGACATGTAGAGTTCAGAAGAGTTCAGTGAGACTAGCGATGATATAACTAAATACTTAATGATTTCAGCATCAGCTGAACTGCACTCCCTGCAAAAGAATCTTAATACTAACTAAATTTAGTGGAAGGGGTTCAAGGCTTTCCTATTTTTAGTTTGCTGGTAAAATAATGTCGAAAAAGCAGTTAAGTTTAACATTGGAAATTTTATTCTACTCACAAAACATTGTTTATAAATTGCACTATTGATAAAAGGAAATATATTAATACAGGATGATAAAAACCAACTGCGTTCAACAAAAAAAAAGTGAATGAATATTCCCTGAGTGGGTTTCCAAGTTCTACAATGGATCGAAGGATGACTTATGCCATATCACATCTATAATTTAGGTTTAAATTAAGTTTCACAAAAGAGAAAACTATCAAAATGGTCTACAGTGACCCTCAGTTATCTTTAATTACTTGTCTAACTTGACGTAAATTACAGTGGCTGATGTGGCTTCTCAATAATTATATAACAGAAAAATCATCGCGTTTCAGATTTTAACTTACGTAGCAAATGTGAATACCATAAGCTTTAATTGGCGATTGACACTAGTATTACGCAAAAAGGGGATGTAACAGATGAGACTTCTGCAGTTCTGAGTGAAGCCTTATGCGCTCAAAAATGCGGCATCGCGTGCGTTCATTACCTTGTCGGTGTTTGTCAGGGGACGCCTGTCGGCACAGTTCCACGCACCTCGCCGTCTCGGAAGCAACTCCTTCCTACCTTCTCCTTACTACAATTTTACCGAAGTTGGTTTAAAAAAAAACTATCTGGCTGTGTTTTCATCTGACCAATTAGGGTCTTAATGGTAACCTTAAGCTCCGCCTATAAAAATTCAGTCTATCCAACGAGAAACGTTATACTTTTCGTGGTGAGGCAATGTTTTTAACGTTTGCAACGTAACAGAGACGCGAAAAAGTCTCACGCTAAAACTTGCAGCTGGTGTGGCCCTTTTAGTGTTATTGTAAGATCTATACTGTTCTTCTGGAGGGCTCCATCTTTTAACATGTGCTGGGGGGGGGGGGTCCTTTCGGTTACTTTTCGTGGTGGGGCAATGTTTTTAACCTTTGCAACGTAACAGAGACGCGAAAAAGTCTCCCGCTAAAACTTGCAGCTAGTGTGGCCCTTTTAGTGTTATCGTAAGAACTATACTGTTCTTCTGGAGGGCTCTATCTTGTAACATGGGCTGGGGGGTGGGCCTGGTGGTTGGCTGGCGACGTGGGTGTCCGTCACTTATCGTAGGGCCTTCTATCTTAACACGGCTCTGCTCTCGGCTTCTGTTCTCGTTTCTTCTACATCTACATCTACATCTATACTCCGCGAGCCACCTTACGGTGTGTGGCGGAGGGTACTTATTGTACCACTATCTGATCCCACCTTCCCTGTTCCATTCACGAATTGTGCGTGGGAAGAACGACTGCTTGTAAGTCTCCGTATTTGCTCTAATTTCTCGGATCTTTTCGTTGTGATCATTACGCGAGATATATGTGGGCGGTAGTAATATGTTGCCCATCTCTTCCCGGAATGTGCTCTCTCGTAATTTCGATAATAAACCTCTCCGTATTGCGTAACGCCTTTCTTGAAGTGTCCGCCACTGGAGCTTGTTCAGCATCTCCGTAACGCTCTCGCGCTGACTAAATGTCCCCATGACGAATCGCGCTGCTTTTCGCTGGATCATGTCTATCTCTTCTATTAATCCAACCTGGTAAGGGTCCCATACTGATGAGCAATACTCAAGAATCGGACGAACAAGCGTTTTGTAAGCTACTTCTTTCGTCGATGAGTCACATTTTCTTAGAATTCTTCCTATGAATCTCAACCTGGCGCCTGCTTTTCCCACTATTTGTTTTATGTGATCATTCCACTTCAGATCGCTCCGGATAGTAACTCCTAAGTATTTTACGGTCGTTATCGCTTCCAATGATATACCACCTATGGCATAATCGTACTGGAATGGATTTCTGCCCCTATGTATGCGCATTATATTACATTTATCTACGTTTAGGGAAAGCTGCCAGCTGTCGCACCATGCATTAATCCTCTGCAGGTCCTCCTGGAGTACGTACGAGTCTTCTGATGTTGCTACTTTCTTGTAGACAACCGTGTCATCTGCAAATAGCCTCACGGAGCTACCGTTGTTGTCAACTAAGTCATTTATGTATATTGTAAACAATAAAGGTCCTATCACGCTTCCCTGCGGTACTCCCGAAATTACCTCTACATCTGCAGATTTTGAACCGTTAAGAATGACATGTTGTGTTCTTTCTTCTAGGAAATCCTGAATCCAATCACAAACCTGGTCCGATATTCCGTAAGCTCGTATTTTTTTCACTAAACGTAAGTGCGGAACCGTATCAAACGCCTTCCTGAAGTCCAGGAATACGGCATCAATCTGCTCGCCAGTGTCTACGGCACTGTGAATTTCTTGGGCAAATAGGGCGA
Source organism: Schistocerca americana (assembly GCF_021461395.2). NCBI lineage: Eukaryota > Metazoa > Arthropoda > Insecta > Orthoptera > Acrididae > Schistocerca > Schistocerca americana. The sequence goes on from NC_060125.1 coordinate 292,494,211, forward strand.
GCTGAGTTTCACATGATCTCTGTTTGTGGAATCCATGTTGGTTATGATGAAGGAGATTTGTATTATCTAAGAACGTCATAATACGAGAACACAAAACATGTTCCATTATTCTACAACAGATTGACGTAAGCGAAATAGGCCTATAATTATTCGCATCTGATTTATGACCCTTCTTGAAAATGGGAACGACCTGCGCTTTCTTCCAGTCGCTAGGTACTTTACGTTCTTCCAGCGATCTACGATAAATTGCTGATAGAAAGGGGGCAAGTTCTTTAGCATAATCACTGTAGAATCTTAAGGGTATCTCGTCTAGTCCGGATGCTTTTCCGCTACTAAGTGATAGCAGTTGTTTTTCAATTCCGATATCGTTTATTTCAATATTTTCCATTTTGGCGTCCGTGCGACGGCTGAAGTCAGGGACCGTGTTACGATTTTCCGCAGTGAAACAGTTTCGGAACACTGAATTCAGTATTTCTGCCTTTCTTCGGTCGTCCTCTGTTTCGGTGCCATCGTGGTCAACGAGTGACTGAATAGGGGATTTAGATCCGCTTACCGATTTTACATATGACCAAAACTTTTTAGGGTTCTTGTTTAGATTGTTTGCCAATGTTTTGTGTTCGAATTCGTTGAATGCTTCTCTCATTGCTCTCTTTACGCTCTTTTTCGCTTCGTTCAGCTTTTCCTTATCAGCTATGATTCGACTACTCTTAAACCTATGATGAAGCTTTCTTTGTTTCCGTAGTACCTTTCGTACATGATTGTTATACCACGGTGGATCTTTCCCCTCGCTTTGGACCTTAGTCGGTACGAACTTATCTAAGGCGTACTGGACGATGTTCCTGAATTTTTTCCATTTTTGTTCCACATCCTCTTCCTCAGAAATGAACGTTTGATGGTGGTCACTCAGATATTCTGCGATTTGTGCCATATCACTCTTGTTAAGCAAACATATTTTCCTTCCTTTCTTGGCATTTCTTATTACATTTGTAGTCATTGATGCAACCACTGACTTATGATCACTGATACCCTCTTCTACATTCACGGAGTCGAAAAGTTCCGGTCTATTTCTTGCTATGAGGTCTAAAACGTTAGCTTCACGAGTTGGTTCTCTAACTATCTGCTCGAAGTAATTCTCGGACAAGGCAGTCAGGATAATGTCACAAGAGTCTCTGTCCCTGGCTCCAGTTCTGATTGTGTGACTATCCCATTCTATACCTGGTAGATTGAAGTTTCCCCCTATTACAATAGTATGATCACGAAACTTCTTCACGACGTTCTGCAGGTTCTCTCTGAGGCGCTCAACAACTACGGTTGCTGATGCAGGTGGTCTATAGAAGCATCCGACTATCATATCTGACCCACCTTTGATACTTAACTTATCCCAGATTATTTCACATTCGCATTCGCTAATAACTTCACTGGATATTATTGAATTCTTTACTGCTATAAATACTCCTCCACCATTGGCGTTTATCCTATCCTTGCGGTATATATTCCATTCTGTGTCTAGGATTTCGTTACTGTTCACTTTCGGTTTTAACCAACTTTCCGTTCCTAATACTATATGCGCACTATTTCCTTCAATAAGAGATACTAATTCAGGAACCTTGCCCTGGATACTCCTGCAGTTTACCAATATTACGTTAACTTTTCCGGTTTTTGGTCTCTGAGGACGGACGTTCTTTATCAACGATGATAATGTCCTCTCTGGTAAGCCGTCAGGTATTTTATCGTTTCGCCCAAGGGGGGGTCCCTCTAACCTAAAAATCCCTCGTGTGCACGCCACACGTACTCTGCTACCCTAGTAGCTGCTTCCGGTGTGTAGTGCACGCCTGACCTGTCTAGGGGGACCCTACAGTTCTCCACCCAATAACGGAGGTCGATGAATTTGCAACCATTATAGTCGCAGAGTCGTCTGAGCCTCTGGTTTAGACCCTCCACACGGCTCCAAACCAGAGGACCGCGATCGACTCTGGGCACTATGCTGCAGATATTAAGCTCAGCTTGCACTCCGCGTGCGATGCTGGTTGTCTTCACCAAATCAGCCAGCCGCCGGAAGGAACCAAGGATGGCCTCAGAACCCAAGCGGCAGGCGTCATTCGTTCCGACATGTGCTACTATCTGCAGCCGGTCACACCCAGTGCGTTCAATAGCTGCCGGAAGGGCCTCCTCCACATTACGGACGAGACCCCCCGGCAAGCACACCGAGTGCACACTGGCATTCTTCCCCGACCTACCCGCTATTTTCCTAAGGGGCTCCATAACCCGTCTAACGTTGGAGCTCCCTATAACTAATAGGCCCGCCCTCTGTGACTGTCGGGACCTTGCCGGAGAATCGGCCACTGGCCAAACAGGCGAGGCATCCTGTGGTGGCTCGGAAACGATGTCATCACCACTAGGAAGCACCCCGTACCTGTTGGAAAGGGGTGAGGCAGCTGCCACGCGGCCAGATCCCACCTTCGCCTTTCGGCCAGGCACGCGCGAGCCCACCACTGTCCGCCATTCACCCTGGAGTGATGGCTGACCGGTAAGATGCTCACTGCCGGAAGACGCAGCGACATCAGGGGTTCCATGCGATTCCAAGGCCACCGAAGTAGGCATAGGTCTCACCACAGTTGCCCCAACGCCACTACGAGCCGACGCCTGCGCCTCGAGCTCGATGAGCCTAACAGACAAAGCCTCCACCTGCCCTCGGAGACTGCGTCTGTCTCACGGTGGGAACGTATGACATGCATTTAGGCGTTCTTGTGTTAGTCTGTGGTATTCCATTTGCTCACTCGTTGATCGTATGACTTTGGTTAATTTAATGACAGGATTTATTCGGAGCTATGTGACATACTGCCGGATTTGCTTATCATGTCAGCGTTTTCATGGAAGGTGTGGGATTTGCCTGACACCTTACAATGTTTTCCATATCTGTAATTATCTATAGGTGGATATAAACGGCTATTGCTATTTAATGTATAACGATAGATTGACAAGAAATACAGTGAATGTAAAAAAAAAAAGTTCAAAATTTCCGTCGTTCCGCAAGCACAGTGAACCGGTAGATGGGCGGTGTAACAAAGCTTCATTTCATAAGTGAAAACAATAGATTCCACACAGAAGGTTCAAAATGGCTCTGAGCCCTATGGGACTTAACATCTGAGGTCATCAGTCCCCTAGAACTTAGAACTACTTAATCCTAACTAACCTAGGAACATCACACACATCCATGCCCGAGGCAGGATTCGTACCTGCGACCGTAACGGTCGTGTGGTTCGAGACTGAAGCGCCTAGAACCACTCGGTCACCCTGGACGGCCACACAGAAGGAATTCTACGTGTTAGCAGTTAGCAACTGTTGTTCTATCATTACAATACAGAGGAGATTTCGTCAGCGACACAATTAAGCGTGTTTGAATGCCAACAAATTTGGCACATTTTTTTAATCACCATCTTGCAAGCCATTGGATCGATCGTACTAGATATTTTGCACATTTTTTTTAATCAACATCTTCCAAGCCATTGGATCGATCGTACTAGGTATGTTGACGCAGTGTTCTACTCTTGGCTACTTACATCTTCGGACTTGACTTCGATGTATTAGCAAGAAATTGTATAGGTGTTTTCTTTGCTGAAAATAATTCCAGAAATCAAACGGGAATTTCCAATGCGCTCACGTACCGACATCATATATGCTTCAATGTATAGCGTGAAGCTGATTAGCCTTAGATGACTGATCCGATAGGAAAGTCGCCCCTAGCGCTGTTTGTACACAACACAAAGTTACCTTTGGCGCACCCCAAGCGTAGAATGCTGAACTCGAATCGATTGCAGCATTTCATTTGAAAGTCTGTGAACATCGACCACGTCATGAAAGACAATCGCGACCAATGACAGGGCCCGCATCATGTTGCCCGCAGCAGGCTTGTCGTCGGGGGAGGTTGCTGGAATCCAGCCAACAGGGGTGAACGATATTTACGACTTTTTCGTCTAAATAGCCTAGTGTTCAATGCTCCAAAAGTGAATTCAGCATTCGAAGAGCCTACAAGACGTGATGCATCGAATCAGACTGTTAGTAGACAAGGTTATGATGTGAATATCCATTCCCGAAGACCATGACGAGCACCTCGTTGTACAACACAGTACCATGGACTCTTATTAAGATGGGCAAGAAATCGTTCGAAATATACGCCTCAGGATTGGTGTTCTGTCTTGTTTACTGGTGACACTCGGATTTGTTCAAATAGTTCAGAAGGCTCTGAGCGCTATGAGATTTAACATCTGAGGTCATCGATCCTCTAGAACTTAGAACTACTGAAACCTAACTAACCCAAGGACATCACACACATCCATGCCTGAGAAAGGATTCGAACCTGCGACCGTAGTGGTCGAACTGTTTCAGACTGTAGCGCATAGAACCGCTCGGCCACTACGGCCGGCTTGCAACAATCTCATCGATGTAATAAAATGCATCGCCCGCAGCCTTTCTTACGACGTTATTTATTATACAGATGGCAGTTTCGGTGCTTCCGTTCACCATCTTCAGGCCTTAACTGACGCTGAGGGGGGTTAACTCCAGTCAGATACACTACTCATCGGTGACGAACATCTGTGAATTGGTTTTCGCAGACTGCCTGTAACGACGATGTTCTGTCTCCACCCATCAACACTGTTGTTACAGGTAGTCTACGAAACCCAGATGATAGACGTTGGTCATTGATGAATCGTGTATGCGATTGGAATTAACCCTCTCACCGTCAGTTAAAGCCTGAAGATGGTGTTCTGAAGCACCGAACTTGTAACCATATAATAAATAACATATTAAGAACATCAGGTTGCCCTCCATGGGGTGTCAGGTCATTATCAATGCAGTGCGGAATTGTAGCAGTTGTTCGTGCTCAAGTGAATGCTTACACAGTTCAACCATTACGACAATGTTAAGAACAGCTTTAAGTGTTCCATTTTATTACATAAGTGAACGGCCGAAGTCCCTCAAATCTCCAAACAGAAGGATGGACATACAAAAATCTCATAGATGGTATGTCTGACGGATTCTAACCTACATCAACAGAGCAAGACGATGCGCCACCAAGTTTCTAGGGAGTGCTGTGGACAACCCCGAACCCCCTGCCCCCTTCCCCATCACCAGTAGATTAGAAAAGATTTTGTCGTTAGACTTTTTTTTTATTTGGTGGTCAGGACAAATTGCAAATGAATACACACGCATACCTGAGGTTAATTTTTGTTATGTGTGACATGAATTTCGAAGTAAATAGGCGATAAAAAACTTTTGATGATGTGTGTGGAAAACCTATGAAGCTCGTAAATAATGTATTTTTGACATTCTCTGTAATTCTTATCATTATGCTGCCATTAAGTAAATAGTTACAGTTATCCGCATACGCCATATTCATTTTCGATTGTCCAGTAATTCAGCGTATAAGGTCCTAAGGTGCATTGTACAAAATAATTCATTGCTGTCATATACGGATATAAGCTTTCTTCTTTTTTGTTTGCTTTTAATTGCTTCCCACCATAGTTACGTGCAAATTTAGGAACTTAGAATGTATCTACACATGAAACTGTAATTGCGTAAAAGAGGGGTTTCCTCCTAGAATTTTATGTTACAAATTTACTACATTCGTCCATAGGAATTACTTCAAGAGGAACAGAACAGAATCTTATATCTAATCCGAAATTTACATAGTGGGCAGCCCTCGAGGAAAGGAGCGTGCTCGCCCTCGGCAGTGTAGAAGGCGCGGCTGACAAGAGGCCATCGAATTCCAGGCGAGGAGCTGCACGTCTTAACGAAATGCTAACGAGGTTCAGCACAGAGGAAATGGGATAGGAGCTCTTGAATTTCGCAAAAGCTTTTATTCTCCGAGCGAATAATGGAGGCGAAATATGTGCAAGTTACGGCGGCAAGACCCGGGACCGAGAAAAGAGCGGCTTTCTTTCTTTTCCGTAAGCAACTCTGCACGAGAATTTCATAAAAGCGTAGCGTTCTTTGATCAAGTGTCCATAAGAGAGGAAAATACAGTGCCTTCGGCGGGTGCTGCAACCCTCTCAGAGCAACACTGAAGGAATATCAAAGCTCGCGAATTCAGATTTATGCCGCAAGTGGCTTTGGTAGCAATGAAGTCTGCCACAAGAGTTCGTCTCCCAAAGCAACTATTTCGATGCCTTGTAACAGTCAACATTCCTTTAGATCCTTTATACCACAGCTCGAAGCTGTTCACAATATGGAGCGGCTCGAATGTTGTATGTAGCATTAGGACCCGTTTCGACCTTTTATGGCCGCTACCAAATCCCTCTGTTAATGGATGATTTTTACGAAGAAATACAGGAGGTGGACAAAACTAGGGAATCACCGGAACAAATTCATGCTCGAACATAAATTCAGATATTAGTCAAACCTGCTGATTCCCCTGTTGTATTTATTCACGAACGTTACCTCTGCAATGTCCATAACACATTGCAGAAGTCAGTCATGGTCAGAACAGTGTTCTGTGTACTTGTGAGTGTACTACGTCGGAGCACAGTGTGTTCTAAAGTGGGCAAAATGTTTGCACTGATATGATGGTTGCATCCGAAACCCATGTAACCGAACTATTTGGTAATTCAAGAGGCACCTTTCGAAGATTTATAGCGCTTACGGGAAAGAGAGAAAATATTATCCGCCAAGTCACAACGCGGACGGAAGTGTGCGTTGAGTGGTCGCGACGAACGATCATTGATGAGGATTTTGATGGGAAAAAACCAACGTTAACTGCAAAAGTCACTGCCGCTAATGAATTTCTCAACCTGATGGCATATTATTGCGTAAGTTAAGCTAAGATAAACCTGCGAAAGTTTCTTGGATTTGGGGTTCCGGACGAAGTCACTGACTCACTCGCGTACCCGTCGGCATGAAAACAACACGAAAGGAGTTCCGAAGCAAGGCGAGTTGGAATTCCATAACATTCATCAGTGCTACAAATGCGCGTAGCAGGAAAACGTGGTGGGAACAATGGAAGAATGTCACTTGATTCGATAAGTCTTGTTTCCTGCCATTTCCATCTCCAAGCGAAGATTAATGTCCTGTAACTGAAACATGGTGGGGGAGGGGGGGGGGGGGGTAAGGGTGCGATAATGATTCGGATAGCTGTATCACGGTATCCATGGGCCCAAATAGTTACCCTGCGAGGTTACGTTACTGCAAAGGGGTATGTTACCACTTTGCGTGAACAGGCCTATGACATGTGACAATGTTTTTTTCACAGTGGTGATGCACGACGGGAACCCTATTCACACAGCTTGCGTCGTCCATGACTAGCTTTGTGAACACAAAGATGAATTGTCGCCTCTTTCCTACACGCCACAAACACCAAACCTCAAAAATATTGAGCGTTCGAGGTTTACTTTTGGGAGAAGGGTGTGTAGTGACTCTCCTCAAAATGGTTCAAATGGCTCTGAGCACTATGGGACTTAACATCTGTGGTCATCAGTCCCCTAGAACTTAGAACTACTTAAACCTAACTAACCTAAGGACGTCACACACATCCATGCCCGAGGCAGAGTGACTATCCTTTCCATCATTGTTACATGAACTTCCTACTACGTTGCGGGAAGAATGGCATAAGGTTTTCTTGAAAATCAAGCACTATCTGTATTTAGCCTGAAGCTGTTTTGGAAGCCAACAATGTATCAGTATGTTAACGTGAGTGTTTCTTGTATTTCCATATTTTTTGTCGACCCCTACGCGTTTCACTAGGAATGTAATGGGATTCGTAGACAGAGAAAATAAATACAGATAACAATAGAAAGCGAACTTAAAAGTAGAGCCACAGCAAACACGACATTCCCAGTATTTATGCTAGATCTAGAAGAATATAAGCATAGTGTTAAATATAATCTCTGCATAATAGAAGGCACCATAATACCACTTTCTGAAGCGAAGTGATTAAGGGACTTCATAGCTTGCCAGTATTTGAAAGGTGAAGCCGTTCTGTTGTTTTTGTACGAAAAAGATTGGATTAGTGGCTTGTTTCGGGGATGTAAGCTTTGGTATATCCAGAGATCGCGGTGCCACATCCATGTCGGCAAAGCGAATCGATACCACCGACATTAGTTAGGGCTCCCTGCAATCGGCAACAATCAATGGGAGGATCTCCAGAAGACTTCGGCTATCTCTCAGCAACGCCTTCACTGGGAGGTTAATATTCGGTTTGTTAAAGTTTCAAATGAACTGATACTGTCTTAAATGTCGAATATTTTATCTCAAGGGAACAGTTTGTTAGTAAGTGCATAAAGTAATGTTTTGCTAGTCAGTGACAATTGTAAATAATACAACAATCCTGTGTAAAATAAAGGTATCAAAGTTACTTAAATCTTTTATTCAATTATGAAATAAAGTGAACTAATATTTCATGTGCTCTACTTTGATGAATGTCTTCCCAGAGGCCGCCCGGTGTGGCCGAGCGGTTGTAGGCGCTTCAGTCTGGAACCGTGAGACCGCTACGGTCACAGGTTCGAATCCTTCCTCGGGCATGGATGTGTGTGATGTCCTTAGGTTAGTTAGGTTTAAGTAGTTTTAAGTTCTAGGGGACTGATGACCTCAGATGTTAAGTCGCATAGTGCTCAGAGCCATTTGAACCACTTTGTCATCCCAGAGCAGTCAAAGAATCCACAGTTATGGCTGGACGAAAGTAGTTTTGTCTAGTCACAACATAGACAGTTTGTGTTGAAATGGTAGTACTGACACACAGTCTGTAATAATGATTCGGGAATTGTGAGTCGTGTCACATTACCGATTATGGAAAGTGATGATCGAGTCAAAATTCGGCAATTATCAGAAACACGAACTATGCAGTGCGTGTTGATAATCGCTGGGCAGATTAAGAGGAGACGAACAGTCATAGAATTAGATAGTGATGGGTAGTGAGTAAGAAGTAAAGTTATGGAAATAACTGTCGTCACCGACAGAGAGCGTGCCGCTGCGAGAGCAGCCGTCCCTCCGCACACACGGAGGCCAGTGTGTGGACTCTGCGACTGGAGGCGTGGCGGCCAGGATTGTGAACGGAATTTTGTCCGTTGACAGCAACGCCACAGGCCTAGATTACGGTGCAGGGATGGATGGTGATCACTGAAGCTTGTGATGGACTACATTGCATAAGCAAATGGTACGTTAACCTCGGAAATATTCAAATGGCGTTGTGAAGATTACAAGGAATGGTATCGACGTTATATCGCACCAGTAGGAGCTGTTTATATTTGAGAACGTAAGTGAATTGTATTACGCATGCATTTACGCATAAGTGTAAGTTATCCGCCAAAGAATTAGTGCTCTGGGTCCACAACTAATTATTAAAACTGGTTCTAAAACTGGCTGTTCCGAACTTCGGGTCTTATTCACTTATACACCTCGTTAATGTTAAGATTGCAGAGGGATGATACTAGAACTGCCAGCAATCTAAGCGTTCAAAAGAGGATGGTAGATATTAAGAAATAACTTTAACTTATTTGTTGTGAACATCAAGACGAAAGTTAGAATGTATCTGTATATGAAAACTTTCGTTGGACATAAGCCTGTTAATAAGAAAAGTCCCTGACGTGTCGGAAATTTCGTTCGCTCGGGACCTGAGTGTTTGTGTTATCCTGATTATTTCATCCCATCTTCATGCCAAAGCGGTATGAAGGACACTAATGTTTATAAAAATTTATCATACGCTGTTTTTGCCTGTGGAGGAACTTAGCGGCTGTGAGGAATTAATTTACAAGGGAAGGGCCTCAGGTCACCAGTTATTAGCTTTATTAGACCTTAATACTCTACAGACGACAGCGTCTTCAGACAATCCTCATCTTATGACAACAGGTTGTAACTTCAGAGATGTGTTCAACATCATTGTCAAACACGGTTGTTCCGAGCGCATCTCTTAAATTTTAACATGTCGACTTCAAGGTGATGAATATTTGAAGACATTATGGTTACCAGAATGAAACTAGTAATAAATCAGTTAGGCAGCAGTAGCCAGCCAAGACAGACGTAGCAACAGGGAAGTAACGGATTTTGTGACTTTCATAGCTTACTAACCAGGAGCGAATTGTATAATTTCATCTATTTGCTTTGATAGTTTTGTTTCTTGAGTTTCTGTGTATTAATTTAATATGTAATAGCCATACTTCTCGCGTTTTCGTTTGCGTCGGAAAGTAAACCGATTTTATGACATATTACAGGTTCCTAATCAAGGACGATTTATTTAGTTTCACCTGAGCGCTTCGGTAATTAGGTTTCTGGATGTCTTGCGTGTTAATCTAATTTATTAGACACGGTTCCTGCATTTTCGTCAGCGTTCAGTAGAGTTCCGCAGCACATGCCTATAGTTCATTATCTGTGTAGTTTAGTTTTTTTCGGTCTTAAGCATGGACAGCTACTGTGATTGTTGTGTGCAGATGCGAGCCGAGCTGGTGACACTTCACTGCCGGCCGGGGTGGCCGAGCGGCTCTAGGCGCTACAGTCTGGAACCGCGCGACCGCTAGGGTCACAGGTTCGAATCTTGCCTCGGGCATGGATGTGTGACGTTCTTAGGTTAGTTAGGTTTAAGTCGTTCTAAGTTCTAGGGGACTGATGACCTTAGAAGTTAAGTCCCGTAGTGCTCAGAGCCATTTGAACCATTTATTTGACACTTCACTCTCAGCTCCAGTCTGTGATGGCTTCGGTTACACAACTTGAAGCTGCAGTGGATGGGCATCACTGTTGTGGGCCGGTTGTGAGTATCTAACGGACGTTCAGCACGTCAGCACGTCTAAGTCCTCCTATCGGTCCTCACCGGTGGCCAGTCCAGTTACTGCTCGCACTGAGGTTGTCCCCTCACCTGTGGTTGAGTGGGAGTTCACCTTAGGGGCCAGCAGGCGATGAAATGCTTCCCAGGGGCAAAACGTAACGCTTCCATGTTTAGTCTGACAAAGAGGTTCCAGGTACTGTCTGTAGCTGACACTGTCGCTCTGTCAGATGCCGCCGCCTATCCCGTTTCCTTCCGGATGCGATGAAGGGCACTGGGTGCAGTCAACTACAGGTGGTGGATCACACCTGTATGAATGATTGTGTGTCACTTTGGATCGGAAGAGATACACTCTGGTTTCAAGCGGCTAACAGAAATGGTACAGGCGGTCAGTCTTGCTTGCTAGATGAAAGCAGAGCTGACCATTTGCAGCATAGTCGGCAGGACAGATCGTGGACCTCTGGTAAAGAGTGGAGGGTCTGAGTCAGAGGCTCAGACGTTTTGCGCTATAGGGTAATTGCGATTCGGGTTCCGCTGAATGGGTCAGGAGTCCACTACACGCAGGAGGCGGCTACCTGGGCAGCGGAAGCTGTGCGGCGTGGACTGGGTGGTTTTTTAGGTTAGGGGATCTCTTTAAAACACGAAAATGGCTTCAGCCACAGAGGGTGCACTTTCTAGGTGCTGGCTGTAGCTGACACTGTCGCTCAGTAAAAACGTAGATACAGGAACCACGGGTACGACAATTGTAAATTATCGTAGCTGTGTTGGGAAAGTACGAGAGCCCCAAGCGGTAATGGAAAGCATTAATGGTCAAATCATTATGTTCACTGAAAGCTCGCTAAAGCAAGAGACAAATTCAGCCGAAATTTTTTCGAAATACTTAACGGTGATCCGAAAGGAGTCTAAACACAGATGGCGGCGGCGTGTTTGTTGCTGTTAGATGTAATTTATCTTGTCGCGAAAATGGAGAAGACGGTTTTTGTGAGTTAGTGTGAGCAGAGCTCAGTGTTGGCAACCGCAATAAAATAATGATCGGATCCTTTTACCGACCTCGCAATTCAGGTGATACAATTGCTGAAAGGTTCAAAGAAAACTTGCGTTTGATACGAAACACGTACTTGACTCATACAATTATTGTTGGTGGTGACTTTTAATTTACCCTCGATATGTAGGTGCAAATACATATATAATTGAGGAGGTACGCATAAAACATCATCCGAAATTATGCTAAACGTCTCTGAAAATTATTTCTAGCAATTACTTCATGAGCCCACGCGAATAGTAAAATGTTGTGAAGACACACTTGACCTCTTAATAACAAATAATCCTGAGCTAATAACGAGTATAAAAACGGATACAGGGATTAGTGAACACAAGGTTCTCGTAGCCAGATGGAATAAATGAAAAATATACCTACTCAGAAAAGAAGATAAAAATTCACTTGACACTTTCCGGAGAGACAATCTCCACTCTTTTCAAATTTACATTGTAAGTGTAGACCAGATGTGGCTTCGATTCAAAGTAATAGTATCGGCAGCAATTGAGAGATTTATACCAAGTAAGTTAACAAACGACGGAACTGATCCTTCTTGGTACACGAAACGGATCAGAACACTTTTTCAGAAACTGCGAAAAAACATGCCAAATTCAAACAGACGCAAAATCTCCAACATTGGCGATATTTTATAGAAGCTCGAAATTTATCGGGGACTTCAATGGCAGATGCTTATAATAGTTTCTACGACGAAATTTTGACTCGAAACCTTTTAGAGGGTCCAAAGAGATTCTGGTCGTATGTGAAGTATGTCAGCGGTAAGAAACAATCAATCCCTTCTCTGAGCAGTAGCAATGGAGATACTATCTAAGACAGTGCTGCCAGGGGACAGTTACTTAACAAAGCCTTCCAAAATGCTTTCACACAAGAAGACGAAGTAAATATTGCAGAATTCGAATCAAGAGAAGCTGCCAAAATGAGTAACGTAGAAGTATATATCCTCGGAGTATTGAAGCAACTTAAATCATTTCATAAAAGCTAATATTCTGGTCCATATAGTATACCAATTACGTTCATTTCAGAGTATGCTGATGCAATAGCTCCTTACTTAACAATCATATACAATCGTTCGCTCGACGAAGGATCCGTACCTAAAGACTGGAAGATTGTATAGGTCACACCAAAATTCAAGAAAGATAGTATGAGTAATCCACTAGATTACTGGCCCATATCATTAACGGCGATATGCAGCAGGATTCTGGAACATATATTTTGTTCGAAGAAAACGTCTATTAACACACAGTCAGCGCTGATTTAGAAAACATCGTTCTTGTGAAACACAACTAGCCGTTTAGTGGCACGAAAAGTTTAGTACTGTCGATAAGGGATTTCACATTGGGTGTATATGAAGGTAGTGTCTGTTCCCGAAAGAACGGATACCGTTGATCACCGTGCAGCTTTTATAGAATAATATGATAATTAAATCGACACCCTAGCTGCAAACAGGCGTTGATGTACATCACTGGGGACATGTTGAAAACGTTTGCCCCGACTGGGAGTCGAACCTGGGATCTTCTATTTACATGGCAGCTGCTCTATCCACCGAGGGCACAGATGATAGTCCGCCTGCAGGGACTTATCCCTGCACGCTCCCGGTGAGACCCACATTCCCAACATGTCCACACCAGTAGATAAGTCACGGCAGGCGTACTATCCACAGTGCCCTCAGTGGCTCAGATAGAGCGTGTGCCACATATGCAGGAGATCTCGAGTTCGAGTCCCGGTCGGGGCACACAATTTCAACATGTCCCCAATGATGTATATCAACGCTTGTTTGCAGCTAGGGTGTCGATTTAATTATCAATTCCTTTCACATTGATACCGTTTTTCTGGATTTCCGGATTCCTTTTGCCGCTGTACCTCACAAGCGGCTCGTAATAAAATTGCGTGCCTATGGAATATCGTCTCAGTTACTTGACTGGATTCGTGATTTCCTGTCAGAGGGGTCACAGAATTTAGTAACTGACCGAAAGTCATCGAATAAAACAGAATAACTTCTGGCGTTCCCCAAGATACCATTGTAGTCCCTTTGCTGTTGTGTATATATACAAACGATTTGGAAGACAATCTCAGCAGCCGTCTTAGGTTGTCTGCAGACGACACTGTCGTTTATCGAGTAGTAAAGTAATCAGAATATCAAAAAAAAAATTGCAAAACTTTTTAGAAAAGGTATATGTATAGTGCTAAAATTGGCAATTGACCCAAAATAAGGAAAAGAGTGAGGTCATCCACATGAGCGATAACAGGAATCCGTTAAGGGGAGGTTCAAAAAATTGATTTTTTTAAAATTGCGTATTTGGATCCATAAAACTGTTTAGAACCCACCCCTGAAACGGTTTTTCCGAATACAGAACGGTAATGTTTGTTATTATCGGTTGAACAAAAAAATGCACCTGCCTGAAATCGACCTTTTTCACGCACCATTTTGTTTCTTTCGGAGAACGAGTTATTGTACCGGTGTTTGGGAGGAAACACACAAAATTCAAATGAAAGTATGAACGCGTGTGTTTGGAAGTTAGCCCCCAAGCATTTGCATTCTGGTGCGAAGACTGTGGAGATTGCCACTTCCCAGGCAGTGAGCAGTTTCAACGAAGGGTATTCAGCAATTCTGAAGACCATAACAACGATGGACTTCACCCTGGGACTCTAATCGACGCAGTTCGCCAAGCAATCGGACGACCACCGAATTCAAGCGGCCGAAAATGGCTTGTCACCGACTGTACGTGCGGCTCTGGAGCAGCGCAGGATGGCCCAGATGGAGCGGAACGCCCTCTATGAGGAAGAAGAAGGACTAGTTTATACACCCGGAATAGCAGATTGAACATACGTAATATTGCGTTTATATGTAGTCAAAACTTCAAACGCGTTTTTATCGAAATACCTTTTTTTAACGCGCGTTATGGTAACTTCAAATCTACTGAACAGATTGTCATGATTATTTGTTTCCGACGAAGCTAACTAAATTTTCTAGGAGTTGTACCAGTTTTATTCCGATCCATCACTATAAATATTTTTACTTGGGATGAAATCGATGAAAAAAGCCTTATTTTTTTTCAAATGGCAGCCATTTTGTTTCCTATGGTGTAAATAAGCGAGGTAAAACCCCTAAGGAATCTTATATACTTCGCAAACGACAACTCAATTTTGATTTCAGACGAGCCGGCTGACCTGTGACATACCGCGCGTGGAGGTCTACATCGAAATTTTGTTTCGTTCCGACGGCACTTCCGCCTTTGCTCTTCTACATTTGTGGTAGAAAAAATTCCTGTTTGTAGAGGAAATACCAATAAACATTTTGACCCAATTTGACATCGATACTTATAACACATCCCGAGAAAAAATTTTTCAAAGAACATGCATTTTTCGGTCCAAAGATAGTAAACCTCCCCTTAAACTTCGGTTACACGATAATCAGTCAACTCTAAAGACCGTAAAGTCAACTAAATACCCAGGAATTACAATTGCGAAAAAATTAAACCGGAAGGAGCACATTGTTTGTGGGGAAGGCAAACCAAAGACTGCGTTTTATTGGCAGACCAATTAGTAAATATAACAGATCTACTTAAGAGACTGCCTCTTTTATAATACTGCTGCGCGGGGTGGGATCCTTCCCAGATAGGACTGACGGAGTACATCGTAAAAGTTCAAATAAGGACAGCACGTTTTGTTGTATGGCAAATTGGGGATAGACTGTCACTGAAATGATGCAGAATATGGGATGAACATCAATAAAACAAAGACCTTTTCGTTGCGGAGAAATCTTTTCACTAAATTCCAATCACCAACTTTCTCTTCCGAATGTGAAAATACTCTGCTAACGCCGACTTACCCAGGGGGAAACAATCACCATGATAAACTAAAGGAAATCAGAGCTCGTACGGAAAGATATAGGTGTTCGTTCTTTCAGCGCGCTATACGAGATTGGAATAATAGATAATTGTGATGGTGGTTCGATGAACCCTCTGCCAGGCACTTAAATGTGATTTTCAGAGTGTCCATGTAGATGGAGGTGTACAATACCTGAGCCATAGAGTGCAGTCTATGAATTATTTATAAATACAACAGCGCTGACTGACTTTCTGCAGTTGATTACTTAATTACTCACTCATCAATGAGAATAGAAATTACGAGAAATGTTACGTACACATCACGTATGAGAAACCTTACATACCAGAATGGTAAAGACTGGAATCAAAAATACTGCATATGGTGGTATGTAAATTGAGTGGAGGTCATGTCTTCCAACGTACGGAGAACGTGAAGGCAGCCGTGGGAAAAAATGTCTGCTTCTTGGTTTTTCATTATATGCTCAAAGGAGTAGACCACGCTGTTTGAGATACCTTTGTAGAGACACGGCTCTATTAACTGAATGTCAAGTGAGACAACTGTGCATCAGTGGGATTAACAATTGGTATTAATAGGAAAACGATTACTACATTCGGCATTAACATTAGATTCAAGGGGAACATGTCGAAAATCTGGTTCAGCATCGTAGGATTGGAACCACTTCAAATTTTTTTTCTGGGAGTTTGTGATCCATAAAAATTTCTGTCTCCCTCTTTCCCTGCGTGTGTGCGTGAGTGCGTGTGCACGTGCGCGCGATCGCGAGCGCGCGAGATCGCGTGCGCGCGCGTGTGTATGTATGTGTTCAAAATGGCTCTGAGCACTATGCGACTTAACTTCTGAGGTCATCAGTCGCCTAGAACTTAGAACTAATTAAAGCTAACTAACCTAAGGACATCACACACATCCATGCCCGAGGCAGGATTCGAACCTGCGACCGTAGCGGTCGCTCGGCTCCAGACCGTAGCGCCTAGATGTATGTGTGTGTGTGTGTGTGTGTTTGTGTGTGTATGCGGTAGCGTCTTTGTGTGAGTGCATGTGAAAGTGAATTGTGTTTATCAAGACAGTCCCAAAACAACCTCTGCTGTGTTAATATCTCATTATCCAATCAGTGTAGAAATAAGAAAGCTTATTAACGAAACGCGCTTTGATTTATAACAGATCGATCCATTCCAGACGTAGTGCATGTGTACACAGGACCTCTGTTACTGGTTCAACTTTCTTTGCTCTGTAGTCTAATGATGTCGCTTGTTGTTATACCGAATTATTCCCTTTGCAGTACGGTGTTTGCTGTTTTGAAACATCCTGACAGATTCTACCTATGTCAGAGATCGAGACACTCAAGGATATCCCTTTCAGAACCAGCAAGAGTAAGGACTGTGCACAATCCATTAGGGGATGTAGTAACTATGGTCAAAATAACACGTCGTTTTGCAAATGCTGTTTACAGCCGTAGACGTGGCAGTTCTGCAGGGTATGTCCGCATAAACATAGATAAACAGAAAGAGTCAATGAATGTACTGACTTACGTTGGATGGAATCAGACTCTTTTAATGCTGCGTTTCATTTTAACCGGGTTCCTTTATTATGTACCTCTTTGGATCTGAATGTCTTTTGCACGGATAGCCACATACTTGTTCTCGTCAAATATTTTCACGTCCTCAGTAAATAATGTGTACATCGGTAAAACAATGCTTTCCGGTTAACAGCTGTCTACTTGTCAGTCGTCTATGCCTAGTTGCCGCTTCTCATTTTGACGTCCACAGAACGGAGGAACCTTACTTCCGACTGGTTGCCCAACTTTAATACAGTTAGACTGCTCTCGTACACATGGAACTAGATTGTGTTGCCGAAGAGTGATACACTCCAGTCTGGGACGCTTCCCAAGTGCGCCAAACAGGGAAAATAGATATGACCCAAGGGAAAGGAGAGCCTTTCGTCATGGCTTCGTTTAGTGTGCGTGAGAGCGCAACGGAGATGCTTTCACGGGTCCTGTGGTTTACTGTCCAAATTCCAGAGTGTACCTTTCTACAAAAGCCATCGAACATAAAGCTTCGTGGGTATAGTGCAAAGAGCATGGAAGTAAACATGAGAGATTTATACGAGGCTTACGAACAGTCACTCTTAGCATGGACGGTTCGCAACTGGAACAGGAAGAAAGATGGGGAGAGTGTGGAGGAGAAGGGAGGAGGGGCAGTGATGCACAAAGTATTCTCTACCACATTCTGGAAGGAGGTATGCAATCTATATACATTTAGGTGAAGATGTTTATGTGAATGTGACAGTACTCCGAAATGAAGTACTTCCAATGGATAGAAGACAGTTCAGTCATACCTCAGTCGTTAATGGTTTATTTTCGTATGGTAGTCATACACTCAATAGTCAAACAAACTATGCTATAGTCCAAAGATAGTGGCACCATACCCCGGTCGACAATACACATCGATACCACAGACATTAGTGATGTCCCGCAGCAGTCCGCAACAACGAAGGGGCACAGAAGCGCCATAACATATTGGCCAAAATAAGGCCGAGCATGGAAGCGCTCTGCCTCAGTGACTTCAGCTGAAGCTATCAACATCATCAAGCAGAACTGTACCTCAAGTAGTTGTCAATTAGTGCTTCAAGTGATGCTTTAATAGTCGGTGCCAGTTGTAAATTATTAAGCTCTCCTATGGTAATGGAGTGTACCAAGTTAAGTAAATCTTTTTATTCATTCATGCAATAACATTAACTAACATTTCTTATGTTGCAGGTTCGATGAACCATCTCCCAAAGCAATAAAAAAAAACCACAGTTACGGTTCCACGATTGCACTTTGGTTTGGTCGTAACAACAATGATGCAGTCAACCTTGTGTGCTTCGTCGTTACCTTATCTCGTTTAATTATGTTATACTGTATATTTTGTAATGGAATCAGACCAATGTCTTGTTTCTATCATTGTGTCTGATGGGATCGGCTTTGCCTGAAAACGAAATAAAATATAGTAAAATAATGAAAATGTATATATGATATCTACCAATTACATTTACTGGCCAGTTGCGCGCTTTTTATCTCGTTGCACAAATTAATGTAGATACGGACTCCAAATAACGTAGGCGTGAAAATTGTCTATCTAGCACATCTAAATCACAGGGCGTATGCAGCCAGACTGCTCGGATGTAGAACTGTTTGCAGTCCTACTTTTTCTTTTTCTTTACACGGTCTTGTGTTTGTTGAAAGTGAATATACACACGTCTCAGAAACCTTATTTCCACGCCGTACGTACTCGAGAAAAGGACGTTATTCACTATTCGAGATGCGTCACAAGACGAGAAGAACTGCTCCGTAACTCGCGGCGCGGCGCGGCCCGCATACAGATTCCGCCAGTCGGCTGTATTTGTGAGTACGACGCAGGTGCGGTGCCCGGCACCGCGGCCCTCTCTGCTGATTAATGGCTGCGTCGCGCGGGTAGCAGCAGCAGCCAGCAGGTAGGCGCAGGTAGGGCGCGGCGCGCTAATGCATACGAAACAGGCCCTTGTCGCAAACTCTCCTCCGCCGTCCACTGTGCGAGCGCTAAGCCCTAATAGCGTGAACTCGCCCCGTCGAGCTCCACTAGTCAGCAAGCGATCGTGCTTTGACTCGCTCTAGAGCTAAATGCACAGCTGGCCGATCCAGTAGGAGAAGTCGGGTAAGATTGTGCAGTCGGGTAACAGTGCGAATCGGTATATTTTTAACTGATCACACAACTGACACTACCAGCCAGTCGCTCCATTCTGACGAATCTGACGTCACTTAGACCACACATATCCGTTCAGCCCCTTCACACATGTCTGTAACTCTTTTTGTTACCTCGCTTGTAATTGATGCCTTTGACACGAAAATTATGTACAATTGTCGTGTCAAAGGCATAGAAATTAACAAAATTAACATGTAAATATACAAACATGAGAGCAATAAAATCACTTTCACCTACAAGTAGGCTACGTCCAAGACAATATAGCTACCACGCAGCTGCAAATATTTGTCCGTGAGTAAACAGTCATGAATACATTTAAGGATAAACGAACCGACAAATATTAAATTAAATTGTTTTCACCCTAAAACGAGCTACGTCCATGTCATTAGTATTTTTCACTATTAGATCTTCTTCGGTGCATGACAACTGGCAGTGGCGCAGGTGAGACATCGCCTGCTGCTGTTTACACTCAAGGGTTGAGCGTACACTATCGAATACCCACTTATCAGGATTTACCTTACACCGCCCAACACCAGTTCGCAATCTGTTGAAGGACTTCCAGGGACACCTCATTCTGAGCAGCAGGTAGTTTTTCGCTAGGTGTCCTCCTGCCCATAGGAGCATTCTATACTCTCTCTTTGTACACGTCTAGCTTTTTGGTTGTATTGCTGTTGCTGATATAGATTCTTACAAAACTTTTTCAGAACTTCAAACGTGACGGTTCTGGCGAGAGGCGAAACAGCGGGTGAAATTCAGTGGTCATAGCTCTACGTCCTTCAGGTGGGGCAGTTGCATCACGCCTGATGACATGTGGAGCTCGTACTTGTAGCTACTCCACTTCAGTTGGTCTCAAGCATGCAGTAATCACGCGACACTTCTCATTCAGAGCTATGACCGCCTGCCTACCGTGGCAGGAATTATGCCATACAGACGCTGCACATTCGCCTGCAGAATAGCAGAGCGCCAATGCAGAAGTCCAGATAGCGGTTGTGCACCCCAGTTTCGTTACTGCATCATATTAGTCCTTTAGAATGCAGTTATTTTGGTTGTATGGAAATGCGTTTTAAAGCTTAAAGTTCGATCTAAGGTCACCCCAAGATATTCTGGGGGAAGGTATGTACGAGCTGAGTCTCATTCCATGAGCCTGTCTCCTGTTTAAGCGGAAAAAGGATAACACAGACTGGCGTTTTTATTTATATTTTTTTATTTTTTTGGTAATTCACTATAACATTTTCAGTCAGTTTAGTAGCAATACACAACAGGCACATAATTTTCGACATTAAAACTACGAAGACCATCAAAAATGTAATAGACGTCAATAGGGCTTACGGAAGAAAGTAAAATTTGAGATTCCAGACTGAAATTTTCTCTGTGGACTGCACCATGCGCACGAAGGTTTATGTTCGATGGCTTTTGTAGAAAGGTACACTCTGAAATTTTGACAGTACACTGCTGAAACTATGTGCCACCCAAGCACGGCTCACGACCCACCATCACAACTTTACCTCTGTCAGTTACTCGTCTCTTGCATTCCAGTCTTCCTTTCTCCCAGGAGTGATAGTCCCGCGAGTTTCGCTGGAGAACTTCTGTGAAGTTTGGAAACTAGGAGGCGAGATACTGGGGGGAAACAAAGCTGCGGGAACTGCTTGTGAGTCGAGCGTCGGTACTTCAGTTTATAGAGCGCCAAAGGCAACGGTCCTGAATTCGAGTCAGTCCGGCACACAGTTTTCGTCTGGCAGCAAGTTAGCAAGTTCATTTTTATATTGATGGCACGACGTTAGAGATGGCAGTCTTGGAAGCTCTCGTTTTCTCTGTACACAATGTTCATTATTCTCAGTCCCCGCAAAAATTGAACTGTTAGTATTATAGTTGAGCCGTGGCGGCTCTTATTTGGCGGTATGGTATTCCAAAGGCGCCACTGACTACTTAGGTTGGCAGTATCGATTCGGCCGTGTGTCGCTAGCTACGATTCGGCCGTGTGTCGCTAGCTAAAGTCTTTGGTCGAGGTGAGTGTGTGTTGTTGGCTTGGCGAGGTTTGGAGTTCAATTCGCTGAGGGGCTCGTGTCTGACAGGTTGTGGCTTTTGGGGGACTCCGGCTGCCCAGCGTAACGTTAAGTCGATCGGCGCCAAGCGTGGACGGCTCCTTTAAGAATTGTTAGCGGCGGGCAGCTACTCTGCAAACTTAAGGTTTAAGGCTCCTTGACGATCGCCTGTGTGAGTTCGAGGCAATAACGCCCTGGCTGGAATCCTGTAAGTCTCGGCTCCATCTCAACTAAGTGGAGTTGAGAGTATTGCTTTCTTATTTTGAGTACTTGCTATTGTAAGGCCATGTCTTTATTATATAAAACAGAGGCTGTTACATTAACGCACCTACCAGAGTTTGAACGAATCACCATTCTTCGGCGTTGCTAAATGTATGTTGTGTTCTAGGCCATATCTCATGCAAATTTAAGAGTATTCCCTGTGATAAGTTCCGTGAAGGGAATAAATTGTGGCTGGATGTGTGTGGGAGGCAAGGTGGTACATGCGAATGTTTGTGTTGCTGCAGCAGCAGGCGCTCATATGATAACTCGTGAATATTAGTAATTTTTAAGGGGTGTTAAGTTTAACCGCATTGGTACGTACTTTGCTATTAATTTATGTTTTTTAGCGCCCAGGCCATTTTTGTGTGAAGCTTTATTTGCGCAGATTACTGTCCCCTTTCCACATGTGTTGACAGGACAGATCTGGCGGCAAACGGCACGCTCTTTTTCCCTGGTTCCTGATCAGTGGTGTGTTTGTTTGTTGCCGCGGTGGCACTCCCTTCGTCTCACGGCGTTCGGGTTGACCGGCAGTCTGCCGCCATACCAGTCGCGTCATGGTGGCTCAGGTTAAGCAAAGTCGATCGTTTCATGCGTGCCATGGCGGAGTGTCGCTGTTTATGTGGGAACCAGTTGTCAGATATTTTTTGTGAACTGAAAGAGCTCACAAAGTTAATGCCAGTTTGCCAAGCCTGAGGTTCTTCCCCATTATTTCTCTGCAACTATCTTTCTAAAGCTGCCACTCTTATTACTACTTCTCAACGCGTGATGTTGAAGATGTGTTACTTAATATAAGCTACTGAACCTTACCTTAATCCACAGTTATGAGCTACTACAGTTGCTGTGAAATTTGGCTGCGCATTCCTTGTTGGCCGTGATAGCAGTTTGCTGTAACTCTCAGCTTACTCTTAATTTTGGACAGTCGTGTAGCTATTATAGGTTGTGTCAAAGTTTCTGCTGCTGTGCACCTCTTGAAGTATATTTTAATTGCATGCACCTCAACTTATCGTGAAGTTTGGGAAATTGTTTATTTATTAAGGGTCAAATGGTTCAAATGGCTCTGAGCACTATGGGACTTAACATCTATGGTCATCAGTCCCCTAGAACTTAGAACTACTTAAACCTAACTAACCTAAGGACAACACACAACACCCAGCCATCACGAGGCAGAGAAAATCCCTGACCCCGCCGGGAATCGAACCCGGGAACCCGGGCGTGGGAAGCGAGAACGCTACCGCACGACCACGAGATGCGGGCTATTAAGGGTCGTTGTTAGTGTTTGGTTGCAGTATACGTGTGGTATTTATGTTAAAATTGTATACGTTTCCTGTCGGTCTCTTTGGGAGACTGTGTATTTTATTGCTTAAAGATTGTCTTATTAAGGGTTATGGAGGCACAATCAGTGGCGTGTCTTGTGATAATTCCCGTATATGGATGAAAGTTTTCTGATTGTGTAACGGTTACCCAAGGAGCAATTTGTTGGTACATTTAAAAGCTGTCATTCTGATTCATTTGGTGGATAAAATTTTTTGTGGAACTTGCTTGCAAACCAAGCTTTTAATGCCCCAGTCTTAGTGGTACAATTGTTAAAGTAGTTTTATTTAAATGGTTTGAGCCTGGTAAAGTTTTGGTCAGAGTTCTGATTCCTTTAGTCATTGTCATTAAGTAATAGTCTACTACACGAAACAACAAATGACAAAATATGTTTGTCCGCTTCCACATTTTTCCCTTAAGGCTATCGTAAACCTAGTTCTGATATATCAACAGTTATAGTAATGGGCAACTACACCAGAGAGACTGAGAGAATGTTAATTTTCTGAGAAGAAATACAAAATGAGATAACGTGCTAGAATGGAAAGCATGCCACATTACACTGGAAAATAAGCAGAGGATGACCTGACTGTCATTACTGATGATGATTGGTGTCCTTGTAGCCCATGATGAGAACATACCCGAGATTTCTCATTCCAGGAAGGTTGGACTTCTAACGACTTTTTGCGTCCATGCCACGTCGAGTTGCAGCACTATGCCGGGTTAAAGGACGTCCGACATACTACGAGGTACCCAATGACTTTTGTCACCTCAGTGTAAAGTTTGCTTGCACTGCTACAAGAATACGTCGCACAGCACAGAAGCAGGATGTTAGTCATCGTGAGCTTTCGGTGACTCCACCCCGTTGTTCCATTGTCTCAGTTCAATGTCGCCTGCTGACCTAAACAAATCAAGTGTCGTTTCCATCCCTGTACAACGCAGTCTTACGGGTGGCTGTATACAGCCCCATAATATTTTTGTCGGAAGAGGCAAACATAGAAAAAAATTCTTTATAAACGTGCCTGAGAACGTTGCAGGAACCGAAATCTATTCCACTGACAGTGGGAGTGAAGAAGGTCAGACGCAGACACGGGAGAAGCCAACTTTATGTTTAGGTAACGTTGCTGAGCAGGTGACAGGGGACTGATATTTTATTTTCACGTGAGACATTTTCATTATCTTAGATTGTCAGTACCGTGCTAAGTGATCTTGGCCACCATCCTACATATTTCACCTGCTTTTCGTTTTTTTGTATTGTGGGATTTTCTTCTGGCAGCACTTCAATGATTAATTATTGTTCTTTTTAGTTGTTTGTACATTCGGTTATTTCTTTTCCTTACTCTGATGATAAATAGGGAAGAGCTAGGGCATCCAGCATTTGAACCTCTATTTAGAAAATATTTGGAAGAGTTATAATCAAATAAGGCAAAAGCGATGCATAACGTTCCATCGGAATTTTTGCAAACAATGCGGCAATTAACGAAGCAACTAATCACGTCGGTGTGTAGAATGTATGAGACTCGCGATAAATCAGGCTTTAAGAGAAACATTATACCAACTATTCAGAAGATTGTAAGAGCCGACAAGTACGGAAATTGTAGCACAATCAGCTTAACAACTCATGCATCCAAGTTACTGACAATAACGGTATACAGAAGAAAGGAAAAAAAAAATTGTGTCAGATGGCCAGTTTACGTCATAACGGAAACAAGAATGAAGAACAGTCAAAACATATCTGTTGCATTTGTCAACCTGGAAAAAGCGCTCGACAGTGTAAAACGGTACAAGATGTTGGAAACTATCGGAAAAAAGAGTTAACTGTAGGGAAAGACGGATACATACAAGAGTGCTAGAAATGAGGGGGAACAACAAAAGTGGAATACAAGAACGAAATGATCGGATTAAAAAGGGTGTAAGACAGGGATATAGTCTTTGGACCTACTGTTGAGTCAATATTTCGAAGAAGCAATGATTAACATTCGATGAAAGGGACCTGAATATGATTCGTTAATGACATTGGTATCCTCAGAGAAAGTGAAGAAAGATTACAGGATCTGTTTAATCAAATAGTCTGAGTACAGAATATTGTTTGGGGATAAATAGAAGAAAGACGAAAGTAATAATATGTAGACTCAGCAGCGGAATAACCGATGATGGGCGGAGGAAGGAGGAAGCAAAAAACAGGCCAGCAGCGGTAAAAAGGGCATTGCTGGCCAGTAGAAATTACCTAGGTCAAACATAGGCAGTAATCAGAGACAGAAATTTCTGAAATGGTTCAAATGGCTCTGAGCACTATGGGACTCAACATCTTAGGTCATAAGTCCCCTAGAACTTAGAACTACTTAAACCTAACTAACCTAAGGACATCACACACACCCATGCCCGAGGCAGGATTCGAACCTGCGACCGTAGCAGTCCCGCGGTAGAAATTTCTGAGATTGTACGTTTGCAGCACAGCATTGTGTGGTAGTGAACCATCGACTGTAGAATAGGAGAATAGAAGACAGCTGAAGCATTTGAGATGTGGTGCTTCGAAGAATGTTGAAAATTAGGTAGACTGATAAAGTAAGGAATGAGGAGTTTCTCCGCTGAATCGGAGAGGGGAGCAACAGGATATAGCACACCTGTTAAGACATTACGGAAGAGGGAATAGCTTGCATGTTACTAGAGGGACCTGTAAAGAGCAAAAAATTGTAGGGGAAGACAGAGATTGCGATGCGTTCGGCAGATTATTGAGGACATAGGTTGAAAGTGCTATTCTGATATGAAAAGGCTGCCTCTAGAAAGGAATCAATGACGATCCGTAATAAACCAGTAAGAAGAACGATGACTCAGAAAGTCAGAAATTGTCTTTGATCGTCTGCATTTGTTGCATTAATGGCCGTAGTGATATGAACTCGTAATACGGTCGTTTGTAAACTCGCTAGTTCTAACTTAAGATATACACTGATCAGCCAGAACATTGTGACTACTTATCTAATAGCCGGTACATCAACGTTTGGCACGGATAACAATGGCGATGCGTCATGGCATGGAAGCAGTGAGGTCTTCGAAGTTCTCTGGAGCGGGTTAGCACCACATCCGCACACACAAGTCACGTAATTCCCGTAAATTCAGGGGAGGGGGCTGATGAGCACTGACGTCACGTTGAATCACAGATATGTTCAATCGAGTTCAGATCTGACGAACTGGGGGAAGGCAGCACATCAATTGCATCTAGCCACTGTGTTTTTCGAAAAACTATAATACTATCCTCGCCTTATGACATGGCGTATTATCATACTGAGAAATGCGATTGCCGTCGGGAAATATGATCCTCATGAAGGGATGTACGTGGTCTGAAACCAGCATACGATATTCAATGGCCGTTACGGTGCTTTGCACGAGCTACACCGAACACATGGATGGCCACATAAATGTTACCCTATGCTTCATGGAGCCGCCGCCAGCTTGTTTCCGTCCCGCAGTACAGGTATCAGGGAGTAGTTTCCCTGGAAGACTACGGCTTCGCGCCCTCCCAAGGGCACGTTGAAGAAGCTATGTCACAGAAAATAACAGCCGCTTTCCAACATAGTGGATTAGTCCCATCCACTACATTGAAAACCAGCTGTTTTATTCTACGGCACACAGCCTTTTAGCGGTGTTTTGCTTTGATGGTCAACGAATGTTGGGTACAAACTTCCGAGCTTTTCCGCTCTAATGTTTTCACCTAACGATGTGGCTTTTAGTGGGACGAAACTGGTAGTGATAGAATAATAAAAGACTAAATGCAGATGAAGCGGTTTATTAATACCCAAGATGGCTACTCATACCTACGGTTGCCCTACCTACAAGGTTGTCTGCCATAATGATCGAATTTTAAAGGCTATCAACTGGAATCAAGAATACAGCAAGTGATTATATTCTTCCCACTGTGTGAAAATTACGTCACTGACATCGTTATGACTGAGGTCACACGGGAGTAAGAATAATATTTCAGTATTTCAGAGATGCTCTTTAAAAAACTTTACTGTATACTAAACAGCGAATTCCTGATGCAGGCACGGCTCTTTGCTCAGAAGCGGGGTTACGCAAAGAATATTAAAAAAAACGTTTTTTAATAATGTATTACATAATTCAAATCATCAGGAAACTTCGAATATTTAAGCAGTGACGGTCAACACCAATAGAACGATTGAACGATTGAAGTCTTTCCAAGCAGTAGAGCTTTTCTGGCAGCTGTCTTGAAATGTCACTAAACTCCACGCAGCACTGGGCGACCTGATGTCTACGCAGAAGTAGCTCTTATTGGTCTCTACAAGACTCAAATAGTTAAGTCTAAAACAAGTGGTAACAACCTTCATATAATTCCAAGTTCCGCTGCTTACGACGAAGAAGAATCACGAGAACAACGTTAAAATAATTTTTTGTTTCTGACATTGGTAACTTGGTTTACTTTTGTGAAGACATGGTAAGTCTGTAAATGTCTAGCTAGAGCGCATTAGAACGCCGTAACATGTTATCATATGACGAGAATTTTGGGAACTATTAGGTGGAATAAGAGCGTGAAACGTGTTTAGCTACTTAAAGGTGATACAATCTTCTTTGCTTACTAAAGGATTTTGCTTGACATAGCACGGTATTTGCAAGTTTCTTTTAGTTTCTTGAGGTTCATTTTGACGGTTATCGCAGCACTTTGTACGAAACTCTCAAATACTAACACTGTTAGATATAAGGAATGAATCATTTGTGGAGACTCTCCAGCCCTCAAGAATTTGACCACAATGGTGATATGTCAAAACTTTCCCTGGTGTGGGAATCATGAGGCGTAGCGGGCCTGTAACTATCGCTGAAGTTATTGTGTATCATCTGCTGCGTTCTGCTTTTGAAGTCATTCATTGTTATTAAGTGGAGTCACGTTTACTACATTCAGCTTCCTTTATAAGACAAAAGTCTTACACACAACACAATAAGCGGATTTCAGCCATTTTCGAGTACATCCATAAAAAATGCAGGTAAAGTACACTTAAATAAGTTCAAAAATGTATTAGCTGCGTGCACGTGTTGCGAAACATACTTAAGATCAAATAGTGAATATGTACCTACTCGCACATGCACAGAAGATGTCGAAGCAGTTGACACATAGCATGTAATGTGTTAGAAAATTAACAAAAGGAATATGATGACGATACAGAGCCGTTAATTTTTCATTTCTAAGTTCCACTCTCAGATTAATGACCGCGAGACAGGGCACGAGAAATTTTCCAGTAAATGCTATTACCCTGAGACAGAGGTCTGTTTTGAAATGGTAAATTAGTAGAGATTAATCTGACCTGGTTTAATCTAACATCTTTTATCAAGAGGCAGATGGCAGTTTAATTTGTCTTTGTCCTGCTTTATGCTCAATAATCCGACACAGCGTCCGATCGGCCAGTTACCTGGGGGTAAGTGCAGGTCGCACAGAGAGACAGTGACAGGTACGCTAATTAGATTGTGTTCAACTTCTGTCGTTCATCGAAAGATTAATCTTGTAGAACATCGTCGACGCAGAACTACAATGTACAGCATCTATCGTCGCGAGTTACTGCACATGTCTTAATTTTCCCCTGGTGAAACACCCAGTTTTGGTGTAGTAGGTTGCTCGTCAGTATATGACGACTCTACGTTCAGGTTGGTGACGTCATGCGACAAAAAGTTATCTTTTTGTCTCACTACATAAGTAATTAACAAATTAGTGTGAAATAAGGGCAACTGTGAGATAATGAGTGTATGTGGTTTGCTGTGTCAGTGGCAAAGTTACAATCTGCAGATCCAACGGTCTCGGGTTTGATCCCGTTCAATTCTATGACTTTAATCTGTCACTTTAAGATTCTTTCACCTCTGGCAGTCGTGGGTGATGCGAAAAATGTCGAGTTTCGCCGTGATTATAATCCGCATTTAACTGTAAGTCTCCTAAAACTGGTTGGTGAGTCAGTTCAAATGTCAGAGGAAGACAACAGACTTCCATCTCCAACAGGACCTAACCTAGCAAAGCACTGTGGTGCTCAAAACTATCTTCGGAATGGCGTCTGCTTTACATTTCACTTTCCCTGTCACGAAGACTGTCAACGGCCGGGAGAGCGTTGTGCTGACCACACGCCCCTTTAGACCCGCCTCCAGTGATGCCTGTCGGCTGAGGATGAGACAGCTGGCGGTCGGCACCGTCGGGCCCACAAAGGCCTGTTTGGACGGAGATACTGTTCACTTTAGGAACGTTATGGCCGTGACACATTACAGCATCGGACATGCTAACATTGCAAACAGTTCCTCACGAATTGTTTCATGTGGACAGCAACGTTGACCTAGTCATAACAAGAAGGTCCAGGACACCTGCAAGTTCTGTAAGTCACCAGTAAGAGGCTTCCTTATTTCGTGTCTTCTAAAGTCTCCATGACAGAATTGGTCTTCTTCTATATCGGTCGTGTTTCCTAATGCGCATACAACCATCTATGAATGCTGGTAAGTGACAAAGTCTCAGCGCTACTTCAAAATACACTGACGGAAAAAGCCACAACGCCAAAAGATAAGTAATGTAGAATAATAAAATTTCGCCAGTACATTTGTCACGATAGCATAATTGAGTAAAATTCTAAGATGGTTGGGAGGGAGCCCCTGGTTCAAATGGTTCAAATGGTTCTGAGCACTATGGGACTTAACAGCTATGGTCATCAGTCCCCTAGAACTTAGAGCTACTTAAACCTAACTAACCTAAGGACATCACACAACACCCAGTCATCAGGAGGCAGAGAAAAATCCCTGACCCCGCCGGGAATCGAACCCGGGAACCCGGGCGCGGGAAGCGAGAACGCTACCGCACGACCACGAGCTGCAGACGAGCCCCTGGTCCCCGACACGAATCCGCCCGGCGGATTTGTGTCGAGGTCCGGTAAACCGGCCAGTCTGTGGATGGTTTTTAGGCGGTTTTCCATCTGCCTCGGCGAATGCGGGCTGGTTCCCCTTATTCCGCCTCAGTTACACTATGTCGGCGACTGCTGCCCAAACAAGTTCTCCAAGTATGCGTACACCACCATTACCCTACCACGCAAACATAGGGGTTACACTCGTCTGATGTGAGACGTTCCCTGGGGTGTCCACGGGGGCTGAACCGCACAATAACCCTGGGTTAGGTGTGGGGCGGCGGAGGGGTGACGTGGACTGCGTTACTCGTCGTGGGGTTGTGGACCACTGCGGCTGCGGCGGGGGCGGAGCCTCTCCGTCGTTTCTAGGTCCCCGGTTAACATAAAATACAATACAATACAAAGTTCTAAGATCATAGGTTAATCTAAGTTCAAAACAAGCCACTGCAGAATTGAAATGCTGGTAAATTAACAATCTGTGTAACGCCAGAATTTTGAATAGAGGCATGCAACCATGCAATCAATGTGTTGAACGGTTGTCGAGTGTCAGTTTGTGAGATGGAGTTTCATGCCTGTGGTACTTTGTCGGTCAATACAGGTACCTTTGATGCTGTTTGTGGAAGATGCTTGAGTTATCGTCTCACGTCCAGTTTGTGCTGGGCTGGAGACAGATCTGGTGATCGAGCAAGCGAGCACTCTAGAGCAAGTTGGGTTACAACAGTGGTATGTGGGTGAGCATTATCCAGCTGGAAGTCACCCCTTGGAATTCTGTTCATGAATGACAGCACTACGGGTCGAATCACCAGATTGACGTACAAATTTGCACTCAGGGTGCGTGATATAACCCCGAAACGGCTCCTGCTGTCATTCGAAATAGCACCCCAGACCATAACTCAAGGTGCAGGTCCAGTGTCACTAGCACTTAGGTAGGCTGGTTGCTGGTCCTCAACTGCCCTCCTTCTAACCAACTCATGGGCGCCGCTGGAACGAGGCAGAACCAGATTTCTTCGGAAAACTCAACAGATTTCCACCCTGCTGTCCAACGACCTCTCGCCTGACAACACTGAAGTCGCAAATGGCGATGGTTTCGGGTCAGTGGAATGCACGCTACAGGGCACCTGGCTCTGGGAAGTCCTTGAAGTAACCGATTTGTAACAGTTCGTTGTGCTACTGGCGTGGTTCCAGCTGCTGCTCATATTGGTACTGGAGATGCATTACTATGCAGAGGCCATACGCCGAACAATGGTCATCCGTCTAGGTAGTGCCACGTAGTCGTCCGGAGACCGTTGTTATTACGACCGTACATTCTCGTGACCACCGCTGAATGTACAGTTGCTACATTCCTACCAGCTCCATCTGCAATATCGGAATATGGAGCTTCTCGTAGTTCCATTACACGAACCTGTTCTAACACAGCGAGGTGTTGATCATGGCGTCTTTGTCGTCTTAAAGGCTTTCTAGACTAAAACTAACATCAACTCACCACGTCCAACCTCAAAGGTTACTAATGCTCACGACCGTTACAGCGATATTTAATGTAAACCTGATATGCATCCACATAGTGGCGCCAGTAACGCCGCTCTTATACGATTGGCGCGAAATTTGAAATAGACATACTACTAGTGTCCTGCTTGACGCAGTCAAGTCGTTGAAATATTTGGGCGCAACGTTGCGAAGCTAAGAACTGCGGTAGCGAAGGCGAATGGTATACATCGGTTTATTGGGAGAATTTTAGGAAAAAGTGATTCACCTGTAAAGGACACCGCATTTAGGACGCTGGTGCGACTTATTCTTGAGTACTGCTCGAGTGTTTGGGACCCGTACTAGCTTAGACTGAACGACGATGTCGTAGCCATTCAGAGGCAGGTTCCTAGATTCGTTACCAATAGGTTTGAACGACACCTAGGTGCTACGGAGATGCTTCGGGAACTCAAACGGAAATCCACGGAGGGAAGGCGACGTTCTTTTTGAGAAACGCTATTGAGAGACATTCATCTTTTGGATCTGTAGCTCTTGTTTTTCTTGCCGTGTCTGTAGTTAAATTATAGCATATAGGTTCATCCTTTTCGCAAACACACTTTCTTTTTCTTTTTACCCAAACACGTTTCAACACCTCTAAGCCACCATCAGTGGGTTTTGTTTGTTTAAAACTGTAAAATGTGGGCATATTTTAGCTTGAAAATGATCTGAAAAGATGAAACCTACCGAAAGTTTCTGTCCGTTTTGCTTCTTAGCGTGATTTTACATATGGTTGTGTTCTGTGTTTATAGTGACTGATCCTTCTTTTGCGTTCTGAGGGTACTACAGACTCATATTAACGTACTTTGGGTAAAAACATTAATATGTGTGTGCAGTGCCCTCAGAACGCGGAAGGAGGAGGATCAGTCACAACAAAACGTTGAGTAATAACTAACATATATGCAAAACATTCGAAATGCTAAAATCAAGGAGTGTGTTGACGCACCAGTTGAATTCACATTTAAAGCGTTTGGTTTTGCAGACGACAAGCTATCAATGCAGGGCACCATACAGTTGATCTTACAAAACTATATACTGTAAAATCAAGGTAAGAAGCAAAACGAAGAAAAAAATAATAATTTCTTCAGGCCTCACATTGTTAGATCATTTACAAGCTAGTATGTTCACTTTTTACAGTTTTCGATTTAAAAAAGACCACTGATGATTTCAGAGTGGAACTAAAAAAATTTCTTGGGTAAAAAGAAAAAAACTGCGTTTTCAAAAAGGGGAAACTACATCCTGTAACTATTGCGAAAATTTGAAGCTGACTGCCAAACGATTCTACTACCGCCAACATGCACTGCGCGTAGGGACGACGAATATACGATACGAGAAATTAGGGCTCATGCGGAGGCATACTAACATTCGTTTTTCTCTCACTCTCTTTTCGAGTAGAACAGAAAAGGAAATGACTGCTAATGGCATAGGGTATCTTTCGCCATGCACCGTAAGGTAGCTTGCAGAGAAAACCACAAATAAATAATGAGCAGACGAAATTCACATACAAACGGCCAGGGATCGTGGGGCATTGCGGAGGATGGTTGGAACGAATCGCATGAAATCAGCGCAAAGAGTCACTCGAGAGTTACAAAATGCTACCAGCATCCTAGCGAGGGTAATCATTGGTAGTTAGTTAGTTACTTACTTTCATGTTGCATGGATTATTTTGCACGATAAATCGTCATGAAGTGAAACGGGGCATTTTAGATTCATACTGCAAATTAATACGTACATCTATTTGTACTGTAAACATCACAATACAGGATGAAGCAGACTTCGCGGACTCGGGCTTCTCAGTGCGACTCCTCACATGCCAGCGATAAAAAAATGTCTCCCCCAAAATTTAGTTTGTCAAGTACATCCGGCAGGAAAAGGAAGTTAAAGAGTGACAATCTGGTAACACTGTAATCACATGTATGGTGACTACCTCTGACAGAACATGTGGGCCATACTATGCACTTCGCGCAGTGTATTAAATTTTGGGTTAGCATGCAGGAGGTCAAGGGTTCGATCCTGGATTGAGGCATACGTTTTTCATTTGATAATTGTATTGTAGGTGGTACAGTATCTGGCATCTTGATCGTCAACAGTGATTGCAGTGGGTCCTCTATAAAACATTTACACTTACATACTACATACTACTTACATACTACATACTAAAAATGGAATACTGGTCAGCTTTGGAAGTAGCCCTTTCCACATCGTGGGCGTGGATTTATTTGCACCACTTCACCTACTAGATGCGAAACCTTTGTACTTCCTCCAATGGTCACATAGATTAGTACCGGCTATTATTCTTGCCTCGTTCAGTTCTATTCCATTTCGTTAGGGCTGTATGTTATCAGTAGGACAAGCAACGTGCTTTGTGAATAATGTCCAGACTGGGTTACTATTTGTATGTGTTATCACCCTGGTCCCACTAATTATGCCTTTCTACATTGAGTATGGTAACCACATGCTGTTTAGTACGTATCTCAATACATTATTATTATTACTATTATTATTATTATTCTATCGAGAGGGTTGTGGAAACATCACGTCTATTACCTTTAGCGAAATAGTGTCATACGTAACCGAAGGTCTCACAATTAGCGGTGTCTGGATGAATCATGCAGAACAATATCTGTCAAAAGCGTAACGTGCATCAGGTGGAAGAGCTCACAGGAATCACGGTGCTTTTATACATTACTGGTCATTAGAATTGCTATACCACGAAGATGACGTGCTACAGACGCAAAATTTAAGCGACAGGAAGAAGACTCTGTGATATGCAAATTATTAGCTTTTCAGAGCATTCACACTAGGCTGGCATCGGTGGCGACACCTACAACGTGCTGACATGAGGAAAGTTTCAAATCGATTTGTCATACACAAACAGCAATTGACCGGCGTTGCCTGGTGAACCGATGTTGTGATGCCTCGTTGCCGACTTTGATAAAGGTCGGATTGTAGCCTATCGCGATTTCGGTTTATCGTATCACGACATTGCTGCTCGCGTTGGTCGAGATCCATTGAGTGTCAGCAGAATATGGAATCGGTGGGTTCAGGAGGGTAATACGGAAAGACGTACTGGATCCCAACGGCCTCGTATCACTAGCAGTCGAGATGAGGCATCTTATCCGCATGGCTGTAACGGATCGTGCAACCACGTCTCGATCCCTGAGTCAACAGAAGGGGACGTTTGCAAGACAACAACCATCTGTACGAACAGTTCGACGACGTTTGCTGCAGCATGGACTCTCAGCTCGAAGACCATGGCTGCGGTTACCCTTGACGCTGCGTCACAGACAGAAGCGCCTGTGATGGTGTACTCAACGACGAACCTGGATGCACGAATGGCAAAACGCCATTTTTTTCGGATGAATCCAGGTTCTGTTTACAGCATCATGATTGTCGCATTCGTGTTTGGCGACATCGCGTAGAACGCACATTGGAAGCGTGTATTCGTCATCGCCATACTGGCGTATCACCCTGCCTGATGGTATGGGGTGCCATTGGTTACACGTCTCGGTCACCACTTAATCGCATTGACGACACTTTGAGCAGTGGACATTACATTTCAGATGTGTTACGACCCGTGGCTCCACCCTTCATTCGAAACCTGCGAAACCCTACATTTCAGCAGGATAATGCACGACCGCGGCATGGGCTACTGTACTTGTACACGCCATCAAAGCTTTGTTTGACTCGATGCCCAGGCGTATCAAGGCCGTTATTAGGCCAGAGGTGGTTGTTCTGGGTACTGATTTCTCAGGATCTTTGCACCCAAACTGCGTTAAAATGTAATCACATGTCAGTTCTAGTATAATATATTTGTCCAATGAATACCCGTTTATCATCTTCATTTCTTCTTGGTGTAGCAATTTTAATGGCCAGTAGTGTACTGTATGCGCTGTCCACCAGACAGGGACTAGTTACGAGCGGAGTAACGCGCCCGTGACAGACTCCAATATACTTGCGTACACGTATCGAATTTTCTCAGTGTAAATCTTTAAATCAGTGTGGCAGACTTATGGCATAGATAAACGATGTAGCCGACTGCGATTGCTGAGCAATTATAGGCGCTTCAGTCCGGAACCGCGCGAATGTTACGGTCGCAGGTTCAAATCCAGCCTCGGGCATCGATGCGTTTGATGTCCTTAGGATAGTTTGGTTTATGTAGTTCTAAGTTCTGGGGGACTGATGACCTCAGATTTTAAGTCCCATAGTGCTCAGAGCCATTTGAACCATTAAACGATGTATATGAGGATATTCTTCTGGTCCTTGGCGCATCCGATAAGCGGGCTGGTGCTGCTGCTTGTGAATAAGCTGCTAGATATCCTCATCGACGCCATCCAAATAAAAAAAATGTGTTTTGTCATCTGGAGCTGCACCTTCAGGAGTTAGGTTGTCTCCTTCCACCATCGTATGACAGAGGTCTTCTATGGACTCGCTGTACCGGAGCTACTGAGGAAGCTATTCCGGAGGTCGTGCACCAAGAACATCTGTGAAGTACACGTAGCGTAGCAAGGCAGCAGCGTGCCTTGCAAAGCAGGATTGTTAACATGCTGAACGAGCATGGGCTGAACCCCTATCATTATGCTTTCACGAAACAATTGCAATCTACACATCGCCTTCAGAGAATGCAATTCTATGAATGGTTCTAACAACAACACGAAATCAAGGATGACTTTGTGAAGACTGTAATGTGGTCACATGAACCAGCATTCACTCATGAGGGTGTCTTCAATATGCACGACGACCATCAATGGTGTGAGGTTAACACAAACGTCACCCACGACCGTGGATACCGAGTCCGCTTTGGTACGAACGTCTGGGCCGGAATATTGGGTGACAGGAGGTTGGGCCCTGCATGTTGCCCGACCGGTTGACTGCACGAAGGTATCATGCATTCCTCTCGAACTATCTGCCTGATGCGCTGGAAGATTTTCCACTACATATTTGTCTCTCTCTCTTCTCAGCGATCACAGACCCTGTAGACCACGCGCTGCATCAACGATCTGCTTCAACCTCCTTCTATCTCTCGAGCCTCTCTCCACCCTGCGAAAATTCCTAATGCTGCGATGTCCTTCTCTATGTCATCTTTCCACCTTGTACGAGGTCAGCTCAATGGTGTTGTTGCCTAGAGAGTTCCTTCAAATGCTTTCTTGGTTATTCTGTTGTTATCCGTTCTGGCCACATGTAAAGCCCATTGCAGTCTCCTACTTTTTAATTTCTGGATGATAGTGGGTTGCTTCATTAACTGATAAATTTCATTGTTCTTTCGAATTCTCCATACGCCATTGTACAACACAGGTCACCAGATTTTTCTCACTACTTTTCTTTCAAAAACATTCAGTTTATCTCTTTCATTCTTTGTAAGCGTCCAGATTTCTGAACCACACAACACTGTGGGGCAAATAATACTGTTGGATTTCTTCATCTTTGTGGCGATTTCTAACATTCTGGTTGGTGGCTGTTTGTTCTAAGTCGTGTCTCCCTACCACTTTCGCGCAACGACGCTCTGAGCGTGTTTTTTTAGGGAATTGACTAGTTTGATCCTGGGACCTGTTGCTGGTAAGGAGACGCCAGACCACACAAGACATGTAGAGTTCAGAAGAGTTCAGTGAGACTAGCGATGATATATCCAAATACTTAATGATTTCAGCGATAGCTCCACTGCACTCCCTGTAAAAGAATCTTAATACTAACTAAATGTAGTGCAAGGGGTCCAATGCTTTCTTATTTTTAGTTTGCAAGTAAAATAACATCGAAAAAGCGGTTAAATTTACCATGGGAAATTTTATTCCACTCCCAAAATATTGTTTATAGATTGCACTATTGATAAAAGGAATATTTTAATACAGGTTGATAAAAATTAACTGCGTTCAACAAAAAATGTGAACGAATATTCCCTGAGTGGGTTTCCAAGTTCTACAATGGATCGAAGGATGACCTATGCCATATCACATCTATAATCTAGGTTTAAATTAAGTTTCACAAAAGAGAAAACCATCAAAATGGTCTACAGTGACCCTCAGTTATCTTTAATTACTTATCTAACTTGTCGTAAATTACAGTGGCTGATGTGGCTTCTCAATAATTATATAACAGAAAAATCATCGCGTTTCAGATTTTAATGGTTCAAAATGGTTCAAATGGCTCTGAGCACTATGGGACTTAACAGCTGTGGTCATCAGTCCCCTAGAACGTAGAACTACTTAAACCTAACTAACCTAAGGACATCACACACATCCATGCCCGAGGAAGGATTCGCACCTGCGACCGTAGCAGTCGCGTGGTTCCGGACTGCGCCCCTAGAACCGCGAGACCACCGCGGCCGGCTCAGATTTTAACTTACGTAGCAAATGTGAATACCATGAGCTTTAATTGACGGTTGACACTAGTATTACGCAAAAAGGGGATGTAACCGATGAGACTTCTGCAGTTCTGAGTGAAGCCTTATGCGCTCAAAAATGCGGCATCGCGTGCGTTCATTACCTTGTCGGTGTCTAGGCAGCGTCAGGGTGGCGCAGCTCCTCACATCTCGCCGTTTCGGAAGCAACTCCACTCTAACGTCTCCTTACCACAATTTACAGAAGTTAGTATAAAAAAAAAGAAACTATCTGGCTGTGTCTTCATCTGGCCAGACGGGGTCTCAACGTTAACCTTAAGCTCCGCCTACAAAAATTCTGTCAATCCAATGAGAAACGTTATAGTTTTCGTGGTGGGGCAATGTTTTTAACGGTTGCAACGTAACAGAGACGCGAAAAAGTTTCACGCTAAGACTTGCAGCTGGTGTGGCCCTTTTAGTGTTATTATAAGATCTATACTGTTTTTCTGGGGGGCTCTATCTTTTAACATGGGTTGGGGGTGGTCTTGTCGGTTATTTTTCGTGGTGGGGCAATGTTTTTAACGTTTGCAACGTAACAGAAACGCGAAAAAGTCTCACGCTAAAACTTGCGGCTGGTGTGGCCCTTTTAGTGTTATCGTAAGATCTATACTGTTCTTCTGGAGGGCTCCAGCTTTTAACATGGGCTCCCCATGTAATGTCCTGTCGGTTAGCTGGAGACGTGGGAGTTCGTCCCTTATCATAGGGCGTTCTAGCTTAACACGGTTCTGCTCTCGGCTTCTGTTCTCGTTTCTCCCCTCGGAACTGCGTCTGTCTCACGGTGGGAAGGTATGACATGCATTCAGGCATTCTTGTGTTAGTATGTGGTATTCCATTTGCTCACTCGTTACTCGTATTACTTTGGTTAGTTTAATGTCACGATTTATTCGGAGCTATGTGACATACTACTGGATTTGCTTATCATGTCAGGGTTTTCATGGAAGGTGTTGGATTTGCCTGACACCTTACATATCACCACCCTTCGGACTTAATTTTTGCACTGAAGTTAGGCAATGAATAAATCGTTGTCTAAGCCAGTCAAAAATTATTCCTTTATTAAATTTTGTTGCCTACTGTTCAGCCATGTTATTCTGGTTCCATGCTAGTTTGTATTACTAATTTATATTTTAATATTCTTTTACATTATTCTCAGAAATATCTTTATAATGACAAGAAAAGAATATTTGTGTATTATTGTTGTTATTATTATTAATTATTAATTTTTTTTTCTTTATTTAAGTGTGAAGTTTGTTTTTTAAGTTATTGTAAGTGAGGAGTCTTTCACATCGATTTTCTTAGAAATATTTTTTTTATAAATGTAGTAATTAAGTAAAATCTATTCCTAACACATTTTCTAAATATCATGTACAAGAAAATAGTTTTTGTTTCTAGACACTCATTTCAACATTGTTACACTAACAAATAAAAATTATTTCCAAGAATTGCTTTGACAAAGAAATATACATACAGAAGTATTGAGATGTTATCCTAACAAAAGGTACAACATCCAACAAGATAATTACTTATTCTTTTTTTTTATAAGGAGAAAATAAGTAGAATACAGTTAGTCTTTTATTTTTATGAGGCGAAAATAAGTGGCATATAGTTTTAGTGTTTATTATGCCTTACTTTTGTTCTATATATACTGTCAATTTCGCAACTAATGACTTATTTTTATCGACAGTCTATTTTTTACCTAAGTCCATAGTCGATGACTGTTATTTTGCAGTTCATTAACTGTCTGGTTTGATTAACTTATTTAGTGTTCCACACGTTTCTTTTGCACAATTCCTACATCACATAATTTGATTACACACATTCACACAATCCTATGAATGTTTAAGCATGATGTTGGCGAATGTTTTTGCACGATGGTGATGGACTTGAGCGAGATGGATGTGGGCAAGTATTTGATGTACAGCTTTGTTCATCGTTCCTTGTTGGCTTTGCAAGTGTGTGTTGCTGTTGTGGAGGTCCCATAATGGAATGGAGCTGTGAGTGCAGAATCTCGTGGTTTACTGGCTTTGTATGCGTGAAAGTCATCGTTATGTGTCGCTGAAAGCGGTCGTTTTTCGTTGTAATACTTCGGACACGACTAAATTACAATAGGATAGGGATTTGGGAAGGTATGTTGTCTATTCTTCACCCATCTTCTTTCTTGGTCTCAGTCTTGCGAATCTTCAACTTCTGTTCTTCCTGCTTTTTCTCTGCTTCTTACTTGATTCTTGGTTCTCCTCTGGACAGGATATGGAAATATTTATTGATAACTAGTCGCTTTGAAGTTCTCCTCTTAGTAACAGTTTGATAAATTGTTTGGGCATGTCATTATTACTTTGTGGAAGTTTTCTTCAGTTTCGTGCATCAGCGTGCTGTTTAATAGCAGTAGTGTGACTTTTACACACATTTTTTTGCCAGTGGTGGCTTGCCCAAGCGGTCTTCTCCACGGGCCGTTTTTTGCTCGCTCCACTGAGTGGGGGCGTTCTGAAACCATTCTGGCATTCGTTGTCCTGTCATGTCTCTGCAGGGTTCCGCCACTGTTTGGTTCCGTGTTCTGTCCCAGCAGGGTTCCGCTTAGCAGGCAGATTTACTGGCCACTTCCAATACAAGGGCCTTCTGTTGGTCTCGCTGTCCTTTCCCTTCTCTCGACGCTTCTGCTTTGTAGGAATCGTGTCTTGCTAATTATGTCCTTTTCTTTCTTCATACTTCTCGCGTTGCAACTTGTGGGTCGTTGCATCTGGTCTTTGCTGGAGCTTTTACAATCGTTCTTACAAAAAGTTTTTCATATAATCATCTAACATATGTCTAGTACCTACATTGTTTTATGCTTTCTTATAAAACTTTACAAATTTCGGCGCCCTTTCCACGTTACAATTCTAAGGTATTTTGA
This sequence comes from Schistocerca americana, assembly GCF_021461395.2. Classification (NCBI taxonomy): domain Eukaryota; kingdom Metazoa; phylum Arthropoda; class Insecta; order Orthoptera; family Acrididae; genus Schistocerca; species Schistocerca americana. Next base: position 292,534,832 of record NC_060125.1, read on the forward strand.
CTCCTAACTTCTACAAGAATCCTCAAATTCGTTTTTTATTTTTGTGTAGTGTCGTGGTGTATAGCATTTTAGTATTTCATGCTGTTAGACTATCTACACTTTATCCCTTCACCTTAATCTATGGTACTATTGGTGTTATTTTTGTATTTGTTTTTATTGAAACTACTTTCTTTTTCCCACCTTCCTCTCTCTTCATTCTTCTTTCTCCTGACGATCTTATCTGCAACATAATCTTGAAATATTGTGCTGATTATTTACCAGTAATAAAATTAATCTTCACACTGGTACTGAAGGTGTTTAATACTATCAGTCTTAGGTAAAAATACTCCTGCTTTATCTCGTAAAATACCCTCTAATTCTCTTTTACTGTGTTCCAAAATACCTTGAACTTCTTGCAATTTTTCGTCAATTTCTTTATGGACTTCTAACATGAGTTGAGGCGATTCCTTCTTTTGCGCATATCATTGTAATTCTTCATCCTCTTTATCTCACGTCATTCTTAGTTGTTTGTTTATAACTGGAATTTCTTCTAATTTTAGCTTTTGCTCAAAGAGAAGTGTGACATTCCCCAATGTTACGCTACCTTTCCCCATATCTAGTATCGCTCGTCTCTCATTTAAAAATTCTGCACCTATAATCAAATCTACAGTTAGTTTAGGTATAATCACGAAGTTGGCTTCGATCTTTTGACCTCGACACGAATGAGTTAACCTTGTTTGTCTCGTAACTTCCGCAGTATTGTTTCTAATAGAACGTCTTACTTTAATCTTACGTGTTTTCAGAACTGGAAATTCCTCATTGGCATTACACTGCATGAATAAATTTTCTGTGTTCGCAGTCAGTTCACTTCCTCTATGAATTACAATATTGACTGGGATATGCTTTACCATGGCCTTCACAAATGGTTCAATTTGAAAGAGTTGGTTCCGTTCTTCTTATTCTTCCATCAATGAATCCTCCACTGAATCGTAAATGAGTCTTTTCAGGACTTTCCCCTGTGAATTCGAACTATCTGTAGGATAACCTTCGACTGCTACTTCTCTATCTTTTATTTCCTCTTCTCTATTTCTTCCTTCATTTACGCTTTCTTCAACATCCTCTACTTTTTCCTCATCCTCGTCTATCTTCTCCTTCTTTGTCGCTACTTCCACATAATCGCATCTAAATGCTCTAACTATCGCTTCATAACTTCCTTCATTATATACGTTGGGTTGTGTGCTCACTATTAACTTATTTTTAACTTCTGTCGAATGCGCATTATCCTCATTGAATTCGCTTTCCCTGGTTTCCATCTCAAATAGCTCTGCAATACTCATTACTTCGTCCTTTCCTCCTACATTCGTTGTGCATGCCTCTGGTAATTGATCTTCCTCGTCAGTATTCTCCCAATTAATTTCGTGCCAATACGATATTGTTATTTTCCTGTCTTCGTTTTCATCTGGACCCTGCGGATTTGTTTCTTCCTTCTTCTCTTCTCGTGATAAAGTATTTACTTCTCTGTTAAAGATGCTGCAATTGTCCTGGGTCGGTGCGTCATTCCCTTTGGCATGGGCGCTTAGCTGTCAATTCGAACGTTTTCCGGGGAATGGTGGTCTTACCTCCACCTCTTCTATCTGTATTCTCTTTTCTTGCTCCGCTTGTTGATATTGGTTTCTTTGTTGATAATTTGTTGGTCTATTGGCGCTCCAGTACCTGTTCCGGTTGTCGTTATTCCCTCTGTAATAGTTGTTGCCGTTCCTGGGTGAATTATAGTTATTGCCGTATTCTCTTCTAAATCCATAACCGGTTCTTTGTTGAAATCTATTGTCGTTTTTTGGTGCAAAGTTATCACGTGGTTCGTAATTATTGTTTCATCGTACTGTGTCTTGTGGATTCCACTGCTTTTTGCTTTCGTTTTCACGTGCGCTTCGTCTTTCTGTTGCGTCATCTTCCGAAAATATGAACTCTAGTTCCCTTAGAATACCTTTAAATGCTTCGACGTCATTGCCTCCGCGACTTACTAATGATTGCTGGTATTTCAATGGTAACTTCATCGCGCATAATTTAATCAACTCTCCGTCAGTGTATGGTACATCTAAGCATTGATTTTTCTTTGCCATTAATTCGAAAAATTTCACGGGACTCTTCTCTCGTGAATTTTCAAAATATAGGTTCTGTAATAATTCGTACTTCACTCTGTTCTGTGCTTCGCTGGGCCAATATCGTGAGAGAAACTTCTCTCTGAAATCTTCGTGCGATCGGCATGTCGCTGCAACATTCTGCATGGTTTCTGCGACCGTTCCTGACATGTGTGCGCATATAAAGTCTAATTTGTGTGCTAGCGTCCAGTGTTCTGGTAATCCTACTCGGAATTGATCAATAAAAGTTCGTGGATGTAATGAGTTTCCTTCTTTAAAGTGTTTCAATTTTCTGACTGTGAGGAAATAATCGTTGTCGTATTTCGTCATAGTTCCATAGTTCCATATCAAATTCGCGATTCTTCGCCACTTTTGTTTCTGATCATTTCTGCCGTCGTTCTTTCCGGTTGTGGTAGATCCATTGGATATTGTCCACTGTAACTTTCGCCTATCCTTTCGTAGTATCGTTTGAGTGGTACGCAATAATTTTCTTCCATCGGTTGTGAACGTGTAGCTGAATGCATTGCACTGTACTCTCCGCGACTTGGCTTTCCATTGTTAGGTACTGGTTCGGTATCTTGTCTGGCTAACCTTGCTGCTTCATTGCACGATCCAAACTTTCTTGACACATACATTTGTGGTTCTGCATGTGTTTGTGGCGCCGTTTGTTCATCAAGAATATCGAAACGTGTTTGTTGCGGTGTAGGCTGTCTGATTTCACTGTGTTACTTTCCGCCTGTGATTGGAATTGAAAATGCATGATATCTTCGTTAATTGCTTGTTTTTCCGGTGCTGTTACAGATACGGATGTGGTTGCAGACTCAGTTCTTGTTCTATCTTGTTCACTACGCACTTCAATGGTTTGCAACAACTCTGTTCGCAGTTTCTAAAATTGTCGCTTCGTTTGCGCTTCTATTTTCACTATGCGGTTATCACATCTTTTCAGCTCTGCTTTTGTGATTCGTTAGTGTAACACACTGTTTTCAACAATTTTACGCTCTGTACCTGCTGCTTGTCTAGTAATTACGTTTATCTGTTTCTCTAGTTTCTTGACTTCTCCCAGGGTGTTGTTACGTAACTTTTTGATCTCGTCCTGAGTGTCATTACGCAATGTTTGTACGTCCGCTTGTACCTTGTGAATGTCTGTTCTCAATTGATTGTGACCTGTTATTAAGTTTCCTATCACTTCTCGAGATTATTTTGCCTCGTCTTCGATATGACTTAGGTGTAACTGAATTTTTTTGATTTGTTCTTTAATCTCATGCATTTGTCTCGTGGTTTCTGCATACTGAATTTGAATTTAGTTCGCTATGTCTTTATTTTGCCTTGTCATGGTTTCCGTAATTTGTTGTAATAATTCTGCCAGATCGGTGGGTCCAATTGCGTTTTCTTCCGACGTCCTACGCTCTGTGTTTTCGCCCAAGTGTTGGTTCGCAACCGATTGCATTGAACTGTGCTGTGACACGTTTCTGCTCGCATTCCTTGTACTCTGTGGTGAGGGAGCTCTGATTACTTGTACTATGGGTTCTACGAATTCAAGACGCAAGTTAGAATCCTCATCGACTGTCTCTCTACTTTCCTGCTCCTCAGTCGTATGCTGACTTACGTTCTCTATGCTTTGACGTACATAATCCTCGTTATGGTGCGTTATATGTCCTATTTCTCGCGAAACTGCATCGTCTGTTGTACTGTCCTCTATTCTCTGTCCACTTTCATGCTGGGTCTCTACCTCAATTCGGTCAAGGTCTCGATCTGCCATTGCTAATCTTTCCGAATCCCTTATTTTCTGTTTTAAAAGCAATTTACGCGCCCACTTAACATGCGCTGATACGATCTCACGCGTTTCATAAACTTTTTGTTCACACGACTTGACACTTATTATACCCGAGACTGACAATCCATTCACTTACTTGTTGGGTCAGAACTAACTTGTCAACGATGTATCCGCCACCTGTCCGCTTGCATTGAGGAGAAAACTTAATTCTAACAATTTTTTAAATTCATAACTTAATTACGCTGTTGTCTCTGCTAGAATGTCTCGCTTTCTATTGAATACTTTTACTATCTATCGCTGCAGCTACTATTTTTAACTATTTACGCCTTTCAAAAAAACTTTTTCTATTACGAAAATTTTTTTAACATGATATTTTTCTGACTTAGTTAGGCATGTGGTCGACCTTCAATCATGGTATTTTATCATCCTTTCAGGGTCACCACTCTCTAACATTCTGCATGGTGTCTGTTTGTTCTGAGTCGTGTCTCCCTACCACTTCCGCGCAACGACGCTCTGAGCGTGTTTTTTAGGGAATTGACTAGTTTGAACCGGGGACCTGTTGCTGGTAAGGAGACGCCAGACCACACATGACATGTAGGGTTCAGAAGAGTTCAGTGAGACTAGTGATGATATAACCAAATACTTAATGATTTCAGCGTCAGCTCCACTGCACTCCCTAAAAAAGAATCTTAATGCTAACTAAATTTAGTGGAAGGGGTTCAAGGCTTTCCTATTTTTAGTTAGCTGGTAAAATAAGTCGAAAAAACAGTTAAGTTTACCATTGGAAATTTTATTCTACGCGCAAAACATTGTTTATAAATTGCACTATTGATAAAAGGAAATATTTTAATACAGGATGATAAAAACCAACTGCGTTCAACAAAAATGTGAACGAATATTCCCTGAGGGGGGTTTCCGAGTTCTACAATGGATCGAAGGATGACCTATGCCATAACACGTCTATAATCTAGGTTTAAATTAAGTTTCACAAAAGAGAAAACAATCAAAATGGTCTACCGTGACCTTCACTTATCTTTAATTACTTATCTAATTTGTCGTAAATTACAGTGGCTGATGTGGCTTCTCAATAATTATACAACAGAAAAATCATCGCGTTTCAGATTTTAACTTACGTAGAAAATGTGACGGTTCGCGCTAGTATTACGCAAAAAGGGGATGTAACAGATGAGACTTCTGCAGTTCTGAGTGAAGCCTTATGCGCTCAAAAATGCGGCATCGCGTGCGTTCATTACCTTGTCGGTGTTTAGGCAGCGTCAGGGCGGCGCAGCTCCTCACATCTCGCCGTCTTGGAAGCAACTCCACTCTAACTTTTCCTTACTACAATTTACCGAAGTTCGTTTTAAAAAAAAAACTATCTGGCTGTGTTTTCATCTGACCAATCAGGGTCTCAATGTTAACCTTAAACTCCGCCTACAAAAATTCTGTCTATCCAATGAGAAACGTTATAGTTTTCGTGGTGGGGCAATGTTTTTAACGTTTGCAACGTAACAGAGACGCGAAAAAGTCTCACGCTAAAACTTGCAGCTGGTGTGACCCTTTTAGTGTTATCGTAAGATCTATGCTGTTCATCTGGAGGGCTCTAGCTTTTAACATGGGCTCCCCATGTAATGTCCTGTCGGTTAGCTGGCGACGTGGGTGTCCGTCCCTTATCGTAGGGCCTTCTAGCTTAACACGGTTCTGCTCTCGGCTTCTGTTCTCGTTCCTCCCCTCGGAACTGCGTCTGTCTCACGGTGGGAAGGTATGACATACATTTAAGCATTCTTGTGTTAGTCTGTGGTATTCCATTTGCTCACTCGTTACTCGTATTACTTTGGTTAATTTAATGTCACGATTTATTCGGAGCTATGTGACATACTACTGGATTTGCTTATCATGTCAGGTTTTTCATGGAAGGTGTTGGATTTGCCTGACACCTTACAGATTGACAAAGCTTTACTTTTGAGAGGGTTGATTAGTGAGTACAGACATCTTGACCCTGAGGCTATTCTTTCATTTATATCCATTGTTATGATATTTTTACTGTTGAAACGTGACCCAAGGTATTGAAACTGGAGAACGTTTCTGAATTTAGAATGTTGGTCAATTTCAACGTAAGGATTTGGGTTTATGACTCGACTTATTTCCATATATTCTGTTTCCTCTTCTTTAATCAAAAGCCCGATTTTACTGGCACTCTGCCTGAGAGATCTGTACATGTCTTTCAGTTCTTCTTTAGTTTCAGTCAGCAACACTATATCATCTGCATAAGCCAGGAGATTTAGTTCACTGTGTTCGAATTGGAGACCATTGTATAGATGTAAATTACTCTCCCGAACCACTTTCTCTAATGCAAGTTTGAAGAGGAGGCAAGAAAGAGCGTTCCCTGTCGTAAGCCTGATTTAATTGAAAAGGTGGGGGATCTGGAACCTCTGTACTTCACTGCTGCCTGGGAGCCATCCATGCACAGTTGTGTCATCCTAATGATTTTACTCGGTATACTAAATTCTTGCAAGGTGTTGGAGGGGCTACTTCTGTGGATGCTGTCGTAGGCTGGCTGGAAGTCAATGAAGAGACAGTGGATGATTTTGTTAAATTCCCAGTATTTCTCAAAGATCTGTCGTATAGTAAACAAATTATCAGTTGTGGAGCGGTTTGTTCGAAATCTTGAATAATGTTTTCCGCGTAAGGTTTAAGTTTTTCCAGAATGGTCATTGACAGGGTTTTGTATCTTATGTTCAGCAAATTGATTCCTCTGTAATTTCCACATTCCATTCTGTTTTCTTTCTTGTGTATGGGACAAATTATTGCAGTTTTCCAATTTTCAGGCAGCGTTTCAGTTTTCCAGATCTTTGTTTAGCAGAGGATATGGATCCAACGTGATGGAGCACCTCCACACTCTGCAATTAATGTGCGACAGTATTTGGACATAGCATATCCAGGGAAATGGCTCGGACGTGGAGGTCCAGTTGTATGGCCACGACTTTCACCTGACTTAAACCCCTTGGATCTCTTCCTGTAGGGACACCTGAAGGAGCACATTTACTCTGCTTCGCCGACCGATGTGGCCATGCTGCTCTTGGTACTATGGATGCACCTTTGGTGCAAAGAGACCACAGCTGTATGATCCGGCGAGTTGCACAATGTTTGGACGTGGATGGAGGTTGCTTCGAGCATCTGTTGTTCTGAGGACAACGTATACTGTTGTGAATGTCATGCGGTAATTAATATGGACATTATTATTGTCACTGGTTGGTAATGTGCGACGTCTGAGCGCTCATACTACATGTAGTATAAATGATCAATAGATATGTTAGTCTACTGCTCTGTCATCTTCAGCATTTCGAAACTGATATTGTTTCTGTAGTTATTCTGTCCTATGACAGGTCATTTGTTTCAACTGTCTATTTCTTAATTGTTTAACCACGTATTCGTTATGTTCAGCGTTACAAAATGTTGTAACTTTAGGATACGCGTGACCTAAGAAATGATGTATATTACAGAATAAAATATCAGAATGAAATTAGCAAGTAAAAAAAAAAATGCTCCCCAACCCACGATCGAACCCTCGACCTCTTGCATCCTACCCCAAAACTTTATACGCTGTACTAACTGCACCGTACAGCCGATATGTGCTGACAGAGGTAGTCACCATACAAGTGATTACACTGTTGCCAGATTGCGACTCTTTAACGCCAGACGAAATTTTGGTAGAGACATTATTTTATTGCTGGCATGTGAGGAGTCGCGATACGAAGATCGGGTTCGCGAATTTCGCTTCACCCTGTATGATTTTTTTTGTTTTTGTTTTCGTAGCAAACATACTGCGAATGGCCCTAATGCACTAGAAGTTTTACACGGTACTAGTAAAGGTAGACTGAAGAATATCTACGAAGAAATGAAAATTTATACCGCTCTTAAGAAGCACCCGGAACGTTTTCTAAACGAATAAAAGGAGTTGAAAAGCGGGAATTAAGTGTTAAGTTAGGCTCTGTTGTATTGTATTTCGAGGTTTGCTTTTGCATTTTAATGCAACCTCTGATCCTTTGCTGTGTAATCGGTTTCGGTTTTTGCCAATTTGCATTTCTATTGAACTGTCGCCAAAGATCCTTCTTAATTTGTGTATGCTTATAACCCTATGTTATAGCGAGATTGCAGCTTACTCATAACGTCCCTATTACATTTTGTACACAGTAATTGCTCCTTCACTTCGTACTGCAAATGCTGTTGGTTTGCTGCCCGTCCCTACTTTTGTATCTATTGACACGTGTTTATTCTTAATAAGACATTTGTCTGAGCTCGTCCGTCAGTCGATGTACATACAATACTTTTTACTTGTTCCTTCCTTAGTTTCTGCTATTGGTTGCCGTATATCTGTCCTGAGAGTATGTGATGCGTTTCCATGTACTTGTTCAAAATTAGTCATGTATACGATAGTGAGAACAATATTTTGGCAACTTCACGTATCCAATAATGTATGACGTAGTAGTGTTGAATATGTATCGTAAAAAATGTTCTGTTTTAGGACTATGGCTCATATCTATTCCTATTATTTGCGGAATTTTGTACGTACCTCATATATATTTTTGTTACTATGATATTTAGAATAATGTAGTTTCCCGGTGATATACCACCTACTGCATATATTTTATGTCCATTTGTTTGCCCTTAATGTATTCTTTAGTCGCCGACTCTTTTGTCCATGAATTTGGCTTATCAGATGTACTGGGTAAGATTCTGGTATAATCACACAGTATTCTGAAAGGAACGAGTAGTAGTCCAGTATGGATACAAAGACATAAAAAGAGGAGGCAGTTAATGAAAGCGGAAAATTCATTAAAAGTATTAAGGGATGGTCTGAATGTATTTTGATTCAGTCCTTTCGTGGAGATCTCTATCTCAGGTATAGCTAATGATATTCCCCTCGTTAAGAGTTTCTATTCTAAATGAAAGACGACGGGCGGCAAAATTAACGATAACTATTAACATTACGTGCATACATACATACCCAGCGGTCACAGGCCATGTAGCCCACGCGAAGCCTCCACAAACTGCCCCCATTCCTTTAGATTTTGCGCTCGGTCTCTCTAGGTGTCTTCAGTCTGTAATGCTGCCATCTCGTTCGCCAGGTCGTCCATCCAACGTGCCTCAGTCGATCTGTGGGGTGTCTGGTGCTTCCTACCCCCTTAATTGTTTTCTTCACCTGTCGTTCTTGTAGCATACGGGCTGAACCACCTACCCACTTGAGTCATTGGCTCTTCCGCCTCTGTAGTATTGTTAGTTGTAGCATCGAGAGATAGAATTCCTCATTATATTTCGTTCTCCATTCGCCTTTACCTAAGATCAGTCCCTTACTCTTCCTTCAGATCTTAATAGATTGGCCTTTCCCCGCTTAGTCATGCACAAGTTTTTTTAACCGCAAATGACTGTTGGGCATATCACTGTGTTGTATCTTCTCATCTCATTATTCACTGATACTGATTTTGAGCTGAGCGTCTCCCAGAGGGATTGCATGCATTTCATTTCCGCTGCTATTCTTCTTCTACTGTTCGTTTCTGTGCTGTTGTTGCTGGTAGACCAAGATCCCAAGTACATGGACTAGTGATCTTTCTTGAACCTCATTCCAACCATCCCATGAAATTCTTGCTGCTCTTGTCTTCTCCTAATTGCACGAATTCCGTTTAGTTTTGATTCACCTTGAGCCCCAGCTTCTGTACGTAGTTGTCCATTTTCTGGTACAGTTATGTACTGTATCATCTGCATATGCGAGACAGTAAAAGTTTCCATCGTTACTCCAGTCCACCCGCGTTGTCTGCACTTTCTTATTACTTTCTTTAAGATGACCTTGAATAGAACACGTGAGAGACCTTCCCCCTCTCTGTGACCCACCTCAGTCTCAGGCGTTCCTGAGTGATCCCTCGGAGTTTCACTGCTGCCTTTGACCCATCCATGTTTGCACCATCCTCACTGCCTTGTCAGCGATTCAGGAGCCACGCAGTGCATTGTATAGGCTATTCCTGTGGATGCTGTCGTACGTACGTTGAATATCGACGATCAGATTATAGATGTATTATCATATTCCCAGTGGTTTTCAAACAACTGTCTTAGGGTGAAAATGTAATTTACTGTCGATCGGTTAGATAGACAGCCATCTTGGTATTCCTTTATATAGTTTTAAATTAATGGTTGTAATTTTCCGATATTTCCGATAATAATGATAGGCAATACTTCGTAGTATAGATTCAGAAAGCTGACGCCTCCGTAGTGATCACTTTCAGTTTTCCTGTCCTTCTTGTATATAGGACATACCAAGACCAATTTCCATTCTTCTGGCAGAGTCTCATTCTCCCGTATCATCCGGATTACATAATATATATCTAACAAGTGCAAGCTCCCACTTCCCTCTTTAATCCTCCTGGCATTCTGTCCTCCGCTAGGGCCACGTTGTTTCTGTATATTCTGACTGCAACCTTGACCTGTTCTTCAGCCACTTCGCGTTCTTCTTCACCTTTCTTTTCCTTCGTGGTAACTCAAGCAAGCAACCCACTGCGTCTGAGCGATTCAAGAGTTCTTAGAAGTATTCTCTCCATCTTTGTACAAAATTAAAGCAACATATTTTTAATTCCACTTAACAATTAGAGAAGCACTTCGTTTGAAAACCCGTATACGACAAGCTACTGTTATTCTGTTGTCGTTTTACTCGTGACAAAAACCGCTTTTCAAGTTACTCAATATTGAGTACTGGTTCCCACGAATTGAGTTACAGTCTTCTGTCTCCCGGAAATTCTTTCCTTTAAGGTACGCTTTCATTGTATGGAACTGGAGAAAATAAAGCCTCGTTTGGTCTGTAGGAAAGATGCGACTGCTCTTTCTTACGTGAAAATCGCTCTATATTCAAGATAGGAAATTGTTCTTTGTGCGCCACAATTAACTATTGGCTAGCCAAGTTAGTTTTTTTAAATTCATGACGTGATCAGCAGTTTTCATTGTATGGAACTGGAGAAAATAAAGCCTCGTTTGGTCTGTAGGAAAGATGCGACTGCTCTTTCTTACGTGAAAATCGCTCTATATTCAAGATAGGAAATTGTTCTTTGTGCGCCACAATTAACTATTGGCTAGCCAAGTTAGTTTTTTTAAATTCATGATGTGATCAGCAGTTATTACCAATTCTCCCATCACGAAATTTGATGAATTTATTATTCGTGGAAGTCGATCGACGTACCGGTCAAATTAGATTTTCGACTTCCTTTCGACGGTTTTGAAAATGAGAAAATCGCTCGCCAGCTCGAGCCATGTTCAACTATTAGCTTTCTTTACGCCTGCTGAAGCGTCATAGTAATATTCGTTGCTAATTTATGTAACATGGAAATAACCTTAATGTTAGCGCTTTATTCTATTAGTTCAGAGCTACAAAAATCACATAACACTTGAACATAAATCAAGCACTTAGACGTAACGAACATTTCCCTGTCTATGGCTGTTGTTTACTGAAATGGAAGGAATACTAAGTTCTGAAAACCCGTCGAGGAGAAGATTGCAATTCCAAAGGGCAGAAATACCTCGTCAGCTGACTCGAAAATCTGTTCTCAACAGAGTAGTAAGTAAGTTGACAAGTTAGTTAATATGCTAAATTTTATTCTGAATAAGTAGGGATCAAATCGGCGGTTGTTTCTCATGATTTATGTTTTCCTAAGACTCTGCATGTCGATAGTGGGATGGTACCTGTAATCTAAACGATCCTGATTTCCTGTCCCATGTAAGTCTAAGCCTCTTTTGTGGAAGGGTATCGTTCTTGACTGCTTACTGAGTCCTTAATTACCTCTTCGCCTGTGTCTAAGATTTTAAACTTTTAGTATTAGGAAGATATTCCTTCACCATCCTGTGGAAGATAACTCCTGTTTCTCATGTTTCAATTTGTCAACCAGCATAAGAATTCTGAGCAATCAAAGGTAAATTTGCTTCTTGTTCAACGATAACGAGCCTAAATACTGTACGAAATTCGCCATGTATCTTACTCCCCTCCGTGTTTAATAACCATCTGCAGGAAGAGATTGTGCTGAAGGATCCACTTGGACAATCAATTTCAGATGATTTTTATGCCGTCCGTTCACACATCACAGTGGATCGATAACTGATTTAGATTAATAAAATGGTTTACAAGGGTTTCGTTCGCACCTAAGCGCGAGCTCAATGTAGCTACAGCTGTGCAGTTCCGTGTTGACCACGTTCATACATTAAAATTATCGACTTACTGAGTTCGCTTTGGCGCCTCTAAAAAGTTTTATCACCTTCGTACACTACTTCACAGTTAGCTTCACACATTCCATAAAAGAAACGAGCTCCTGTGACAAAGCATATAACACTACAAATGTGCTCAGGACATAAGGTGTGAGCAAACTCGTGCTCCGACTGGTTGTTGTTATACTAGCTGCTGGTAAGCAATCGGTAGCCAGTTCACTTTGTTAATCTGATACTGGTGTTCATCACTCGTATTCTTTGGAATGAAGTGGCAATATGTGAAATATCGGAATACAGAACTGAAATGAAAATGCAATACAAAGCCTTTCACAAGGAACGTAAAAGACAACGTTCACTTACACGTGATGTAACGTTATCGACGCATGCCGCGCCTTTGCAGGAATAAAGGTCCTGTATGCAGCAAACATTGCTTTTGTTTTCATTTAAACACAGATAAAGGAAACAAATAACGTATGCGTTAGCCTGGGATGATTCTCCGACGTAACGTTAACGACAAAGGATTTACAGCTGCACATATCTCGCCTGACATACGGCACGGAAACATGCGTACGACGGCAGTCGTAAACAGCGCGTGGGGAGCGAGAGAAATGCGCGCCACATTCATATGTGAAATAGCTCTCGTCCAGCGCTGACATTCCACGTCCACATACTCTTGGTCCCCTGCTACCGAATGTACGTGACACTGCACGAAATTGCCGCGGTAATAGACGATAACGTACTTTACTAGGACACTAAACTCTTTTTGAAATCTGGCTAACGTTGTAATGGTAAGTTATTAGGGACGCGATCACAGCCACGTTGTGTTGACAGAAACACTAAATTTGCTACTTTTACATGTAATGCAAACCGAATTTCAGAATCTGATTTTCGCTGTCGTGTTGACCTGTTACGACCGTAACTGGTTTTGCTAGGCCGGTCAAATATCCATTTTCCGAACAGCAAGTAATTTACAAAATGGCCTCTGGAAATAAATTTTTGCGGTTTATAATCTGGTCAGCAAAATGGCTGTTTCTCTCCAATTAAGAGGTGGGCCAAGTTACACTTCCGCTTGTGTTTTACTGTACGAACAGTCACACTGTCTAGACCAGCAGAAAATTTTTATAAAATAGGGGTAACGTGACAACTGAAATACGTTTCAAAAACGATTGTGCGTGTCTTTGCGTGGCCAGTTACAGAACATTTTTCCACACAAGTCATTCAGTCCTCTGCCCTTTAAATTTTTCCACACTAGCCACATGCAGCCTTATCTTTTCCTATGTAAAGCCGTTACTTGATTAATCCAATCAGGTACATTATCTGTGTGTGCCTCCAAATCCACTCTTCTGCGCTCCTGTGCCCGGACACGTGTGGCCCTTGTTACTTCTCCCGCCAATCGAAAGTTCAGTCTTTACTCTAACTTTCAATATTGTTTACGTGGTATCTATAGCAACGCATAGTTTCAAAGGTTGGCACTACTACGAGACACAGGCGACAGCGCTCTCTAGCCGGTGCTGTCGAGCTCTACGAGCTCCGCGACTGCTTCAGCCCATTTCATCAGTTGCAGCCAACTACGACATTTCGCTTTAACTTCGCACCACCCTGCAAGTTATGTAATATGTTTGCAAATGTTATCCGCTAGTACAGGTGCCTTAAACCGTATCTGCAGTACCGAGACCTTTTTCCTATTCCTGTTCCTCACCCACGCGCCGCCTCCCAGGCGGGATATTCCGCCTGGGAGGCGGCACGTGGGTAAGGAACAGGAAGAAGAAAAAATTACTAATCTCTCGGCACTGCAGATACGGTTTAAGGCACCTTTACTAGAGGATAACATTTGCAAACGTATTACATAACTTGCAAGGTGGTGCGAAGTTAAAGCGAAGTGTCCTGGCTGCCTGCACCTGATGAAATGTGCTGGAGCAGTCGCGGAGCTCGTAGAACTCGACAGCACCGGCTAGAGGGCGCTGTCGCCTGTGTCTCTTGGCAGTGCCAACCTTTGAAACTATGCATTGCTTTCGATACCACAGTTCATAGGCCTTTTCTTTTAGCTGAAAACATGAAAATGTGTCATCTTGAAGAAAACACCACACTGCCAAATGTGCGACACCATGAAAAAGAGTAACGGTTCCATTAAAAAAATGGTACAAACTGCTCTGAGCACTGTGGGACTTAACATCTTAGGTCATCAGTCCCCTAGAACTTAGAACTACTTGAACGTAACTAACCTAAGGACATCGCACACATCCATGCCCGAGGCAGGATTCGAACCTGCGACCGTAGCAGTCCCGCGGTTCCGGACTGCAGCGCCTAGAACCGCACGGCCTTCGCGGCCGGCTCTATTTAAAATGTTTTCAATTAAAAATGCAGTCTCTATTGCAGGTATTTATTTTAAAATTAACGCTCTTCGCGCTAGTGCGCATCTCCAGAATTGCTGTAAATTAACAATAACATATGTTTAATAAACGTAAACATGGTCCGTAATAGGCTGTAATGTGATTTTTATTTAATCGTGCGATTAGCTAATTTCAACTGCTTGTAATTTCAAGCACCTAGTAAAACAATATGGAATAGAACTGCATTGTCAGCACGCATCGCCGTGTATAAACAACACTCTACACACCTCACATTAAGATAAGGCATTATTGCACAATGAAACTTCCTGGCAAATTTAAACTGTGTGTCCGACCGAGACTCGAACTCGGGACCTTTGCCTTTCGCTGGCAAGTGCTCTACCACTTGAGCTACCGAAGCATGACTCACGCCCGGTCCTCACAGCTTCACTTCTGCCAGTATCTCGACTCCTACCTTCCAAACTTCACAGAAGCTCTCCTGCGAACCTTGCAGAACTAGCACTAGTTTCATATCAGTGCACATTCCGCTGCAGAGTTAAAATCTCATTCTGGATTATTGCACAAATTTACAGCCACATGGTAACCGACGGCAGCTGGTGATTTGTCACCGACTCATATTCGTCCGAAGACTTTAAGATGCTCGATAGCACATACCATAGGCACTTTACATGTGTTGCTGGCGTGCCAGATATGACAATGGTACAATTTATGAAGTATTTTTAATTATAATGACATCCAAAATTTTTCGAGGTTTTGGGGTACGTGTCTGGATCATGCTCTGTTTGGTTAATCTGCGCATACAAGACTACAAATGGGCTCTCCTTGGTAAGCCACTGGACCCGGAGGTCCGTTTTTTTTAGTTTCACATATGAGTTCAACCAGCTGTTTACCCCACATGGATATAAGGATGCTGAGATGTTACAAGTTTCCTACAGTTCTTGCCTTCGGTCTTTCATTGTTTGTTAAAGAATCACCATTTTCGTCCTCAATAGGAAAAGAACATTAAGAACTTTATTGGCCTACTTTCAGGTCGTTATCATTCGGCCTTTTGTCTGGAAGTGGAGTCACCAATAGGGGAACCTATTTTCTTAGCAATAATTTCACATGACTTTCCCCACGGCCTCGTGATAGTTATTGCAAAGAAACCTCTCCAAGAAATTCGCTTCAGATTACCTCGGATTTTTACTGTTCTTTCAGATGATTGTATCATATCATTCTCCACTGAGGTGACGAAAGTCATGAGACAGAGATAAACACATATATAGAAGGCGACAGTACCGCTTACACAAAGTATGAAAGGGCAGATCGTTGGGGGAGCTGTCATTTCTTCTCAGGTGAATCATGCGAAAAGATTTCGAACATGATTATGGCTGTACGACGGGAATTAAGATTTTGTGGACTGTGTGTGCCTGAATGGACCGGGTCCTCGCTTATGTTCGACTACTCGGAGATAATTTGCAACCATTCATGGACTTCATGTTCCCAAAGAACGGTGGAATTTTTGTGGATGAAAACGCGCTATGTCTCTGAGCCATAATTGTTCGGGATTGGTCTGGAGAGTATCCTCTACAATTCGAGCAAATGGTTTGGCCATGGGCCGGCCGAAGTGGCCGAGCGGATCTAGGCGCTACAGTCTGGAACCGCGTGACCGCTACGGTCGCAGGTTCGAATCCTGCCTCGGGCATGGATGTGTGTGATGTCCTTAATTAGGTTTAAGTAGTTCTAAGTTCTAGGGGACTGATGACCTCAGAAGTTAAGTCCCATAGTGCTCAGAGCCATTTGAACCCTTTTTTTTTTGGCCATTCAGATCGCCCGACATGAATCTCATAGAAAATTTGTGAGGAATAATCGAGAGGTCAGTTCGTGCACAGAATCCTGCATCGGCATCACATTCGTAATTATGGACGGTTATAGTCAGCATGCTTCAGTATTTCTGCAGGTGAATTCCAACGACCTGTTGAGTTCATGCCGCGTCGAGTTGCTGCATTACGCCAGATAAATGTCCGACACGGTATTAGGAGGTGTGTCATGGCTTGTCAGCCCAATATAACATCTCTGTTACACAAACGTCTTTGATATTTCTTCTCACCTTGCAATATTCTACTATCTGTAAATTCAAGTCTTCAGGATGTCAGGTATGCTGTATGGAGTTATTCCTTCGATGGTAAATCAGGATATCATTGAGACTTAAGTGCTTTTTAAAGAATATTTCAGTTTGGCTTTCTAAAATGTATGTGGATTAATTCTACTTTTATCAAGTTATAATCATTAGTTGGTCCTCCTAAGGTGACTTACCAGTGTTACAAGTAGCTACAAGATGGCATGCTTCAGTTTTATAACTACTTTGGAGCTTTCTTCCGCTCTCTTTTGGTAGGCAGGTAGGTTTGCAGGCAAAATACGCATATACAATTGCAGTCCGAGAATCTCTTCCTATTCACGATATTTCTCACCTGGTGTCTCACTACTTCATAGGACGGATTTAACGTTTGCACCAACAGTATTTACAGAAAGTCTACTATAAAACTCTCTCCGTCCGAACAGACATTTCAAGGCCCAAACGTACCGACCGGCCGCCGTGACATCCTCAGACCACAGGCGTCACTGGATGCGGATATGGAGGGGCTTGTGGTCAGCGCACCGCTCTCCCGGCCGCTACTTTTCAATCAAGGAGCTCCTCGGTTTACCTCTCAAGGGCTGAGTGCAACCCCCTTGCCAACAGCGCTGGGCAGACCGGATGGTCATCCATCCAAAGGTAGCCTATCCCGACAGCCCTTAACTTCGGTGATCTGACTTGAACCTGTGTTACCCCTGCGGTAAGGCCGTTGGAAAGTTTACTATAAAGCCCTCACGAAATATGCTTTAAATCTTCTCACAGAACTGAAAATGTTGATAATAATCTAACCATAACAACTGCAAGTATGATGCTTTCATTACGCATCTGAATGCACATTCGTGACTTGTGACTATCTATTGGAAACTTCGCTGCTTGGAACAAAAAGTGAAGGCACGAAGAGACATGGGCGGATTTCAATGTAGCTTCGCACACATACACATCGGCTGATATTAAATGAAGAGAGTTCCAATTCTCTGTGATATGGAGAACGGCCTTCAAAGAGCATTAATGTCATTCATGCAGTGTTGTTACCAGGTATGGTGAGGAATGTAAGGTGCCTGAGCAGTATCAGATGCTGAGCGTTCACTATGAGGGACCCGGACGTGACGTATACTCGTGTGAGACAGCCTTTAAAGTGGGCCTCATTGTGTGCCTCCATTTTTCCGGGTTGACGGTCGTGCAATATACTGAGTTGTAGGGTTTTTGGATGTGACAGTAGCCGTCTATGGAACTGCATGGGATTTTGAGGGCTGACATACTCGTCGTCTAGGTGTCGGTCGACCATATCTCAACATCACAAAGGAAGAGCGTACTGAACACATCTTAACCCCTTTCACATCTGAGCGTGCCATCCGAGGACAACTGCTGGACTCACTGTAATATTCTCTGTCATTCTGCCCCATTGATCGGATACTCACAGTGGCTGGACTACGGAAATACCGTCCCATATGTAGGCTTCCATTAACACCGCAACACTAAGGACTGATTTTGGAGTGGTGCCGTTACTATGAATTATGGACTGCTGACGAATGGCGTCGCAGTGTGCTCAGTGATAAATCGCGGTTCTGCACGCCCCCGGATGGCCATCGTCTACACAACGTCTACGACGTACTTCAAAAGTCATCAAACGTGTGTGGCAGTGGTACAACTAACTGTTGCCTCCTTACCTGTTCCACTCGCGAATGTCACGAGGGAGGAATGACATTCGGTAAGACTCTTTTTTATTTTATCATCAGTCTTCTGACTCGTTCGATGCGGCTCCCCACGAGTTACTCTCCTGTGCTAACCTCTTTATCTCAGAATAGCACTTGCAACTTACCTCCTCTATTATTTGCTGGATGTACTCCAATCTCTGTCTTCCTCCACAGTTTGCGCCTTCTACAGCTCCGTCTAGTGCCATGGAAGTTATTCCACGATGTCTTAACAGATGTCCTACAAGTCTGCTCCTTCTTCTTGTCAGTGTTTTTCCTATAGTCCTTTCCGCGCCGGTTCTGTGGAGCCCCTAATCATTCCTTACCTTAGTCTGTAGCATCACATCTCAAATGCTTCGGATCTTTTCTGTTCCGGTTTTCCCACAGTTTATGTTTCACTACCATACAATGCTGTGCTCCAGACGTAGATTCTCAGAAATTTCTTCCTCAAATTAAGGCCGATATTTGATGTTATTAGACCTCTCTTGGCCAGGACTGCCCTGTTTGCCATTGCTAGTCTGCTTTTGAGGTCCTCCTTGCTCCGTCCGTCACTGCTTATTTTACTGCCTATGTAGCAGAATTCCTTAACTCCATCTACTTCGTGACCATCCATCCTGATGTTAAGTTTCTCGCTGTTCTCATATCTACTACTTCTCATTGCCTTCGTCATTCTTCGATTTACTCTCAATCCATACCCTGTACTCATTAGACTGTTCATTCCATTCAGCAGATTATGTAATTCTTCTTCACTTTTACTCAGGATAGCAATGTCATCAGCGAATCGTATCATTGATATCCTTTAACCTTAATTTTAATTCCCCTCCTGAATCTTTCCTTTACTTCCATCATTGCTTCTCTATGTACCGATTGAACAGTAGGGGCGAAAGGCTACATCCTTGTCTTACACCCTTTTTAATACGAGCACTTCGTTCTTGGTCGTGTAGTCTTATTATAACCTCTTGGCTGTTGTACGTATTGTATATGACCCGTCTCTCTCTCTCTCTCTCTCTATAGCTTACGCCTACTTTTCTCAGAATTTCGAACTTTTTCCGGCATTCCGAGCACCTTGCACCATTTTACATCGTAAAACACTTTTTCCATGTCGGCGAATCCGATTATGGTGTCTGGATTTTTATGTAGTCTTGCTTGCATTATTAACCGCAGCGTCAGAATTGCCTCTCTCGTGCCTTTACCTTTACTAAAGCCAAACCGATCTAGCGCATCCTCAATTATCTTTTCCAATCTTCTTTCAGCAACTTGGATGCATGAGCTGTATAGCTAATTGTGTGATAATTCTCGCACTTGTCAGCTCTCGCTGTCTTCGGAACTGTGTGGATGATGTTTTTCCGAAAGTCAGATGGTATGAAGCCTGACTCATACATTCTACACACCAATGTGAATAGTCGTCTTGCTGCCACTTCCTCCAACATTTTAGAATTTATGATGGAATATTATCTATTCCTTCTGCCTTATTTGACTTTAAGTCCTCAAAAGCTCTTTTAAATTCTGATTCTATTACTGGGTCCCCCATCTCTTCTAAAGTGACTCCTGTTTTTTCTTCTATCACATTAGGCAAAACTTCTCTCTCATACAGGCCTTCAATATAGTTTTTCCACTTATCTGCTCTCTCCTCAGTGGAATTCCCATTGCAATCTTAATGTTATCACCTTTGATTTTAAGGTCGTTAGAGGCTGTTTCGACTTTCCTGTATGCTGAGTCAGTCCTACTGACAGTCATTTCTTTATCGATTTCTTCGCATTTTTCGTGCAGCCATTTCGTCTTAGTTTCCCTACACTTCCTATTTACTCCATTCCACAGCGACCTGTATTTCTGAGTCTCCCGGAACATTTTTGTACCTCCTCCTTTCATCGATCAGTTGAAGTATTTTTTCTGTTACCCATGGTTTCTTCGCAGTTGCCTTCTTTGTACCTATGTTTTACTTCCCTTGTCGCCATTTTTAGGGATGTCCAGTCCCCTTCATTTGAGTTACCTACTGAGCTATTCTTTTTTGCGGTATCTGTAGCCTTAGAGAGCGTTAAACGTATCTCGTCATTCCTTAGTACTTCCGTGTCACACTTCATTGCGTATTGATTCTTCCTGACTAATGTCTTAAACTTCAGGCTACTCTTCATCACTACTATGTTGTGATCTCAGTCTATATCTCCTCCTGGGTACGATTTACAATTCAGTATCTGATTTTGAAATCTCTGTTTGACCATGATGTAATCTAACTGAAATCTTCCCGTATCCCCTGTGTTTCCAAGTATACCTCCTCCTCTCGTGATACCTAAACAGAGTATTCGCTGTTACTACAGTTATTACAGGACTCAATTAATCTTCCTCCTCTCTCATTCCTTGACCGAAGCCCGTATTCTCCTGCAACCTTTTCTTCTACTTCCCCTAGAACTGCATTCCAGTCCCTCATAGCTATTAGATTTTCATCTCCCTTTACACACTGTATTAGCCTTTCAATATCCTTATACACTTTCGCTATCTCTTCCACTTCAGCTTGTGACGTTGGCATATATACCTGAACTATTGTTTTCGGTGTTTGTTTGCTGTCGATACCGATAAGAACAACCCTATCACTGAACTGTTCACAGTAACACATTCTCTGCCCTACCTTCCTACTCAACGAATCGTACTTCCGTTATACGATTTCCTGCTGTTGTTGATATTACTCTATAATCACCTGACCACAAATCCTTGTCTTCTTTCCACTTCACTTCACCTAACTTTCGCTGATTATTCAATCTTTTTCTCATGACAATCTTTCCCTTGGCAGTCTCCCTCCCGGAGATCCGAATGGGGGACTTGATGTGGACGGACAATGCAGCCAGTCCACAGTGACGGGTAGCCGAAAGAAAGGCACGCGTACACACACGCCGACTGGCGTGAAGTCTGGAACAGGATAACTATTGAATGCTAATAAGAAAAGTATGCAGCTCCTCGAATACTTAACTTTATTCTTTGTTGGTTTACAACGTTCTTCTTGAGACATTTATACGATAACTCTCAAACTATGTAAGGCTAATGGCGCCTTGCTAGGTCGTAGCCATGGACTTAGCTGAAGGCTATTCTAACTGTCTCTCGGCAAATGAGAGAAAGGCTTCGTCCGTATAGTCGCTAGCAAAGTCGTCGTACAACTGGGGCGAGTGCTATTCCGTAACTCGAGACCTGCCTTGTGGTGGCATTCGGTCTGCGATCACTCAGTGGCGACACGCGGGTCCGACATGTACTAAACGGACCGCGGCCGATTTAAGCTACCACCTAGCAAGTGTGGTGTCTGGCGGTGACACCACAGGACTGTTCCGAAATCTTTTGCCGAAGGAGAGATCATCATGACACTTCTTCAATTACAGGCCACATGTCCTGTGGATTCACGTTACGTGTCTTTAATACAGTGGTTTCCATTGCCTTCTGCATCCTCCAGCCGTTGATCTTTGTTGGTTCTTCCACCTTTAGGGGCAGTTTCCCACCCCTAGGACAATAAAGTTCCCTGAACCTCTGTCCGCTCCTCCGCCCTATTTGATAAGGCCGTTGGCAGAAAGAGGGTGACTTCTTATGCCGGAAATCTTCGGCCACCAATGCTGATTATTAATCAAAATTTAAGTAGTAGCGGGATTCCATCCCAAAACTGAAGACGTTTTTATTATGATTCAAAGACGCTTTCTCAAGACCACTGGTGCCTCTGGACTGGGTCTAAGTTCTCGAAGTTTCTCGCCATAGTCATTTCGTGAGATGTATATGGGAGGAAGTTATATATTGTCCTATCCTTCCCGGAAAGTGCTCACTCGACAGTTCAATAGTAATCCGCGATACACGACGAATCTCTCGTAACACTTGCGACTTGAGTTTCTATAACTTTTGTGTAATGCTTTGGCGCCGACTAAACGAACCCATGACAGAACATGCCGCTCTTCGTTGGATCTTCTCTCTGTCATCAGTCGGTCCTACTTGTTGAGAGTTGCAGATTAATGAACAATACTCAACACAATCAGTCGAACATTCGCCTTCCACGTCCCTTCCTTCATGGACGAGTTCAATTCCTTAAGATTCTTTCTATGTATCTCAGCCTGGCATCTGTTTCTCCTACTATTCGTTTCATGTTGCCATTACATTTAAGGCTGCTCTTTATATTTTACATTAGATATGGTTTCAAGCAATTTATCATCAACCGTGTAGTTGAACAGTAGTGGATTTCTTTTTGTATATGTGTGCACTATTTTACATTTACTTACGTTCAGGGTCAACTGCCAGAGCCTGTATCATTTAGCAAAAAGCAATACATTTTGCGCATCGGTACTCTCTTCTGGTGTTACTAGCTTCTTCTATAGAACCGCATCAACTACGAACAGTCTTAGAGAGCTTCCGGCGCTTTTTACTTGATAATTTATGTACATTGGAAACAGTAACGGTCATATCACATTTAAATATAAAACTGTGGCCACCACAATTCAGACAGCTATACATTATTGCTTGACACTTGATGCAGTGAACTGTTTTCTCTAAAAATACAGATGTTAAAGCTATTAAAAGAAACTGAATGAAATGTCCAGTGGTCCGCTGTAGCTGTATTTGTTCAGGTCACCCAAAATTTCGCACCTTTTGAGTTGCATCTTTTGGTGCAAACATAGGTGCTACGTCATAGGTTAGAGAATGCCGCAGTGTAACAGTTGGCGTGACTAGGTAAAGATTTCAGCACTCCTCAATTTATGAAAAAAAACCATCGTGAAATGATAAAAAGACATCATCAATGATGTAAGTCACGTCTGTGTAAAGCCGCGAACTGTATACACTCCGATTACAAAATGCTCTTGTCGACCTATGCCAAGGAACAAAATGCCTCTCATAGGTGTTAGTCAGGGAAGTATTTGGTCCTGAAGTGACAAAAGCCGACACGCACTTGTGTATTTGCCACCAACATAGCAGCTGATAACATAGGCTTCAAGCATCCCGCGTGTTGCCGAAGCATGTGCTGTAGCTGCCGGCCGGGTAATACAACATCTATCAGAGGCATTCTGTTGCTTGACGTAGGTCGACAAGAACATACCGTAATCGGAATTTGTACGGTTCGCGACTTTACACACAAATGACTTTCATCATTGTCGATGGTCTTTTTATCATTTGACGGTGGCTCTTATCAATTGAGGAATGCTGACATCCTTACCTAGCCACGCCAATTGTTACACTGCGGCATTCTGTAACCGATGACACAGCATTTATGTCTACACCAGACGATGCAACTCCAAAGTTGCGAAACCGGTTGTGTGGGTTTAAGAGCGATCTGAAGAAATACAGCTAAAACGGACCATTGGACATTTCATTCACTTTCATTTTAATAGTTTTATCATCAGTATTTCGAAAAAACTGTTCACAGTATGACGTGTCAAGCAGTCACCTATCACATTTTCATTTTGGCTCAAATGGCTCTGAGCACTATGGGACTTAACATCTTAGGTCATCAGTCCCCTAGAACTTAGAACTACTTAAACCTAACTAAGCTAAGGACATCACATGGGCCCGAGGCAGGATTCGAACCTGCGACCGTAGTGGCCGCACGGTTCCAGACTGTAGCGCCTAGAACCGCACGGCCACTCCGGCCGGCCCTTTCATTTGGGTACTCCGTAAATTACATTTACATCAGTCGATTTTGTTCCGTCCGCTAGTACGGCGGTGACCTGGAGAGGATCTTCATTGTAGTGTCTTGTAGAGACACGGCGGTGTTATTGATGGCATCTCCATGCGGAGAACGATGGAGTATCATTTCCGCTAACGGCTGATAGTGACTGACGGAACTCTGACGGGACATCAGTTGTCGCGGAAATTTTTGACTTCATGTGTTACCTCACATGCGACAGTATAGCGATGCAATATTTCAACAGGACAATGCTCGTCCACGCATCCACACACGGCCCTCGTTTCCTTAACTGTCCGCGTGATGTTGCGCACCACCTGCGGCCAACAAGATCCCCGGATATGTCTCTGATACAACACATGTGGGATCAGGTCGTATATCAGTTCCGTCTCAGTGCTAGCTAGCATGCGGGGTAGCAGGGACCAGCTGCAGCAGCTATTGGTCAGCTTGTCTCGGGGCTAGGTGCGATGGCTTTATGGCACCATTCCCAACGGAAGTAGGCACGCGTGCTGGCCAGATTGGTTGCAGCATCATACTGGCAACTATTCTGATACTGCTACTTTTCGGTTTCAGTTTGATTCGCTGTTGTTATCACTGAAATAACATCACATAATCTCTCAAACCGCGTAGTTTCATTCTGTTTTGTCCTCGTCTTCTTGGTGCTTTATTTTGTCTGCCAACGTAAAACCACAATGGGCACTGTTGACTTCAAATGTTTGACATACACGTTATTTTGCCATAAATTGAGTGCGGTTCTTGCAGAGATCGCATTATATTTCTGTGCTCTCCATAGCCGCCGCAGCTAAAAAAGCACCATGACATTGCGCATTTTACAGGTGTGTGAGAGAAGTCATGAAACTGATAACACTGCCAGCGATCTACCAATGCTGTGTTGCTCTGCTCGTGTAGACCAGAGTGTTCATCCCTTCCAGATGCTCTGACCAAGTTTTAGTTCCGTATAGCTATCTCCTGATTTTTGAGTGAGCCATCAGGGAAGTTTTATTTTTCTCGTGTGTTACGAAAATGGAATCGCGGAATTTAAATCATCGTTATTCCATCAAGTTTTCTGTTAAACTTGGGAATCCACGAGTGTCATCTTTGAAAAATTGAAACACGCCTGTGCAGAACATTTTTTAATCATGCCTACAAGTTGTTTGCTGGAAAAAATCATTTTTGGAAGTCCGAGAACACGTTGAAGATGAACCTCGTTCAGGGAGACCTTTAAGTTCAAAAACCGATGAAAACGTCGAACACGTGTGTGATCTTGTGAGATCAGACTGACGTTTATCGAGAAGAATGAAGAGCGACCGGTTAAACACATTTACCGTGCTTCAAATTTCGTCTGAATTTTTGCACGTATAAAAGGTTAGAGGGAAGAGGGTGCCGAAAAACCTCACAACTGTGCAGAAGGATAGTCGAGGAAACGTGTACATTGAGCTTCTAGAGAGGATTTCCAATGACCACAAACGGCTTAGCCGTGTGAACACTGATCATGAATCCTGGATTTTGAGTACGATCCCGAGACAAGGCAGCATAGTGTGCAGTGGCACACTGATACGTCTCCTCGACCGAGAATATTTCGAATGGGCAGGTCAAAGATCGAAACAACACTGTCATGGACTGTGCGGCTGGTCCCGGCGAAGGTTCGAGTCTTCCCTCAGGCATGGGTGTGTGTGTTTGTCCTTTGGATAATTTAGGTTAAGTAGCGTGTAAGCTTAGGGACTGATGACCTTAGCAGTTGAGTCCCATAAGATTTCACACACATATTTTTTGAAACAACACTAATTTGTTTTCTTGACATTGGAGTATAAGGAATTTGTTCCTCCAGGGCAAACCTTCAACCAAATGCTTTACAAAGATGTCTTCGAAAGGCAGGAAAAGGGTGAATTGTGTGACACTGGATATTCCAGACAAGTGGAATTTTTGAGCTCAAAAGACATTCCTGTTCCCCAGCCTAACTATTCACCTGTTCGGAATACTTGCGATTTTTTCTTTTCCAGAAATAGAAAAAAGTCTCATAAGGACGTCGTTTTGGTACTCTGGAGAACGTTAAAAAAATGTGGCCCTACCAGTTGAAGCCTTTCAGCGTTGCTACTAAGACTGCGCCGGTGCGTAGCTGCAGAAGAGGACTTCTCTGAAGGAGACATTACTGTGGTCTCAAAGAAATAAAAACCTTGGAAGGTAAAGAAATTGTGTAATTACTTTGCCTTTATCAGAGACCTTGTACTCAACTGTGCTACTCCTAACAGTGTTATGATGGGTGATACATATGAAAGAATTTATAACGAAGTGTCACTTACTGGCAGTTTCTACATCGAGGAATTACAGATCTTGGCATCGTTGGAGAGCCAGAAAGTGACTTCACGCTCAAAGTCACCGACGTTAAAATGCATGACGGTATCGTGGATTCAGTTTTCACGCACCGTACTTCGGGAGTTCAGTCAGTAAGATCAACGTTCGGGTTTGAGTCTCGGTCCAGAATCCAGTTTTAAACTGTCATGAAGTTTCAAAACAGCACACACTCAGGTCAAGAGTGAAAGATTCACGCTGGAGGTATGTATACCATAGTGTGTGAACTGTGTAACACAATCGTATTCTTGACTGTCCATAAAATGAGTCACTGCAGCAAGTAATTTCATACGTGGCTGCAGTTTTGCATATTATTTTCTATACGGGGCATTGTGCGAAACATTCCGCTGACCTCTTGAAGGAATTAGAATAGCGATGCGGCGCACGTTTTAAGTACACTACCCGGTTAGAAAGTAATTTATTCAGGTTCACAAGTCGTCAGATTTGTGTTGATGCGTCGATGGTTAGGGCTTTGGCACAGTCAGCGAGAGAGAAGCACTAGCGCGTGAATTAGCGCCATGAATTATGCAGTTTGTCCGACAGTTACGGATATGCAGTACCCGCCATAATCACGTTGTCAGCTTCCTCTTCCAATCCGTCTGACCTATTCAGCGCAGCCTAGTTGGTTCGAATTTCCGCTAATGCCTGCGCCAGAGACCATAAGCCCGTTATAAACCGTGACCCCACTCCCCCTCACCGACATTTCGACGTTGTTCGGGAAGCTAGCCTGAACTGCACGCACTCTCATCTATCGTCCATAACACTCGAGAAATTAAAGGGCATAAGAGACCGATGCTCCTGCACTAATACAGCACCGACAGTGTCCGTTTAGAGATCACCGACTTATAGAAATACTATGACATATAATATTTACATAAACGACAATAAGATGTCGCGTACAAATGTAATATATCACCGTGTTATGTAGATAAATGTCTGTAATGTCCAAATGTATACACATACATTAGTACAGGAATATATAGCCTTACATTAGTAACTCGTAATTTGAAACAGATCAAGCGCGTTAGTGTGACCGTTCACTGAGCACAATACGAAATTGTGTACAAAGTGCCAAATTTTGTACTCAGCTTTCTACTCCTTTTAAAATATAATACACCTAAGTCCGTTGGGTAATCTGACTATATCGAAAACATTTGCGGTTTACTCCAAAACTCTAGTGGTATCGTGAATCGATTTATCAAAGTTACGAGATCTCTTTGCTGTCTTTATTCTTCGTCGAGCATTTATCATTGTCATCTGAAAGGCTGCTAGAGTTCCTAAAGGCCTTGGCTTCAACCGTACGGTTCTTACGATATGTCCCTAATTATGGAGCAACGTTTGTCGTTCGAATGGCGGACTTGTTGCCTCTACCATTAAGTCTTTGGTGTGTATGCGTCAGCTCTGCTCACAACGGCTGTTGTGTGATAAGCCCTCTACTGTATGCTGTTTCGGATTTGAGGTATCACCAAGCGGCTTTACAGACTCCGGTCTGTATTACTGAGCACCTGTTTAGGAATATTTCTTTCTGGAAGACGTAACCGAATTGGGAATCTCTCCTGCTTACATTGGTTACATTATTAAGAGCAACTCTCTGCATTCTTTTGGTTAAATATGACGCTAAGTATTGGTTGACCTTGTCATTTCCGCAATTCTTCAGTTACTCTGGGAAGATATAGTCATTCATAAAGTAAAATGCTTTAGACAGTCAAAGAAAACACCATCCCGTTCTATTTTGTTGATTGATGCTTACAACATTTCGTGAATGTCTCTGTAAATGTCAGTTGGGCAACGCCTCTGAAACCCAACTGCATTTTACTTGTTGTTCAGGTAGTGTACTATTATACAGTATATCAACTTCAAAAAAGTTTTAGAAAATGTTGTTACAAATAATAGGTTGCTAGTTTATTGGCATCTCTCCCTAAACCCAAACATCCTTAACTTGTTCCTTCATTACTTTTTTCAACTGTTTAATGCACAGTTTTTTCATTGGTGTATTCAGTTCTCTCCTTTATATCTCTGCTAAAGTTATGGTCTCACTGATCTCTCGATTCTGTCACTAATTACTCCATGTCCTCACGAAGAAGCCGCTATATCACTGCTATAGTATTTGCATCACAGCTGTCATTTCCTTTGTAGATTGGTCCCCACTTGTAGGCTTCGCCTTATCCAGATGTATCCACTGCTCTTCAGGTTTCCACTAATTACCAATTTTCATAAATTTATTATTCTCCAAATGCCCCTGTTCTTGTGCTCCATCTAATTCTGCTGAGCATCTGTCTTCACATTCTCTTTTAATCGTCGCTCCTTCCAGTTTGTACTCTGCTGTCTTCCTGAATGCTGTACTCCCTTGGCCCTAACATTATAAAACTTCTTTACACTGTCTGTCTTTTATTTTATCCGTTAATTCGTGATCATCACTTATATCTTTCCCATACACTTGACTTGTCACTTGCTTTTTCTAAGACACGTTCGTTACCGTCGCTATTTCTCACCTTAATCCATTATTTTTCTACTATGACATTGTTCCATGTCAGTTTCAGGTCGTGGATTGTTATTAAACATAAGGTACTACGGAAAATTCCCCATTTAACAGAAAATTGGGCGTATGATTTTTTGGCCCTAGAAGATTATTTTTTCGATCACCCAAACCGAAAACCATCCTGCGCCACTCCAGATATTGTCAATTAATAATGCAACACACAAAATAGAACAAAAAAGTCAACAGATGATACATAGTTAAATCGAAATTATGTTTAAGCTCCTTAAGAATATTCTTTATAACACAAAAAAATAGAAATAACATCCAATACACGCAACCAAATTCTGGCGCCTGTCTATCTTATTAAATTACTAATTCTTCCGGGAGGGGATGAAAATGTAGGAGTTACTTACAATAAGCTGTTATCAATGAATTTCAAAATCGGTATGTTATAGAAAAGTGTAATAAATTGTTTGACATGAACTTCAAAAACGAATGAGTGTAAATAGTGATTAGAAAGGTTAATATAATACAAGAAACTTTCACTGTTTTTTTTGTGACCACTATTTTTCTTTAGTCGCAATCAGAACAAAAAAGAAAAAGCTGCTTAATTGTTACTAAGAACCACGATTTTAATTTATTAGTCTTTGTTTGTGTTTAACGTCAGTAGATACGGCTAAATAATTAATGTTCAGAAGTTGAATTCAGTTTGAATTCACCTCCTACAAGAAATCTAAGCACACGTGAGACCAAATAATTACACAAAACACATCAAATCAGACTTCCTATTCCTCATATGCACGCCCTACAACATGTAACTTGTAATTCCTGCTTCCTCTCTTCACAGATCGGTCTCCCTGTCAGTCCCAAGACAGTGAAAGACACTCTCTCCGTTCTCTGATCATACAACAGAAACATGCCAACACACTGCATAGCAGTCTATTACAGTCACTTACATAAAAGATACAGTCACCTTACAACTCTTACACCTCATAGAAAGGGGCCATTTACGATTAGCTGGCAGAACCTGCTACGTGATGTCACCCAACCCACAATTCCATACCACTCTTTCTGTATAACGCAGGATATTTAATGAGATTATCAATTTCACCTTTTTTTTCATTTGACCACGAAATTCCAAATTGGTTGTCCATGCTTTCATGCGTAGATGTCAGAAATCTGGTGTTTAAGTTATACGATTTTATATTGTTACACAAATTAATATTGTGATACATACTTGATTCAAAAGATGTTTAAATCAGATATTCGACACCTTTTCGTACTTTAGTTCCCGATTCTCGTTCTTCTCATACACTGTTACGTGTCAGTGGTACAATACCTGCAAATTTTTGTACAGTGATATTTTCGGTAGAAGCTCCCTCGTCTGTTCACATCACGTTTTTTCTTATCAAATGTTAGGGTACTAGATCATTTGTCCTCCATGAAAAATTAATATTGTTTCCCAGTGAATCTTAAAATAATTTCGTTCAGGGGTATAAACTTCAGAAAACGAAGTATCTAACAGAAGTGGGTAGATAGGATATGGTGGGCAGCAGATGGTCTTCTTTGGTTTCTTTTCTTTTCGGATCTCAGAAGGAAACCTCCATTTGGAGAGGTTCCCAGATCCATTAGCCGACAGCCATTGGTTTTTACTGCTCTCTGCTGCCGCTGGGATGGGAAACACTTCATCCCAGTTTTATTTTCTGTAATATCTGTCGTGGTCTCAGAGGCTTGCGCGAGAGCGAGTGGCTGATAGGTATCAGTGGACCTGCTTCTCAGCCGACAAGCGAGAAACGTATGACACCAGTTATAAAAATATTATTACGCCAACATAAGCGCTGGAGAAAATCTCGTGCTGGAACTTACGCTGGGGTAAATTAAAGAGGGCGACCACTAGGGTTGCACATACCCACATTTACACATTATCAGCCTTACATCTAAGGTAGTGAGGAAAAAAACACCAGTCTTTACGCCTCGGCAAGAGCACTAGTGTTCCATATTTTATTTTAATGAGATTTGTGATATAAGTAGCAGAACTGTCTCACAGTTCTCTTCGAACCTCGATTTCCTAAATTTACAGAGTTTTGCTCTAAAAACGTTGCCTCTCTTACAAATACTCCCTTTTATTCCCCTAACAAACAATGAAATTATTTCTTCCTTTTTAAATTACTCCGCTTATGTTTATCTGAAAAGAGCGGATTGAAAATATAATATTTGGAAAGGACAATAATTATCAGTGATCGGCAAAACATGTTACTGGTTATGCTGACTAGGGAATCGTATTAGCATATTACACTGCCGACAGAAGCTGTTTGCTTAGCCTAGGTTCGAAAATCTTTCATGTATATCTGACTCTGTATTTTGGTCAACTTGAATTTTTTCAGATTCCTAATTTATCGCCTAATACGCAACTGGTTAATGCGTCCACAGCAAAGACAAACAACAACTTACGAATCAACAATGTTAATGCATCACAGAAACCCAGAATTTAAAGCAACTGAGGATGATAGAGTTCGACGTCTGATCAGTGACAATGTATGTAATATGAGCTTATATTATTCCTTACTTTACTCTTTGCTTTCCTTAGCTTTACTTATTGTTTCCTTAGTTAAACTTATTGAGTGTGACATTGTGAACAAAATATACTATAATACGCAACTGGATGAAACACCAGCTGAAATAACCGATCCAGTACACGCTGTCTTATAGGGAGAACTAAACTATTGCATTGACACTTTTTAGATTCACTTGCTCGTAAACACTTTCTGCAGTGTACTGTACAACACCATAAATAGAAAGACTTACACATCACATCACTAGAACACATATAATCATGATGACAGCCACTTCCTGAAAGATGTTATTTGATTATTTATTGCTTATTTAGCAGGATCAGATTAGGACTTCAAGGCCCTTTCTTACATTTGACCAGGAACCGCTCATACCAAAGTTTCCACAAGAAAGTTCACATTAGTAATAGTCAAATTAATATCAACAACAATAATACCAGTAATAATAGTAATCAGACTAAGAGCAGCCGACCAGTTGCAAAGGATAAAGTAATCTTTACCTAGGTTTCAATAGATATAAATCTATCTTTTTCAGAAGATAATAGTAATGCTGACACATAATAATAATAATAGTAATAATAATAATAAAACCCCGTGGAGGCCCAGGAAAAGAATAGGCCCACAGTATGTTCTGCCAGTCATAAAAGGCGACGACAAGAACAAACCACTAATAGGGCTTACCCCCCCTTTTAGTGTAATTAGTTGTTTCAGGACTGAACTAATGAAGCCTCGGACAAGCGCTGTCATCATCGGGGACGACGCTTGAACCCTATGCCCGTCCACAATGGTAATGACACTGCTAGCCACGTGGAAAATGATTTAAATCCAAATAGAGGTGTTTTGCAGGATATGCTTCCTGCAACCACTCAAGAAAGAAAACAAAGACAGAGGATGAGATGGTCTGATGAAGTTAACCAACACCTCATGTTCTGTTATTACCAAGCAACAAACTTAGGAACCAACACAACTGGATACAGATCACAAGTATACACAACATTTATTACCAGATACCCTGAATTAAAATTTTTAACAGAACAACGACTAGCTGATCAGATCCGTGTGATAATCAAAAATAACAGGATACCCCAGTCAGAATTAGAAAACATCAAACAACAACTAAAACAAATACTGGAACAAAAAATGTGCATTCAGAAGAAGAAGAAGAAAATACAGTAATGTACTCAAACATCCCAGAGCAAACAAACAAAGAACAACACGGATCAATTAAACAATTAGAGGAAAGCGAAATCTTAAGGCAGCCAGAACAAGCGCAATTAGAACATGAAGTGACACACATGTTAGATATGGAAGAAAATTTCAGCTGACATATATATAATACAAAGAAACAAATACAGACATTATACCATTCTTGCGTGGACCACCAAATAACCCACAAGTCGAAACAACAATAAAAACTATCAACACAATCAGACACAATAAAATAAATGAAAATACTACTTTGGAAGAGTTACAACTACTGGTTTATATAGGGGCATTCACTACACTAAATATACACACTAGGCAGAGATCAAAACCAACCAACACACAGAAGAAACCCACATTACCAGCATGGCAACACAGGCTACAGATCAGAATAGATAAACTGAGAAAAGACATCGGACAGATAACTGAATTTATAAGAAATGAAATATCAGACAAAAACCGAAAACGGTTAGGTAAAATGTCACAACAAGAAGCGATAGAGCAATTAGATGAAAATAAGCAGAAATTACAAGCATTGGCCAAACGACATAGAAGATACAAAGAAAGTGAAAATAGGAGGAAATAAAACCAAACATTCAACACAAACCAAAAGAAATTTTACCAGACAATAGATAACACACACATTAAAATAGACAATCCACCAAACATAACAGACATGGAACACTTCTTGAGCAACATATGGTCAAACCCGGTACAACATAACAGGCATGCACGGTGGATACAAGCAGAAACAGACACATACAAGATGATACCACAAATGTCTGCACTGATAATTTTGCAACATGAAGTCACTTGAGCAATTAATTGTACACACAATTGGAAAGGCCCAAGAAAAGATAAAATAGCCAATTTCTGGCTAAAGTAGTTCACCTCAACACATTCACATCTAACTAAATTCTTTAACAGTTACATTGCAGACCCATACACATTCCCTGATCACTTACACATGGAATAACTTATTTGAAACCTAAAGATCAAGCAGACACAGTAAACTCAGCAAAATATCGCCCCATAACATGCCTACCAACAATATACAAAATATTAACTTCAGTTATTACACAGACATTACTGATACATACAACAGAGAACAAAATTATAAATGAAGAACAAAAAGGCTGCTGCAAGGGAGCACGAGGATGTAAAGGGCAACTGATAATAGATGAAGAGGTGACATACCAAGCTAAAACTAAACAAAGGTCGCTACACTACACATACATTGATTAATAAAAGCTTTCGATAGTGTACCCCACTCATGGTTAC
Organism: Schistocerca americana; assembly: GCF_021461395.2. Taxonomy (NCBI): domain Eukaryota; kingdom Metazoa; phylum Arthropoda; class Insecta; order Orthoptera; family Acrididae; genus Schistocerca; species Schistocerca americana. The sequence goes on from NC_060125.1 coordinate 292,568,630, forward strand.
TACAAATATTGGAAATATACAAAGTAGATCCTAAATTGATACAGTTCCTAAATATAGTAATGAAAAATTGGAAAACCACACTCAATATCAAAACAAATTCAAATAATATGCTATCACAGCCAATACAGATTAAGCATGGAATATACCAAGGAGACTCATTACGTCCTTTTTGGTTCTGCCTTACTCTGAACCCACTATCCAACAAGCTAAATAATACAAATTATGGATACAATATTACTAGAACATACCAACACAAAATCACACATTTGCTATACATGGATGATTTAAAACTACTGGCAGCAACAAATCAATAACTCAACCAATTACTAAAGATAACAGAAGTATTCAGCAATGATATAAATATGGCTTTTGGAACAGACAAATATAAGAAAAATAGCGTAGTCAAGGGAAAACACACTAAACAAGAAGATTACATATTGGATAACCTCAGCGACTGCATAGAAGCGATGGAAAAAACAGATGCGTATAAATATTTAGGATACAGACAACAAATAGGAATAGATAATATAAATATTAAAGAAGAACTAAAAGAAAAATATAGACAAAGACTAACAAAAATACTGAAAACAGAATTGACAAGAAGAAACGAGACAAAAGCTATAAATACTTATGCTACACCAATATTGACCTACTTATTTGGAGCAGTGAAATGGAGTAACACAGACCTAGAAGCACTCAACACACTTACACGATCACAATGCCACAAATATATAATACATCACATACATTCAGCAACAGAGAGATTCACATTAAGCAGAAATGAAGGAGGAAGGGGAGTTATAGACATAAAAAAGCTACATTATGGACAGGTAGACAATTTAACAAAATTCTTTATAGAATGAGCAGAAACTAACAAAATACACAAAGCAATCACTCATATACACTCCTGGAAATGGAAAAAAGAACACATTGACACCGGTGTGTCAGACCCACCATACTTGCTCCGGACACTGCAAGAGGGCTGTACAAGCAATGATCACACGCACGGCACAGCGGACACACCAGGAACCGCGGTGTTGGCCGTCGAATGGCGCTAGCTGCGCAGCATTTGTGCACCGCCGCCGTCAGTGTCAGCCAGTTTGCCGTGGCATACGGAGCTCCATCGCAGTCTTTAACACTGGTAGCATGCCGCGACAGCATGGACGTGAACCGTATGTGCAGTTGACGGACTTTGAGCGAGGGCGTATAGTGGGCATGCGGGAGGCCGGGTGGACGTACAGCCGAACTGCTCAACACGTGGGGCGTGAGGTCTCCACAGTACATCGATGTTGTCGCCAGTGGTCGGCGGAAGGTGCACGTGCCCGTCGACCTGGGACCGGACCGCAGCGACGCACGGATTCACGCCAAGACCGCAGGATCCTACGCAGTGCCGTAGGGGACCGCACCGCCACTTCCCAGCAAATTAGGGACACTGTTGCTCCTGGGGTATCGGCGAGGACCATTCGCAACCGTCTCCATGAAGCTGGGCTACGGTCCCGCACACCGTTAGGCCGTCTTCCGCTCACGCCCCAACATCGTGCAGCCCGCCTCCAGTGGTGTCGCGACAGGCGTGAATGGAGGGACGAATGGGGACGTGTCGTCTTCAGCGATGAGAGTCGCTTCTGCCTTGGTGCCAATGATGGTCGTATGCGTGTTTGGCGCCGTGCAGGTGAGCGCCACAATCAGGACTGCATACGACCGAGGCACACAGGGCCAACACCCGGCATCATGGTGTGGGGAGCGATCTCCTACACTGGCCGTACACCACTGGTGATCGTCGAGGGGACACTGAATAGTGCACGGTCCACCCAAACCGTCATCGAACCCATCGTTCTACCATTCCTAGACCGGCAAGGGAACTTGCTGTTCCAACAGGACAATGCAATTCCGCATGTATCCCGTGCCACCCAACGTGCTCTAGAAGGTGTAAGTCAACTACCCTGGCCAGCAAGATCTCCGGATCTGACCCCCATTGAGCATGTTTGGGACTGGATGAAGCGTCGTCTTACGCGGTCTGCACGTCCAGCACGAACGCTGGTCCAACTGAGGCGCCAGGTGGAAATGGCATGGCAAGCCGTTCCACAGGACTACATCCAGCATCTCTACGATCGTCTCCATGGGAGAATAGCAGCCTGCATTGCTGCGAAAGGTGGATATACACTGTACTAGTGCCGACATTGTGCATGCTCTGTTGCCTGTGTCTATGTGCCTGTGGTTCTGTCAGTGTGATCATGTGATGTATCTGACCCCAGGAATGTGTCAATAAAGTTTCCCCTTCCTGGGACAATGAATTCACGGTGTTCTTATTTCAATTTCCAGGAGTGTAAATACATCAGCTACACCACTGCAATACATAACCACTTCTACAAACCTTTAGATCACATAACATCAACAGCTACGAAGAAAATAAATTGGAAAAAGAAAACACTACATGGCAAGCACCCGGATCATCTAACACGGCCACACATCGATCAAGACGGATCCAACACATGGCTAAGAAAAGGCAATATATACAGTGAGACAGAAGGATTCTTGATTGCAATACAGGATCAAACAATAAACATAAGATATTACAGCAAGCATATTGTTATAGATCCCAATACCGCAACAGATAAATACAGACTTTGCAAACAACGAATAGAAACAGTAGATCACATCAAAAGCGGATGTACAATACTAGCAAATACAGAATACCCCAGAAGACACGACAATGTAGCAAAAATAATACATCAACAACCTGCCATACAACAAACTAATAAAACAACACGCTCCCACATACAAGTATGCACCACAAAATGTACTGGAGAATGATGAATACAAATTATACTGGAACAGAACCATTATAACAGATGAAACAACACCACATAACAAACCTGACATCATACTCACCAATAAAAAGAAGAAATTAACACAACTAATCGAAATATCCATACCCAATACACCAAATATACAGAACAAAACAGGTGAAAAAATTGAAAAATACATCCAACTGGCTGAATAAGTCAAGGACATGTGGCATCAGGATAAAGTTGACATTATACCAATTATACTATCAACTACAGGAGTCATACCACACAATATCCACCAGTACATCAACACAATACAGCTACATCCAAACGTATATATACAACTACAGAAATCTGTAATTATTGATACATGTTCAATTACCCGAAAGTTCCTAAATGCAATGTAACATATGCCGTACGGTTAAAAGGAAGTCACACTTGATCAAGGTCTGCGTCATTTTCCATTTTTAACCAGACATAACGTCTGAGAAAGGTTTTAAAAAGAATTTAAATAATAATAATGATAATAATAACAATAATCATTATAATGACAACGATGATGATGATGATCACAACATTAGTGAAGGGCATAAGGAATTTTACAAATTATTTTAGTACATTTGATTCTATGATTAGACTTATCAGGAGCGAAAAGAAAATAGAAGAAGGAAAATATTGAAATGACAGAGACAGTAGCAAATACGAAACAACAAAATACATATCGAGAACTCTGCTGAGAAGAGGGGAAATTTGCGAGACTAAGCTACGGGTATGGGGTAGATGGTTATTGTAATGGAAGGTAGTCACTTACCTGTATTATGAAATTTGGAAGGGATTTGGTTTCTCTGATATTTTGTAGAAGATTGTTCCAGAATGGGGTTCCTCATATGGAGAATGATTTAGAGAATATGCCAGTGTTAAGTGCTGATACAGAGACTGGAGTTGCATTTTCTGGTGCAAACATAAGTGCTATGTCATTGGTTACAGAATGCTGCAGTGTAACAATTGGCATTGCTAGGTAAAGGTGTCTCCTCACTTTAAAAGAAGTCATCATCAAATGATAAAACCACCATGGTCAATGATGAATGACATGTCTTTGTCAAGTCGCGAGTTATACGCATTACAATTAATATATGCTCTTGTCAGCCTATGCCAAGCAACAAAATGCTCCTCGTAAATGTTATTCATGGAAATACCGGGCTGTTGAGATTGCGTGTTTCTGCCGTGCTGTTGAGATAGCAGTGTAAAAGTTGACAATAAATAAGAGGTAAGGCAGTTATTAAGAAGACGATAGAACAAGCATAGGGTGTGATAGTCCCTTCGATTGCTGACAACTGTTCGTAGGCAGGAGTGATAGGACTGAAATAGCGAATGTCACAAATGTATTGTGTACAAGCATTCATCGCCCTTTCCTACCTGCGTGAGCTTTCGTATGAAAGTCCTTGGCGAATAGCCTCACCATACTCGAATGTATGGTGTATAAGTGAATCTAGAAGCATCTTTTGAAGCTCCGAAGGAAACACATTTTTATAGTTCTGTAGTGAGTGAAGAGATTCTGAGTCCTTAAAGACTGCAATTGTTTATTCAGTCCAATCTAGGCAGAAGAAGGAACGATTATGTTTGTATCGTTTAGAATTAATGGTAAAAGAGATTCTCTGGATTGAAGAGTAATGAATCTTTATGAGCGGCTACGATTGCGTGTGTTTTAAATGGGTTGTTTCAAATCTAATTTCTGTGTCCAGTCTGACAGTAAATCAGCATTTTCATGCTGAACAGCTGTCCACGAATTTGATGGGTTTGCACTTAGATATGGCTGGAGGTCGTCAACGTGTAAGTGGTACTTACAGTGGGACAGAACAGCTAAGGCATCACTAACATATAATGAGAGTATTAGAGGGCCCAATACTGATCCTTCGGGGACTCCTGAAACTGCATTCCTTCATTGTGACCTTTTTGTTCCAATCACTGCACACTGTTGGCGTGATGTAAGATTTGAGTGGAACAATTGCACAACACTTGAAGAACATTTTAGGCTTAGCAAGTAAAATGTCAGTCTACCAAGTCGAATGCTTTACTGAAATTTAAAAGGCACATAACAGTTACCTGATGTTTGTCCAAGGCTTGTTTTAAATCGTCAGTCACTTTTATAAGAGCAGTTGTCGTGTTGCAATTTTCCTGGAAACCAGACTGGTATTCATCTGAAAGGTTATGCGATGTTAAATAATTAGTGAGCACTCTGTGAACTGTATATTCTATGGTCGTGGATAATGCTGGTACAATGCAAATTCCCTCTCTGGAAGTCGATTTATGAGTCCCTGCTTCCACCTTTATGGGAAGGTGCAAGATATTAAAGAATTATTAAAAAGTCTTCTACTGGTGTTATCAGTCCATATGTCGTGCCTGCCTGTGGATTTTGAGCCCATGTACTGCGTTTTTACACATGCGATTTGTAGTTCTGTTTTGGCTGACATTTCGTGTACTTTCTCTAGAGCTTCCTTGGCTTCATTTTTGTTATTTTTTATGGTGGCTTTATCATCAACAACGACCAGACATCCTCTGTTGACTGTTGTATCCTTGCGTCTCCCCTTCTTTATCCCGTTGATGCTTTAATTCCAGGTCCTGATTGTATTTTCAAAAACGAAGCTAAATTGAATTGGTGACACGCCATCTTCCTGTGTCACTCCTGACTTTATTTCGAATGATTCAGAGATCTGTCTCATAAACTTCACTTTGGATATTGTATTTGTAAATGTTTCGGGGATTAGCTTCTGGTCTCTTTGTCCACCTCCATTTCCCCCAGTTTACTGAAGAGCGTTTTTCAGGCTATTGAGTAAAGGAGTCTCTTGAAGTCGACGAATGTTACTGTGGTATTCCTGGACTTCCTTGTTGTTAATATTGTTCTCAGGCACTAGATCTGTTCACTGTGTGTTTCTCGCTTTCGGCAACCTCCTTCATATTATCCTGTTGTATATGTATCTGAGGCTCTAGCAGATTTAATGGGGCTTCATCTAGAATTTTGTACCATAGGCAGTTGTGAAATTCCTCTGTAGTTATTAGCGTATGTTTTGTCTAGTTTCATGTGACTCGGGTGTATTAGGGCTGGCCTGTATTATTTTTGCAACTTTTCTTTTACCAGGATGTTTCAGATGATTCTGTGTATTTTCGGTGTAATGTTTACGAGGTCTAATTTACCAATATCCGTAAGTGATTCATCTTCTCCTGATGTTCTGTCATTTTTCAATTATTTTATTATTTTCATGATCTATTGTAAGTGGGTCTGGAATCGCGGTTAGCCTTTGGCTTCTTCAATTGTAGACTGTGCCTTGGTTTATCATAGTTTACTAGCTTATCGAAGTACTAGACTAATACTTCACAATCCTTTTTCGGACTTTTCTCCAGTGTTCCGTCTTGCCTTCTGAAGCGTAAGCTCAGTGATTGTATCCTGTGATATTTTTTCTGAATGCTATGTAAAAATTTCATTTGTCGCTTTTGTGGAAGTCCTATCTCTTTTAATCTGTTGGCTTAGTAACTTCTTTTTTTTTCTGTGGATTATTTTAGAACTCGTTTTCTGTATCCTCTTGAATTCTTCACATTTTTCGGATATTCTATGACTTTTAAATTTTTTCCACGTTTGCATTCATTCTTCTATGGCTCTGTCACATGTCACGCTCCACCACTTGTGTATCATGTTCCTCTGTGGTTGCCCCAATTTTATCAGTTACTTAATTTTTTCCTAGACCTCTGTTCAATCATTACGATCGATTTTCTTAATTTTTCAGTTATTCCTTTATTTGTTAGTTGTAGCTACTCTGGGTCTATTCTGAAACTTCTGTTGGGTGTCTTGATTTGTCTGGTGTATAAATTTCATTTTGATTTGTGTTACGTGATTATCTGATTCGAAAAATCAGTCACGGTCCTTTAACAGTGTCCCGAGAACACGCCAGAAGTTATTTTATTGTCTGAAGACTTCTCTCCGTTCAGAAAAATATGCTGGGGTCTGTTTGAAACTCTACAGTCCAAACAGATGGTCTGATATTCCGTAGTCTCGTATTTTTCCATTTTTTGTTCTTTTGTTAATTCGTTTTCAGGATGTTCTCATTCCGCCATTTCGGTAATATAATGTCAGTTAAAACGATACGAACGTGAGGATAGCAACACTCAGTCTCCGAAAAGAGAAAACCCCTGACCCGGTCGGAAATCGAATCCGAACCCCTTCACTTAGCAATCCGCCGCGCAGCTATCGAGGCGGACCTCGTATTTTGTTAATTAGGCTTAAATGCGGAAGTGTATCGAATGCCTTCCGGATGTCATGGCAAACAGCATCTATCCGGGCGCCTGTATCTACAGGTTCTGAGTCTCGTGGACTGTTTAATCACAGGGGCATTAACAAGTTGTATTCGACACCTGGAAGTACTTTCGTTCAAAGATTTGGAGATATAAAAGCAGGACTATTTCGCTTGTTTGCTAGCACAGTCACGACTAATACGTCGTGATTTTCTTCTCTTTTTTATGTGATAGGAAAGAATGGTCCTTTAAATCTTGTTGTGCATTTAATCTTATTGACGAGTCTGTCTTAGTGAGTAATGCTGCAGCGAAATGGCAAAACTGATACCAAGTACGCCGAAGTGAAATTTCCCGGAAAACGTCAAATTAGCAGCTACGCCGCGCAACAGATTGTGGATTTATCACACAATGAAATATTTCAGTAACATAATTATTTCGTTTGCTTACTTCCTGGTGCAATGTTTTTAATCTTTGTTCGTCCTATATTCTTAATCACCATGTCATACGGACTTTGAGTACTGTACACTAAGCACAGTTGTTTTGAAAATGCATATACAAACCTTAACTGCCGATGAAAATTGCTCGAAATGCGCATCCATTCAACGGTTGAATTGGCAGGAAACTTACATACGGACGATTTTCTGTAGCACTTACAACTCTAGAACAGCGGAGAGGCTCAAAGGATACATTTCAAACTTTATTTCCGCAATAACGAATTAAGTACTTATTTTCACCGAATATCATGGTTTTTCCTCATTGTCTTTTCCGTTTTGACAGTAATATACTGCAGTTTGCAGAATTTTCACGATTTAATGAAGTGTACGTAGAAGAGTTGGAGAGATCAGTTCACCCATGGCGTAACTTCTCATGATTGCAAATGAACTTCTATGACATTTTACTTTGTTCAACAGTCGCTGTCTCGATTTATGAGATACGCAGTGTCGGGCAGGTTTCCATTCTGGATAGTGTAATATAACTTTTCAGCTGTTTTTCGTTCATCTGCGTTTTATTTTTCTCATACGTTAGACAGTATTATTTGTTCGGTAATTGGTGTTTTTATTTATGTCGCTTGGCGTGATCTCATTAATGAAGAGATTTTTGCGTACTTCGGAGAAATCAGATAATGACTCAGAAAGTGAGTTATCGGATTCAGATGGTGATTTTCTGTCAGGGGCAATTGGCCTTAAAGATAGCGATACTAAGGAAGGGTTACCGCCAATAGATCTTTCTCTATCTCAGTTTCTTCCACAATAGTCTCAGGAGTTGCGCAGCAGTAGGTATAGCAGTTATAAAATGAACGGACTGGAATGTTATTATCATGGAGTCACGTGGAAGAACGTCCAGAAAGACATTCGGGGGGGGGGGGGGGGGGGGGGGGCACTGTGTATGCCTACCATGTAGAGCATGAGTGTCATTAGTGCTTCTCGACCGACTTCTTTTTGTGTAATCTACGCTGCATGTCATAGAAATGCCTCACAGAAACAATTACTTGGAATGAAATAAAGAACACTGCACGGAGTTCATCATGCGAGGAACTGCAGGCAATAATTGGTAACATGTACGTCAGAGAATCTTTTTGCAATAGAATGTTCGTTTGGTGACTTTTTGCCGCTTCTTGGGCACCTAATTTTCTACGTGTACATCTACGTCCATACTCCGCAAGCCACCTGACGGTGTGTGGCGGAGGGTAACTTGAGTATCTCTATAAGTTCTCCCTTCTATTCCAGTCTCGTATTGTTCGTGGAAAGAAGGATTGTCGGTAGGCTTCTGTGTGGGCTCTAATCTCTCTGATTTTATCCTCATGGTCTCTTCGCGAGATATACGTAGGAGGGAGCAATATACTGCTTGACTCTTCCGTGAAGGTATGTTCCCGAAACTTCAACAAAAGCCCGTACCGAGCTACTGAGCGTCTCTCTTGCAGAGTCTTCCACTGGAGTTTTTCTACCATCTCCGTAACGCTTTCGCGATTACTAAATGATCCTGTAACGAAGCTCGCTGCTCTCCGTTGGATCTTCTCTATCTCTTCTATCAACCCTATCTGGTACGGATCCCACACTGCTGAGCAGTATTCAAGCAGTGGACGAACAATCGTACTGTAACCTACTTCCATTGTATTCGGATTGCATTTCCTTAGGATTATTCCAATGAATCTCAGTCTGGTATCTGCTTTACCAAAGATCAACTTCATACGATCATTCCATTTTAAATCACTCCTAATGCGAACTCGCGGATAATTTATGGAATTAACTGCTTCCAGTTGCTGACCTGCTATTATGTAGCTAAATGATAAGTGATCTATCTTTCTATGTATTCGCAGCACCATACACTTGTCTACATTGAGATTCAATTGCCATTCCCTGCACCATGCGTCAATTGGCTGCAGATCCTCCATCATTTCAGTACAATTTTCCATTTATAAAACCTCTCGATATACCACAGGATCAACCGCAAAAAGCCTCAGTGAACTTCCGATGTCATCCACAAGGTCATTTCTGTATATTGTGAATAGAAACGGTCCTACGACACTCCCCTGCGGCACACCTGAAATCTTTCTTACTTCGGAAGACCTCTCCATTGAGAATGACATGCTGCGTTCTGTTATCTAGGAACTCTTCCATCCAATCACACAATTGGTCTGATAGTCCATATGCTCTTACTTTGTTCGTTAAACGACTGTGGGGAACTGTATCGAACGGCTTGCGGAAATTAAGAAACACGGCATCTACCTGTGAACCCGTGTCTGTGGCCCTCTGAGTCTCGTGGACACATAGCGTGAGCTGGGTTTCACACGACCATCTTTTTCGAAACCCATGGTGATTCCTACAGAGGAAATTTCTAGTCTCCAGAAAAGTCATTATACTCGAACGTAATACGTGTTCCAAAATTCTACAAGTGATCGACGTTAGAGATGTAGGTCTATAGTTCTGCACATCTGTTCGACGTCCCTTCTTGAAAACGGGGATGACCTGTGCCCTTTTCCAATCCTTTGGAACGCTACGCTCTTCTAGAGACCTACGGTACACCGCTGCAAGAATGGAGGCAAGTTCCTTCGCGTACTCTGTGTAAAATCGAACTGGTATCCCATCAGGTCCAGCGGCCTTTCCTCTTTTGAGCGATTTTAATTGTTTCTCTATTCCTCTGTCATCTATTTCGATATCTACCATTTTGTCATCTGTACGACAATCTAGAGAAGTAACTACAGTGCAGTCTTCCCCTGTGAAACAGCTTTGGAAAAACACATTTAGTATTTCGGCCTTTAGTCTGTCATCCTCTGTTTCAGTACCATTTTGGTCACAGAGTGTCTGGACATTTTGTTTTCATCCACCTACCGCTTTGACATAAGACCAAAATTTCTTAGGATTTCCTGCCAAGTCAGTACATAGAACTTTACTTTCGAATTTATTGAACGCCTCTCGCATAGCCCTCCTCACACTACATTTTGCTTCGCGTAATTTTTGTTTTTCTGCAAGGCTTTGGCTACATTTGTGTTTGCTGTGAAGTTCCTTTTGCTTCCGCAGCAGTTTTCTAACTCGGTGTTTGTACCACAGTGGCTCTTTTCCATCTATTACGATCTTGCTTGGCACATACTCATCTAATGCATATTGTACGATGGTTTTGAACGTTGTCCACTGATCCTCAACACTATCTGTACTTGAGTCAAAACTTTCGTGTTGAGCAGTCAGGTACTCTGTAACCTGCTTTTTGTCACTTTTGCTAAACAGAAAAATCTTCCTACCTTTTTTTAATATTTCTATTTATGGCTGAAATCATCGATGCAGTAACCGCTTTATGATCACTGATTCCCTGTTCTGCGTCAACTGTTTCAAATAGTTCGGGTCTGTTTGTCACCAGAAGGTCTAATATGTTATCACCACGAATCGGTTCTCTGTTTAACTGCTCAAGGTAGTTTTCAGATCAAGCACTTAAAAAATTTTCACTGGCTTCTTTGTCCCTGCCACCCGTTATGAACGTTTGAGTCTCCCAGTCTATATCCAGCAAATTAAAATCTCCACCCAGAACTATAACATGGTGGGGAAATCTACTCGAAATATTTTCCAAATTATCCTTCAGGTGCTCAGCCACAACAGCTGCTGAGCCAGGGGGCCTATAGAGACATCCAATTACCATGTCTGAGCCTGCTTTAACCGTGACCTTCACCGAAATTATTACACATTTCCGATCTCCGTCAATTTCCTTCGATACTATTACACTTCTTATCGCCATAAACACGCCTCCCCCTTCACTGTCCAGCCTGTCTCTGCGGTATACATTCCAATCTGAGTTTAGGATTTCATTACTGTTTACGTCTGGTTTCAGCTAATTTCTGTCTTTAGTTCTATATGGGCATTGTGACCGTTTATTAATGAGAGCAGTTCTGGGACCTTTCTATAGACGCTCCTGCTGTTCACTATTAGCACATTAATATTGTTATTCCCTGTTGCATTTCGCCTACTCCTACCTTGCCGCGTCTCAGGAGGCGTCTTGTCGGGCCTAGGGAGGGAACTCTCTAACATAAAAAACCCACATGTGCACTCCACACGAACTCCACTACCCTTGTAGCCGCCTCCGGCGTGTAGAGCACGCCTGACCTATTCAGGGGGACCCTACATTTCTCCACCCGATAGCGAAGGTCGAGAACTTTGCACCCCGGATCTCCACAGAATCGTCTGAGCCTCTGGCTTAAGCCTTGTACTCGGCTCCAAACCAGAGGACCGCGATCGGTTCTGGGAACGATACTACAAATAGTTAGCTCTGATTCCACCCCACGAGCGAGGCTTTCCGCCTTCACCAATTCCGCCAACCGCCTGTACGAACTGAGGATGACGTCTGAACCCAGACGGCAGGAGCCATTGGTGCCGACATGAGCAACAATTTGCAGTCGGGTGCACCCAGTGCTCTCAATCGCCGCAGGCAGGGCCTCCTCCACGTTTCGGATGAAACCCCCCGGCAAGCAGACAGAGTGAACACTGGCCTTCTTCCCCGACCTTTCCGCTATTTCCCTAAGGGGCTCCATCACCCGCCTAACGTTGGAGCTCCCAATAACTAATAAACCCCTCCCCCCGTGTGCCTGCTCGGACCTCCACTCACAGTCAGAGCGGGTGATGCCACTCGGCCAGCCTCCACATTGACCCTCCGTCTCGTGCGCCGCGAACGCCGCTGAACCCGCCACTCCCCTTGGGGAGAGGGTGGCCCAACCGCGCCCGGTACCCGCGAAGATGCCTCGACAGCAGGGACAGTGGGTGAAGCATGTAACACCTGGGGTGTACTATGCGACGCACCAGAGTCCCCACTGCCGCTACACTCCGGGGCAGCAGCCTGAAGACGGCTGACCGCGGCCATCAACACGTTCAGCTGTTCGCGAACAGTGGCCAGCTCCTCCTGCGTCCGTACACAAGAGTCACACGTCCTATCCATTCTAATTTTATCATAGTTAAAGTGACAAGAGACAGATTCTACAAAATTATTAGGTTCCTCTGCTTCGATAAGAAATATTCTTGTCTTCAGCACATCCCACAGGACAAGTTCACTGTTGATCCTAATTTATGGAACAAGTTCAAGGAAGAATTCTTCTTCTGTTACCACTGTGGCTATTTGACATTACAATTAATGAGCATTTACTTCTAAGTAAAGCAACGTGCCTGTTTTCTCAGCTTATGTAAAGCAATCCGGACAGAAACAGACTGTAGTTTTCGATATCTGCTGACACTACATATGGGACGGAAGATGGCCAATCAGACTATTAGCCCATGTCCTTTATCACGTCAAGGAATAACTCAAAACAAAGGAAGGAATGTGCAACAAAATACCCGCCAACAAGCTCCAAGGCCGGCCGAAGTGGCCGTGCGGTTAAAGGCGCTGCAGTCTGGAACCGCAAGACCGCTACGGTCGCAGGTTCGAATCCTGCCTCGGGCATGGATGTTTGTGATGTCCTTAGGTTAGTTAGGTTTAGCTAGTTCTAAGTTCTATGGGACTAATAGCCTCAGCAGTTGAGTCCCATAGTGCTCAGAGCCATTTGAACCATTTGAACAAGCTCCAACAGGAGGAAACGTTCTTAGTGGGAACAATAACTAAACTCTCTGATACGTCTCCAAGTGTGTAGAGAATGTAGAAGGAACAGGTATAACAAGACCTGGAACCAGAGATGGTGCGCCACGACGATAATCAGATTACACTGGAGTCAGCGAAACGACGGTCTGCGTCCTGGATGCTGAGTGGGCCAACACCGTTTCGACGTCAATGTCTGCCACGTATCGAAACCAGTCCAGTCGCCAGGAAGTACCACAGCTTAACCCGCTGCTGGTTACAACTGCCAATCGTTGCCTCTATTATACAAATTTCGATGTGATGTACAAACGAAACCAGTAACGTGAAGATAGCCCGGAGCAGCCGTATTTAAGCCCACCAGAACCAGCCATTCAGCATTCGAACAGCTGGGCAGTTACGTGATATCGCCCCTGTGTTTCTCAGCGCCATGCCGATCATGCATATAAGTTTACCACCACAGGGAGGCGAACCGCTGCCTGCCGCCTAAAAACATAAGTGCTGCAATTTGCTGCCAACCTGGAAGTACGCCTTGAGGATTCAGCCGTTCCTGCTGTAGCTGGATTATCTACAGAAGACCTCTACGCTCTTGGCACTGGAGAATGACGCAGCCAGACATTCTCGTAGCAACGGCCGCTGGCCTTACCCTCCATAAACAGGATGCCTCAGAGTATCCAGGAGCGCGGCGGCAGCAGCCACGGGGCACACGGTCAGCAGCCAGTGGCCGATGAGCAGAGGAAAGCCATGATATTCACCTCGCCTGACATCATTACTTGCAGTTCTAAGCCAATGATTGTAAACAAGTTGCAATAAATAAGTGGTTGTAGCTTTGACAGGATCTTTTTTGGCTGCAGAGCAGAGAAACTCAGCCAGCCACTTCCATTCTGGGAACCCCATTGGAACCAACGGTTGAGCACCAAGCCATCCTCACCACCATTTTATCTAGTGTAAGACATACTGCTGTAGACGAAGATAGATGACGACCAGAAGACAGCAGACAGAAGAACGGATGTTCTCAAAAATGGTTCAAATGGCTCTGAGCACTATGGGACTCAACTGCTGAGGTCATTAGTCCCCTAGAACTTAGAACTAGTTAAACCTAACTAACCTAAGGACATCACAAACATCCATGCCCGAGGCAGGATTCGAACCTGCGACCGTAGCGGTCTTGCGGTTCCAGACTGCAGCGTCTTTAACCGCACGGCCACTTCGGCCAGCAACGGATGATCTCCATCAGACGCACCCTACGCAGTAGTGTTAGCAAGTGGCCTTTTTTAAACTTTTTTTTTCTTTTGGACCTGCACTGTTGCTCCCCTTGTAACACTATAGCTCTAGTACTCTACTGATTTATTCTGCCTTTTGTTGCATCGTTGAGCTTCTGTAAATGTGTTTGATTGAATCGATAACACAAAATTGTATACTCCTTTCTTTGTGGAAACTGTGATGTCTTTTAGATTGTAGGAAGCGTAACCCATGAGCAAATTATATGTTTTGTGTGTGTCATATAATCTATTTGGCTATCTTTAAAATTAAATAATTTTATTTAAATAATTTTGTGTACAAATGCCAACATTTGCAAATGTTCTGTTTTATTTAAAATGTTTGTTTGCTGTTATGTAAACTGCTGACCTTCACTTAGGGTTCTTAGTTATGTCATACGTAAAAGTAGTTGTGGTTCCCCTCGGGAACGGAACTGAGTAGCGCGCGCAAATATTGGTCCTAGGTAGAAAAGGTGGAACCAAGAGTCAGTCGGGGACGAGCTACTAAACTATCAACTGCTCATGTAAAAGTGGTGTATTGTGCTAGTTCCGAGAGAGGCTTTTCCTGACGCTTTCCAGTGCCTCAGATGGATGGATGAAGAGCTGGAACTATTCTGGAATTGGTATCTATCATCGCCACCAAGAAATGACAGTCCAGCAATTCTACCTGCAAATCCTCCTACCAACATGCAATCGCCACCACATTGCGCAATCACTGTAATAGAACACTACAGTAATGTACAGTGAAAGATCAGCCCATTGGATGTTTTAGTGTGCGCAAATATAAGGTAACCTACACTCAAACTCGTATACCTACCTCGATTTTTTTATCCCCCTGTCACACTTCGACTTAGGGTTCTTCCCATGCAGAAATGATTACCGAGTGTCCTTACTGAAAGAACATTAAAGCCCAGTGTTTTACTAATTAACGGCCGGCCGCGGTGGTCTCGCGGTTCTGGGCGCTCAGTCCGGAACAGCGCGACCGCTACGGTCGCAGGTTCGAATCCTGCCTCGGGAATGGATGTGTGTGATGTCTTTAGGTTAGTTATGTTTAACTAGTTCTAAGTTCTAGGGGACTGATGACCACAGATGTTAAGTCCCATAGTGCTCAGAGCCATTTGAACCATTTTTTTACTGATTAACGCCTCTTGAACATAGTAAAAAGAAAGTTAAAGTTAACGTGGCAAGAGAGTGAACTAAAGTAAATGATGCTCGCTGAAAATAATTTTTCTATTAAAACTACTTATTAATATGCTGTTGCCAACATCAAAATTAAAAGTTCTTAAAACTGAGGCTTATAAAGTTTTGCTTAGTAAATGATCACATTGCTGCCTCTTGTAAATCGCAAAATGTGAGTCAGTATCTTACAAATATGTTAATTTGTGTTTCACTGTAGTAAAAGTTGAAAACTGCAATTGTGTAAAGTTATATACTCATGTTTGCTAAGCACTTGTGTATTGAAAGTGCATATTAACACTGCAATAGAATCCATAGTTTATCCTTTATGCTCTTGATGAATAACAATTAATAGAAAGACAACTATCTATGAAACCAGTAACTTCTTTCATTCAAAAGACAGTGAGAAGTAACCTGTTAGTGAATTCCATTTAACTTTTATTCTAAACAGAAAAGTATTTAGCTGAGAGAGACTTAACCTGTGACCAGTTCATAATTTAGCAGTGAACTACATGTACAATTTTATGTCAGCTAGGAAAATGTTTGAAAAGTAATACTGAACCTATGTCCAATTTATGATTCCACAGTGAATGTTAATAGTAATGTTATAAGGACCATTCAGTTTGAATAAGCCCTGAAAGTAATAGCGTGTAGTGTTATAAGGTTATATTTATGCAAATAGTTTGTTCTGATCTGTTAGCTCCAACCTTAACCTGAGCATACTGTATTCAGGTGCCAGAGTTCATTGCACTAGCGTGTGGCAAAGTATAGGTTGTGTTTGTCCATTAAAGTTACTCATACCTATTTTCTTGAACAAGAATGTTAATCATTCTCTTGCCTAATTAGGCCAACGACAGTTTTCTTTAGTCTTTGAATAGTGTAGGTAGGTAAAATATTAATTGTTACTGTTTAAATATCTATGTAATCCTTCCTTTCACTTCCGATAAGCCACAACACGGTCAACATACCAAATTCCTCTCAGAGGGTAACACTGCTGTGCTTCGTCGTACTATAATTACTTGAATAAAAATAGTTTCATTATACGAACTGCCTTCAGCTTTGAGGTTATGGTATAGTAGTAGCAGACGAAAGTGTTATACGTGGCATTTCCGTGACAGGACTATTTGTTCTGTTGCGGCATGATACGTAATAAACCAAATTTGATATTTGACTGCATAACCTAGGTAAATGCAGTTGCAGTGATACACCCTATCATTTTTTTCTTATGTTAGTATTTATTTTTGCGTTTCCTGTATACTAGTGTCGATAGTAGGTTCACAATAGGGTTCCTGCACAATATACGAATCAGCATCTCTTAGATGAAGGGCGCCAGTTGCAGACACAATTAAGCCGACTAAGAGAGGAAGAAATGGATAGTCACTTGCTAATATGCCTATCATGAACACTAACACCCCATTTTCTAAAAATCAGTAAAGGCTGTCGTATTCTGAGTTAAAAACTGGATAGGATTGGAAATAACAACCAACATTTGCTGAATTAAATCTTTTTCAACCCTTTTCCGTGGCTTTGATACATATAAATTTATCTTCTTCTGAAGGAAAATGAGGCTATTGAACAAATTATAACAAAACATTTACAGTGTTAAACAGGGAAGGAACCTAATTCGATAAAGAAACATTACAAAATTTTAAGGAAAGCATATGCACTTGTAGAGTCACGTATTGACAACAACAGATTTTGCAGCCAAAAGGCTCTTGTCTAGTTCATTGCGCATGTCATCCACAAATATCAACAGTTAAAATGCACAATTGAAGGTAGTGACCCAGCACTTTATGCATTTGTTAAAAAACATTGAAAATAAAACACATCACCTCTACATCTACACATATACTCCGCTAAGCAGCGGTGGGTGGCAGAGGGCACTATTCGCGCCAAAGTCTACTAACACCCTCCCCCCCCTCCTCCCTGTTCCACTCCCGGATTGCGCGAGGGAAAACGACGGTTTGAACGCCTCAGTACGAGCTCTAATTTCCCTTTTCTTTGAATGATGATCATTGCGCGATTTGAAAGTTGGTGGTAATAATATATGCTCGGTGAAATCGGATTTCGGAATTAAGTGAGCAGCCCCTTCTGTTTAACGCGTCGTCTATCTGCAAGTGTGTCCTACGTGACACAGGCATTTAGTTAGTTAGTTACGTGTTCCATTGATCAATAGCATGGAAAAACCGTTATTATGTGGAACGTGTAAAATGCACAAAAAATGTGCACAGGAAACAAGTTACTTTCTTTTTTTTTACTTTATAGTGCTATACCTAAATTTTTCTACCTATCCCATTCCCTTAAATGGCAAAAAATGCATATATTATATCTCCAGATTTATTTATTCATATTCAAGAACTGATCTATGGTATAGAAGGAGTTGTCAAGGAGGTATGATTTCAATTTGTGTTTGAAACTGCTGTGTGTCAGACATTTTATTTCATCTGGTAATTTATCAAAAAGTTTTATAGCAGCTTATTTTACCCCTTTCTGTGCCAAAGATAGGTTAAGTAAAGGATAGTGTAGGTCTATCTTTTTTCTGGTATTGTAATCATGTATGTCGCTGTTGATTTTAAACTGGTCCATGTTGTTCAGAAAAAATTTCATTACTGAGTAAATGTACTGTGAAGCAATTGTAAGAATTGTAGATATGACTTAAACCACGCATATACTGTTCCATTTTTACCACTGAACTGTAATTCCTCTAACATAATGTCATGGTTCACACAATCAAATGCTTTGGATAAGCCACAGAATATTATGTCTAAGTGGAACAGCAATTCTGAAATCCGAACTGTGATTTACTAAGTATTCCATTACTTTTGAGATGGCTAAGCACTCTTGAGTACATTACTTTCAGTTTTGAAAATTCTGTAAGCAATGATACTGGCTGGTAATTATTGACATCTGTGGTGTCCCCCTTTTTGTAGAGAGGCCTGACAATGGCATATTTTAACCTGTCTGGAAAAATACCATGAGTCAGTGAGGGATTACATAATGACTCAAAACATCAGCTGTAATTGCTCCACATTGTTTAAATAACTTGTTAGAGATGTCATCTACTCCAACAGAACACTTATTTTTCAAAGATTTAATATTTTTCCTTATTTCACAAGAGGTTGTTAAATGAAACTTAATCTGGCTAAAATTTTTCAAAGCTGACTCTTCCACGTACTGCCTGGCTTTTTCTTTTGAACTATTCTCACCAATTTTTTCTCCTACACTTAAGAAGTAATTGTTAAAAACATTGGCTACCTGTGTACTGTTGGTTAAGATGGTCTCATTCTCTTTAACAGTAACACTACCAACCCCAGTGGTTACTTTTCCTGTCTCCCTTCTAACAACATTCCATATTTATTTGATTTTATTGCTGGAGTTGTTAATTTCTTCTCTATGTAACAATAATTTTATAGTATAAAACTATTTCTTTATCTTCATAAGTTCTTGCTGCCTCATACAGTTTTCTTTTTCTTTCTGAAGAAACTTTAGTACCTGTAATAATCCAGCGTTTCTTTGGAAAGTTTTTGGTGTTACATTTAGTAATTTCCTTTGGAAAACAATGTTCAAAAATGGATATAAATTTATCAAGAAATATGCTGCATTTATCATTAGCATTTGGCTCATTATATACATCTACCCAGTTTACATTTCCTAAACTCCCTCTGAAGTGATCTATAGATACCAGGTTGAGCACCCTCACACTTCATGGTTTCTGAAGTGTACACCCTTGTAGGTTTTGTAAGTTAATCAGTTGTGCATCAATGTCAGATAACCCATTTACTACAGTGGAAGCATGTGTTTGTTCTACATCCTCTAGCTGTACAAATACATTATCTATTAGAGTACTACTGTTCTGAGCTATCTGTGTAGGGAAATTGGTCACTGATTCTATGTTGTTAACAACACTTCTAGTTCACTTTTCCTATCAAAATTGCTTAGAAAATTAACACTAAAATCACCACAGATTAATAACCTGTTCTTTTTGACTGAGAGACAGCATAATAGGGAGTCAAACTATTTTATCAATAGCTCCCAATCTCCTAGTGGAGACCTGTACACTGTTGCTAATATCAACACACCATTATCTAACCAAAGTTCACATGTACAAACCTCAAAGTGCTGATCAACACAAAATTTGCTTACTTCAACAGTTCTGTATTTGTACTCTTGTTTTATGAAAATGTCAACTCCTCCTTTATCCATACTACATGCACAAGTGTAAGATGCTAAAGTATACCCATTTATACTGACATTTTCCATCCCCACAGATACATTGTACTCAGACAGACAAAGTATAACAACCTCACTTTTATTTTGAGATCATCTAAACGCATTACTAGCTCATCTACTTTATTTTTTATTCCCCTGATATTCTGATGAAGTGAGTTGGTACCACCCTAAGCATTATCCCTATTTGCTGTGCATGAAGTTTCTTTTCTTCTGTTTTTCTTGGTTGTCGTCTGTCTAGAATTTGGCTGTAACCTAAAAAACCTGTCTGCCTGGTCCTAATAACCACAGGGATCACCTCTTGTCTGACTGTGGCCACTCCTTACAGTGTCTGCCAATAGAGAAGCTACTGTTTGTACTAGGCTAGTGACATGTACTAACTAAGATGTGCAGGCAGCAGGTAAACGCTGGTAGATGGTGCTTACTGCGCAAATGAGTATGTGTATAACTGCACTTAGACACAAATGCATGATCCAGCAAGTAAAATGGTTAATAGCTATAATTAAAACAGAATAAGACTACTGAAAATAGGAGTAAAGGGGCAGGAGGGGGCCTGAGATGGAGGCACTTATGTCATGTAAAGAGCAAGAAGGCTCATGTACACATTTTAAATTGTTTGCATACAAGTGCATAAAGCAGCATAAGAAGAGCTTTTAAATAAACAAGGGAACATAGTATGTAACAGGGTAAAAAAAAATCGTTTCATAAAGCATGCTAACATATTGTTAAATGTTAAAAGCCGTTAGACACACTCAGTTAACATGAAAGGAAAGATACTTATGAAAAGGAGGAAATGTAACTGGTGGTGGGGGAGGGGGGTTAAGGGGGGGAGTAATTGTAACCCCTGAAGTAACATACAAAGGGTAGCGGCCGTGAATAATAAGCACCCTATGTGAACATATGAAAATTGGCTACTTTCCCTGGTATGTTATGTCATAAGTTACACTTCTTTCCCCACCTCACCTTGTTTGCTTGTACTTTAATCAGTTACATTCCTTCCTTTTCATAAGTATTTTTTCTCTCATGTTAGCTGAGTGCTGCTTAGTATGGATATACGTATTTACACCTTTTTATATTAACATGTTTTACGAAATGTATTTCTTTTAGAAATTGTTAGTTGGTACATCCCTATATTTACTTAAAAGTTCTTCGCATGCTGCTTTATGCACATGTATGCAAACAACTAACACTGTTGATCTAAGCCTGTTTGCTCTGTACATGTTATATGACCCTGATGTCCTCTTCCTTATTCCCAGACCCTTTCATCCAATTTTCATTAGTCTTTTTTTGTTTCAATTCTAGCTCTTAACTATTTTACTTGATGAATCGGGCATATGCAGCTCCATGCGCTTACGCAGACACTCAAGTGCACAGGACACACTATCTACCATTGCTGACCTGTTGTTAGGGCCTGCACATCTTCATCAGTTGGCGCAACTCACAAGCCTTCTTCGTGCGATATAAAATGTGTGCTTGATCCACTGTAATGGTGCTGTATTTTAAATGTTTTGCAATGAGGCCCTACAGTATAGGACTGCTACTTGTATTAATGCATTTTAACTAGTGATATTTCAGGTTAAGATATGTGATTTTACAAAGAGCATACTTCTTTAATAAATTTGTTGATTTTCTATCCAATTATGTTCCTTCTCTGTTTGAAATTGTAACAACTTTGTAATAATTTGTGCAATATGGCCTTTTGAGTCTGAAGAATACAGATAAATGTTTGTCGAAGCCATGGAAACAGTTAATAAACCTTTAATTCTGCAACTCTCAGGCTGTTACTTTCAAATCCCATCAAGAGTCTACGTGCATCATGCCAAGATTTTACTCTTAGATAATTTAGAAACAGTTGCTGTGTTACAGAACTGAACTGAGGAATGACTTCTAAGCGTAACCAAAAACTAACAAGAGACGCTAGAACTTACGTTACCTTCCACTAAAAGGTGAGAGAAGCGCCTTCGTCTTATGAAGCAAGAGGTTTAGTGGAGAGAGAGTCGACGAAATATACTTCGAAATACCACCATGAGCAACTTAACGTTTCATGAGCGCAAAGAATCAACTGAAATTTTTGTAGACTGTATTAGCAAAATAGATGCCAGTACTTGTGAGCTCATGTGGGACGATAATGCTAGTAAAACCATTTGGAAGGAAACCAAGCAAAGGAAAGAAGCTGTGGCAGCACTCGCAGATGACTGTGGTCACCAAGCCATGAGAAGAGAAGGTAATATTTAATAAGGTTGTTAAATTTTCCAGATGGCATTGTACAGGGTATATGAAGCAAAACTGCGGAGAATAGGAATGTTGGATGTGCAAGTATTCTGGGCATTTGGAGCAAAATTGTAATAGGAGGAACTCATAGAAACAGGGAAAACAGTCTCAGATTGGATCTCATCTCCCACCGTTAGACAAGAGGAAGGGGCAGTGTTTCCACTGTGCCATCACTCCCAGTAAGAGTTAACACAAGTCACTTCTGTGCAGAATCAACTGCAGACTTATTTGTGATCAGTTACATGAAAAGGAAGTTGTGTAAGTTATGAGATACTGGAGCTCTGGCATCTGTAGCAAGCCGGGACGTACTTGGTAAGGTAGAGTTAAATGTACTGCTATGGACATCAAATGGCTTAGGTGAGCTCGTGTAGATTTACTTGGGTAAGCGGTTATACGTTTCCCAGTGGAGGAGGTAATTTCCAGGTTAATGGAGAAGTCCTTCCCTGTAGTCAGCAGTGGCTCAAAATCATTCTCAAGCTTGATTTTCTGGTTGTGCATAAAGCCAAATTTTCCTTGGGATGTCGTATTGTGAAATGAGATTGAACACCATTAATCTTGGATCTACGGACGGAACAATATTATCGGCACAAAGAACACCAAAGAGGCTGGGTGGGCTTCCTTATCTGTGTACAAGATCCATTACAGTTAGCTCATGGGATATCATACTGGAATGAACTGAAAGTTTGATGCATTATCTGCTAGTGAGCTCATTGTGTATCGTTGAACCATGGTCTAAAAATGGAGACCTTGATAAAGTAAAATATTTTGCATGTATAGTTTATACAACACATGGGAAACTGAAGGAAGCAGTATACACTGTGTGATCAAAAGTGTCCGGCCACCTGACTGAAAATGTCGTAACAGTTCGTGGTGCCCTCCATCGGTAATGCTGGATTTCAATATGGTGTTGGTCCACCATTAGCCTTGATGACAGCTTCCAATTTCGCAGGCATACGTTGAGTCAGGTGCTGGAGGTTTTCTTGGTGAATGCCAGCCGATTCTTCATGGAGTGCAATGAAGAGAGGTATCGATGTCGGCCGGTGAGGCCTGGCACCAAATCGGCGTTCCAAAACATCCTAAAGGTATTCTATAGGATTCAAGTCAGGACTCTGTGCAGCCCAGTCCATTACAGGGATGTTATTATCGTGTAACCACTACGACACAGACCGTGCATTATAAAAAGCTGCCCGATCGTGTTGAAAGATGCAGTCACCATCCGCGAATTACTCTTCAACAGTGGGAAGCAAGAAGGTGCTTAAAACATCAATGTAGACCTGTGCTATGATAGTGCCACGCAAAACAACAAGGGATCAATGCACATTCCATGAAAAACACGTCCACACCATAACACCACCACCTCTGAATTTCACTGTTGGCATTACACACGCTGGCAGATGAGGTTTACCGGGCATTCGCCATACCCTCACCCTGCCATCGGATCGCCACTTTGTGTACCGTGATTCGTCACTCCACACAACGTTTTTCCACTGTTCAGTCGTCCAATGTTTACGCTCCTTACACCATGCGAGGCGTCATTCGGCATTTACCGTCGTGATGTTGGGCTTATGACCAGTCGCTCGACCATGAAATCCTAGTTTTCTCATCTCACGCCTAACTGTCATAGTACTTGCAGTGGATCCTGATGATGTTTGGATTTCCTGTGTAATGGTCTGGATAGAGGTCACCCTATTACACATCAGTCGACAGACGCGTTCGGCCAGTACGCTTTTCTGCTGCACGTGCCTCTTCACGTTTCCACTTCACTATTGCATCAGAAACAGTGGACCTAGAGATGTTTCGGAGTGTGGAAATCTCGCGTGCAGACGTATGTCACGAGTGACACTCAATCACCTGGCGATGTTCGAAGTCAGTCAGTTCCGCGCAGTGCCCCATTCTGCTCTCTCGCAATGTCTAATGACTACTGAGGGTGCTGATATGGAGTACCTGGCAGTAAGTGGCAGCACAATGCAGCAATATGAAAAACGTATGTTTTTTGTGGGTGTGCGGATACTTTTGATCACATAGTGTATCACTTGTCAGTACTGATAACTTAAGCATGGGAAAAGTGCAGCTATGACATGATAACCTTGTGGTTCTTTTAGAAATATTAAATGAACTGGAGATTGATTTCACATCGTATTATGTAACCCCAGTATAATTTGTCTGTTAGACTGCGCTGAGGGGAAAACTAACACATCTAGCTGGACTGGAGGGACAGGACATGGAGAAACTGTTAAAGAATATGTAGGTTTTTTTTGTCTTCCTGGACCGCTACCAGCCAGCCACATCACTAACACAATATTATATTCCCACCGTAAATTAAGAATATGTCTACAGGAACTTCAGCATGTCAAAGAAGAATTAATAAGACAGAAACTTCAATATGAAATCACTGAAAAAGTAATGGCTCCTAGTAAGCAGTGGTAAGTAGTTGTTGCCATCATCAGATGGCAGCAAATCTTATAGGTTCTGTTGCAACTGCCATTACTTAAGCTAGAGAGAACATCAGATGCCTACCCCATGTAAAATATGATGGAAACCATAGATAATGTGGCAAAGTGTCGTTATTTCATAGCTATGTAGTTATGGACAGGTAATTTACAAAAATTATATGAAGCCAAACTGGAGAGGACATCATATTATGCAACTCCAGTATAAACTGTCAATTTCAGTGCCTGAATTTGTTCTGAAAACAGCTTTATCATACCTCGGTTGGTCATTATCAATATTGTTGCATTTGTCTTTTAGGCTCAAATGCGCACCAGCAGCTTCCGAAAAACTATTAAATGGTGCGTGGTGAAAAGCAACTTCAGCAATGCACGGTGTATTTGGATGATATAATTATACTGGAGCATATATTGTGTTTACATGAATTTCTTGCTCTGCAAAACTGCAATTCCGTTTGACAAGAGATCTGTTACTTGGGCGATACAATCTGCCAAACTGGTGTACTCGCTGATCCATTTGCCATCATCCACGCAGTAAAGTAATTAGTAATTTTTGCCTCACAGATTTTTATCGATAGATCTTTCTAAAATGAGATGGTATTATCAGGCCAATTAACAAGTAATTAAAAAAAGGAATTCAGTTTTATAGGTCATCCGACTGTGAAGCAGCATTACAAACAAAGATCTTTATGAATTTTTAGTCTAGTTCTTATCTTTCTAGGTTGCCAAAAACAGATTATACAGTCACGTGACTATCAATTTGTTATAGCTTGGATTTTAGGTCAGGAGAAAGACGAACAAGATCTCCCCATACCGAATGCACCAGGCAGTATAATAGAGAAGAAAAGAATTATGCAACAACTTAGGAAGAAACGGCTATATTAAGGAATCAATTATTTAAGATGTTTTTTCATACAAACAACATTTTAAAGTAATAACTGATCGTGTAACACTCAAATGGCTATAGGGGCTTAAAGATCCAACTTGTAGAATATTTATATGACTTTTGCAACCCAGTGAGAATGATTTCGAAGTAATACATCGTCCGTGCAAATAACACGCAAACACAGCTGCTCTCAGTCGCAAATTATGTGCTGTGGAATGCGCTGTGATAAATAAGGATGAATGGAAGGAAGCACAGAGAAATGACACAGATTGTCAGCAGTTTGCCAGACAGTCACAGTTCAACACAGAAAAATGAGTGCTGTTTAGAAAGATAAGATACTAACCACGCACATCAGTGTCAGTGAATTTAGGAACATAATGTGGCTGGCAACCTTAGCCAGACACACTGGTCAAAAGGTCATGTAAGGCAGAGCAGCACAACGGTACTGGTGGGCAACACACAGACAGCGTGATCGTTAAATAAGATAGTGTATTCCTTGCATGCAAAATGTGGAAATCAGCCACTGAAGGATTATGCTGTAATGGTTACCTGAGGCAGAAAAGCTGTATCAAATTGTCTGAATAGACATTCTAGGGCTATCTGCGCTAACTCCTGCAGGAAACCATTACGTATTGTCAACAAAAGATTATTTTTCACTCGTTACTTTGATAGCGAAGCAAATCCGGCAGGCAGAAATAGTAGCACATGCAATGGAGAACCTGTGGATACTAGAGTTCAGAATGCCTGAAATAGTAGTAACTGGCAAAGGAATTAATTTTATGTCCAATTGAATTAAGCTGTTATACTGGTTATTGCACATTAAGAAACTTAGGATTAGTGCTTTACACGCACAAGCAAATTGTCAACTAGAGAGAGTTCATCATGTAAGTTAACCAGCATACTAAAGACAGCGAGACTCTAATTCCATATCGCCTTACAAGGTAGTTTTTGGAAGATAATGCTTCCTGATTTCGATTTTGTAGGCCTCCTGCAGGAAGAAATATGTGGCCAGAGAAACATTTCTCTTAGAGTTCGAAAACTATTTGATGACTGGTAAAAAAGATGTCCACTAAAGCTTTATGACTAGAAAACAGAATTCATAATATGAAAAAAGTGTTATCTAAGTATCACGTAGACATGATGACTAACGTGTATGAACCAAAGACAACAATGCTTATGACACCTTATCAGAGATCCTTTCAGGTGAAAGAAAAGAAGTAACCTGTTAACGTAAAACTGCATCTTCCAACTAGTCCTTAGATAAGTGATTGTGTCTATCCTTTTACTGTCTGAATTGTCTTTGAGAGAATGGAGGGGAATATCCGGGGAAAAAGTACAAAAATTAAAATGTTAGGCAAGAGAAGCAAGTGTGTCCCACATTTGACCCAACACAACGCTTTGCTCTTAGGCGCCAACAAGCGTAATAAATTAACAACACAATTTCCTCATCCTTTAAGGCACATGGTTGGCTGGTTCAAATGGCTCTGTGCACTATGGAACTTAACATCTGTGGTCATCAGTCCCCTAGAACTTAGAACTACTTAAACCTAACTAACCTAATGACATCACACACATCCATGCCCGAGGCAGGATTCGAACCTGCGACCGTAGCAGTCGCGCGGTTCCGGACTGCGCGCCTAGAAGCGCGAGACCACCGCGGCCGTCAAGGCACATGGCTCTACCCCACAACGAGTAGTAGCAGTTTCAGCATCAGGCATCGGGCTGTGGTCGAAAAGGACAAGGATCGGGAAGTCTCATTATAATAAATCTATTATGCTGTTGAAGTATTGCAGAAATCCTAAAAGTACATCTTCAAATAGGTTGTGTGTTGCTTACGTGGTGCATGGACGTGATAGTCACTCCACGAGTGGACCCTAAGCTTGGATTGCTATTTATTGCCATATTTGGGCACTGGAGAATTAAATCTGGCAGACAGAAGACGCATTTGACAATGGTGTCCGGTCGACTAATGAAAACAGCTTCCGGAACAGCTGACGCTTTCGATCTTAATAAGATTAACAAGGCATTATAAGATGAACAGGCGCATGTGAACGATAGCCAGGAAGCAAAGGACTTACAGGTTACTCATCTCGCCACGCTGAAGAAGCGCATCGTACAATAACAAACAGCTGTGCACCTGGGCTGCAACACTTATGACCCATATTCAGGCAACGACACGTAAAACGAACTGCTGCTTGGACATACTTAGCGAACGTCTGGATAATGTAGGTTACCATACAGTGATCGAGAAATTACTTCATTGCCTTGCTGATAGTACTGATGATGTGTGCACGGAGACCGCTGACGTACAGGAAGCTCTATTACACTTCGTCGAGTGGGCATTTAACGCCATGCTGCCACCACCGAATCGCTTACTGGAAGGATTACGGAAAATTTAAATTGAAGTAAGAGTACCCGCTCCATTATAACTACTAACAGCAAGAGGGGAAGTGTTTTTACTATTAAAGTATGGTATGGTCACAGTTTCTAGTATACAAGTCGGTACCAATTTGAACATTCATATTCAAATACCGGTAAGTTTAATTCGTTATTATAGATTTCAGTATTACAACGTTCATGCATTCCTCGGACGTGGAGAGCCCTACAAAAATTCGCACAATTAAAAACGTACGTAATACTGATCGTGACCCCCAGTGGATGTTCCCAGGACTTGCTACCCACGGCAGAGTTGTTACATTGATGGTCTAGGCCAGTCGCCGTATGCACAGAAAACCTCGCACACCTCCGACATAAAACCTTGTAAAAGAAAAAAAGAGATATAAAGCATTAATAACAACACTACACAATGTCGAGAAGAATTGGATCACAAACGATACAACTATAGATGTACTGTATTACAGAAACAAGCAAGACATGAGTATGGCTCAGAAATAGTTTTATAGTATGTGATCCAATCAGAATACCTAACTGCAGAGTTTAATTTTGTTATTAATGTTTTAAATCTCGTTTCTTTTGTTTTTAGAAGCAACACTTCATGTACTTTTTGGTGAGCCATTCGTATGTCTCGTCACGCCACAGTGAGTATAGCAATGCAGTCACACTGCACATTTTAAGGTCCATGTACGAATTCATGGAGAGCTTAACGGTGATCGAAAGTATAGGTTCAAATAAATAAAATTGCCCATTATTGAAGCTACCTAGTGTGAAAGGAAGTTAACAACTCTGGTGTCTGCAAATGTCTACAGGCATATCTAAGTGCTTTCAAACAGATTTAACACAGAGAGAACCGTGAATTTACTTTCAAAACCTTTTCTTAAGAATTTCCTTTATTTACTAGCGATTCCTCAAGAACATTAACACATTTAATCACACTGTGTGAGCGTGGAAGTAGTTGCCAGTGGGTAACTGATGAAAACAAATTAAATTTCTTTCAACAAATGAAAATTTTATTCCTGAAAGCCCTTTTTTTAAAACAGATTTAATATTATAATCAGTAAGCACCCTCCAAATACCAAGTTACAATTTTATTCAGAGACAGAAAGAACAAATGTTGACACTGCTCACAACAACCTCAGAAAGACTACACTGGCGCAAATCTGCAACACACCAGATTACTATAAACTAAAAATTTTAACAACTCACACAAGCACATAAACTATGCACCCCGTAGGAAAGATGGAAATGGTACACTAACATTTAAAAAAATTAACTTGCCATCGAAGGTGCAACTTGATTTTTTTAAAAAAAACTCTTACGGTGGAAGGGTGGCAACTTTATATACTAAAATGACCATTTAAATAAAACCCATGAAATGCAGTCTTACATAAAATATACAAACATGCTCTACATTACACATACACCTCCTCTCAAGATGATAGGCAAGATAAAAACTTATCGTTAACACCGAATCCGACAAACATGACAGAGGCAGCTATCAACGTATGATTGGCAGGGAGATTACTGAACAACCCGAACCGCAGGTTGCTCTAACCCACCCCTACTCCACAAGGGAAAAACGGACAACCCAATTCATAAATAACCACCTTCCCGCGGGTGGGTAAACGGAGAAGAATGGTGGGGCGACCCCAAAACAAAGTGGCCGGTGACCTCACCAAGAAAACAAGTAGAATTTAACAAGTACACGAAACAACATATCTCCAATCACCTAACTTCTAATAAACTACGATTTCAGGCAAAGACCTGGCGCAGTACCCCCAACGCTCTCCCGAACCGTCCGCTGCCAGCCGCTTCAACGGACGCAGGAAGGCGCGCCAATCTCCCGTCTCAGGGCGTCGCAGCTCGCACCGGCCAGCCCGATGTCGTGGGTTGACTCCTGAAGCTCTCGTGTCGATCGCGAAGCCACTACCCCTCGCTATACGGCGCGGCCCACTGGACTCACGTGGTGACCTCGCATGCGCCGATGCTCAAGGCGGACAAGTCATCTTCTGTCTCAGTGCGCGACCGACCACCCGATCGATCCAACCGCCAATGACCGTTGCTGGAGCAACTGGAGCAGACTGCCGGCCTAACGCGCAGACTCAGATGCAGGAACTCAGCCCCGACCGGGCGACCACTAGCGAAGTTCCGTTACTGGCGGAGTGGCAAGACTCTATTTTCCGGCTTTAAATTTTGATGCAAACGACAGACGTAGTAGCACTCCGACGACAGATAGACACTAAATGCCGCACAAATGCGAACGAGACAGACCAGCAACTGGTGACGCGAGACTGACCCAGCCTCACTCCGACTGACCAACCGCCCCTCGCGAGCTCATAGTGCCCCTTAAATGCACGTGAAAAGGCAACCTTTCCCCTTTCCCACCAGAGGGAGACACCAAAGCTGCGATTTCCACAGCGCACAGCGGCGCAACCGCCACAAACGGAGGGCGACTGCTTCACACAACACGCTGCGGCGCTCATTTCAAAACAGCAATTTTTTTCCACGACTCACAGAGGAACTACAGTCACTTAAGAACTATTCTCCTGACAAATGGGCCCGACGTGATGAACAAAACTCCAACTCCTATCGTTGACGATCGAGTTGAATTTATTCCGACATGTTTGTGTAGCGAAGATGCTAGGTCATCACAAAGAAGGCATATATGG
Source organism: Schistocerca americana (assembly GCF_021461395.2). Lineage (NCBI taxonomy): Eukaryota > Metazoa > Arthropoda > Insecta > Orthoptera > Acrididae > Schistocerca > Schistocerca americana. The sequence continues at coordinate 292,599,074 of NC_060125.1, forward strand.
CCAATAACGGACCTTAGGACTTGCGCTTGTGAGAAGATTAAATGTGTCAAGACTTTCTTAATATTTTGTTAAAGAATCGCATGCAACAATTTGCAGCTCCAGGTCTGCACTGCAATTAGAACTGAGGACTTACGTCGCCTGTGCATTGAAAGACATGTGTGTAACCACTGAGCTAATGAGATGCTGCTGGTAGTTGGTGTCTCTCAGCGCAAATATTGATCGATGAGCCTATTAACGCAACGGTAACATTAGTTGCTCCTTATGTGAAGTACGACGTTTCTGGAGCCTTATAATTAAATTTTCTATCTCAGTGTCTCACTCACCCGATGGTTATGTAGCGTAAGCGATTGAATTGGAAAGGGAACGTCAAGTAAGTGTAGGTAAACAATTCAGGAACACATGCAGAAGTAAATGCACTGTCACAGGGTTGTCAAATAGACAGCCTTCTTGCCAGTTCTTAGCTGTGCTAGGAGCAACTATGTAGTAAAATACTTCTCAGGGTTGTCTTGTATAGGCTCCCAGAGGGGAATTGCGAGCGCGTTTGTATTTTAGGCAGTGTTATTTCCTCATACTTTCTAAAGTGACCTTTCAGGCTGTCTACATTTTAGGCATTCATATTACATAATTTCAGCACAGGAATAGCAAAGCTAGTTATAATACTTTCCAGTCAAGTGGCATACGGTACGTGAAAAGCTGGGATGTATGATTTTTCATTAGTTTCAAATTCCTAAAACACAAACGAATAAAATATTTTCTTCGATAGTTTTCAACGAAAACTAATTTCATTGCAATGAGAAACAACTGAAAACCAACTTTCTCCCGCATTTTACCGAATAGTAAGATACCAAGATTTTACACCTCAAAAGCACCTGTCAGTGACTTACACACTGAGTGGACCAACATCTCTTCCACGTTACAGCCTACCATATGACGAAATTAAGCCAGTCACCAGGACGTAGTACAGCTCGATCCGCAGCTAGTTACGACTACTGGTCATTGCCTCTGTTCCACACAATACACAAAGGCTGCCGCTACCAGTCAGCGAGTGATAGCAGCATTTAAGCCTACCTGGACCAGTCCATCAACAGTGGAACAGCTGGGTGGTTATGTGAAGTCGAGCCTGTGCTGCTCTACGCTATGCCGATAATGCAGCCATATCTGCCCACACCAAGATATGAGCACTTGGGTGAAAGGGTAGCTCTGCGCTTTGGGCTACAACGTGAAGGTTCGGCTCTTCCTGCCATTAGTGGGAGTTCAACAGAAGGTATCTATGTTCTGGGCTGTGGACATGACGCAGCCAGCCATTCTCACAGCAGCCACTGCCGGCCACACTCTCCCTGACCGGAGAATTTAATATGCTGGCGATGTAGCAGTATCGGCTTTAGGGTGACCGATGAGCGGGTGGGGGCTGCCGCCCTGGGAAATGCCGAGATATTCACCCGTAGCCATCCTGGAAATCCCACGTTAACCAGCTGTGCAGAAGCCAACCATCCACAGTACCATTGTAAGGCAAACGATTCTTACGTACTTTGCTGGTATGAAGAAGTATAAGATTGTCCTTATTCTCAGCACGCTACATTCTGAAGTAACAGTAAACGTAGACCGAAAGAAGGAAACAAACACTGGACTTTCTACGACACAACAAAGCATGGTTAGAACCTCGTTTATCACGTTACCAAAGCCCTGCAGTTACGTGCTTTCAGAATTTCAGAGCAATTCAGCAGGATTTTTACACAGATGCTGTAGCATGAAATGCAAGCTATTTGTATTTCTTGTTAAGTTCTCATCAACAGCAGTAAAAACATCACACTAATTGCATTTGTTCTCTGCCGTCTCCTGTAAATCAGATCCTTTAACAAACTCCGATACACGCCAAAGATTATTTTTCACCATACAGTGCAGTTTCATGTCAAAAGTAGCAAGATCTCTTTCAGTTGTATGCTAGTTTCTATGAATGGAATATCTTAGACAGAAAACTTTTTGTTTGCCAGTACTATAATGTACAGAACTAAATAATGTCGAAAGGTATAATTTCTCTGCAGTCTGAACCTTACTGCATCGAATGCGTAGAAAGTCTTATTGTTTTTGTTCCCTTTAGGCGTTATTACATCGAATGGCTGTAAACCATCAGCACTATCTTACAATTTTCCAGTGAGTGATGTAAATTTATACAAATAATAATAAATATAAACACAGCACAGCATGACTTTATTATTTAATAGTTATCTGACCCATTTGTTTCTCTCTCTCTCTCTCTCTCTCTCTCTCTCTCTCTCTCTCTCACACACACACACACACACACACACACACAAATCACCGAGTTTCAACATCACTCACATTTACTATATTCACTTGTGACAAAAACAAAAATCTCCATCTGAATTATCAGAACCTTCAGACGTTGTAAAATGTTGGTCTTTGTCTCCTTCGACAATGTGTTCCTTTGTTGAGTGCAATTATTGGTGTCTCACATTGAGGTGTTACAGCTTTCTCTAGTTTGTTTTTAGATATTTCTGGAGTGTTACCATTGCTGGCACAATTTTACCATCTGCAGTAGAGAGAAAATAACACTGCACTCTTGTGGACAGCGCCAAACATCGATTGGACACATATATGAATATATTGACATATATTAAAATTGAAAATGTTGGCAAATAAGTTTCATTTATATCGATACACACACATGTTGCACACAGTACACGTAAGTGAACATTTTCTTTCACTCGTCAGTTCCGAGGTTTTGGTAACACCCTACACTTCGGGACCCCTGGGAGAAAGCCCTTTTGACAAACATTAGCACTTTCACAAAATTATCCCATGCGTTATTTCCCCCAAGAAAATTGTGGCTTACTTTCAATGATGATGCCTTGAACCACTGCTTATGTTTTGATAGTTTCACTAAGCGATTAAAACTTTGTCTTACACTAGACATAATAAACCATTTAATTACTTATCTAACCTTCTGCATGTTTTCTCCGTCTAGATGATTATATTAAAATGTTATGCATGAACTCCAAGTAATCGTTTCTATTATTACCTAATCGATGCCTAAAGCAATATGCTCACTTTTCCTGTCGCTGACAGTACATGCTAAGAAAGTACCTGCGAAGTTCTGGACCATGTAATAAGTCTTCCATCATCTTCTCCCAGCCACTACTAAAAACATCTGTATCCAGATCAGTCTGGAATTGCTTGAATGAACTAAACAGTGCTGTATCCTCCTCCCAGAAATTATTCTTGGGTTCTACTGCCACTTCCATTGAATATGCCAAGAACACAGAAACAGGGCTGGCACAGGTCCCATTACTGTTGACCATGATTTATAAAAAGCTTTAGCATCATCAGACTAAATACGTTGTTCTCTACAGTGCCCGCTCTTTTTTGGCACATATGAAATACACTGAAAGGCCAAAGAAAATGTTACACCGTCCTACTATCGTGTAAGGCCCCTGCGAGCATGCATGGCATGGACTCGACTAATGTCTGAAGTAGTGCTGGAGGGAACTGACACCATGAATCTTGCAGGAATGTCCACGAATCCGTAAGAGTAGAAAGGGATGGAGATCTCTTCTGAACAACACGTTGCAAGGCATCCCTGATATGCTTAGTAATGTTCATGTCTGGCGAATCTGAAGGCCAGTGGAAATGTTTAAACCCGAAGAGTGTTCCTGGGGCCACTCTGTAGCAATTCTGGACGTGTGGGGTGTCGCATTAACCTTCTAGAATGGGTCAAGTCCCTCGGAATGAACAATTGGCATGAATGGATGCACGTGATAAAAGATGATGCTTGCGTATGTCTCACCTGGCGAAGTCGTATCTAGACGTAGCAGTGGTCCCATATCACTCCAAATGCACACGACCCATTAGCATTACAGAACCTCCACCAGCCTTAACAGTCTCCTAGTGACATTAAAGGTCCATGGATTCATGTGGTTGTCTCCACACCCGTGCACGTCCATCCACTCGATATAATTTGAAGCAAGACACGTCCGACCAGGCAACATAATGCCTGTCATCAAAAGTCCAGTGTCGGTGTTGGCAGTCCCAGGCGAGGCGTATAATTTTGTGTCAAGCAGTTGTCAAGGCTACACGAGTGGGCCTTCGGCTCCGAAAGCCCATATCGATGATGTTTCGTTGATAGGTTCGCAAGCTGACAATTGTTGATGGCCCAGCATTGAAATCTGCAGCAATTTGCGGAAAGGTTGCATTTATGTCACGTTAAACGATTCTCTTCAGTCATCGTTGATTCCGTTTTTGCAGGATGGTTTCCCGGTCGCAGTGCTGTCGGAGATTTGAAGTTTTACCGGATTCCTGATATTCACTGTACACTCGTGAAATGGGCGTACAGGAAAATCCCCACTTCATCGCTATCTCGGAAATGCTGTGCCCCATCGCTCATGCGCCGACTATAACATTATGTTCAAAGTCACTTAAATCTTGATAACCTGCCGTTGTAGCAGCAGTAACTGATCTAACAACTGCGCCAGACAGTTGTTGCTTTATGTAGGCGTTGCCAACCGCAGCGCCGCATTCTGCATGTTTACATATCTCTGTGTTTGTATGCGCATGCCTTTACCAGTTTCTTTGGCGATTCAGTGTAAACAGATAATAAGTAAAAGTGTACCCTATTTGAAAATCAAAACGCGCGTGGCATTCCAGAACTATGCCTGTCAACAACTACAATACTAAAAACCTGATAACTCCATGCAGTCAAGCCATCAGTGCCAGCCACACATACTCTGTCTGCACCACAATTCCGTAGCTGTTCAGCCTGAAATCCCATCATTATAAGAAAAACACCATACTCGCTTGTCACATTATCTCTTACTTCTTAAAACAACAATTTCACATCCAATGCCACATTTCAATGTTTCTATGTTGCATAAGCAATATCAAATTCCTTTTTTAAATTATGCAAATCTTTTTTCTCATACTGATAGGTCCTTTTCAAACATGCTGCGACTGTTGCACTTCATACAACTTCGACAACTCGTCTAAAAGGAAAACCCGTGACAGCCGCTTTGACAGAAAAGGAACGATAATACGTGACTGTTCACGTGCTAATTCTGCTCTCCAGTTTCTATTCAGGCATGTCCTTTCAACATTTCCAATATGACATACATCTTCAGGATAAAATTGTAGGGGGCATTTGGTTTTTGTAAGGGTCACTCGCGTGTTTGGTGGAAAGGTACTGCCTATTTTGTTGGTGCCCATACTTTTGAGACACATGGCATCTGTCACTTAAGCGCAGCAATATGCAGGCCGACATGTTACCAGGGTTGTTTCGACTACCCTGCAGTCTCGCTGGGAAGCTATTATACATCCTCTAGACACTTCCGATTTCTCCCCATGCAAATTCCGTATTTTGGGAGCCCCATGAAAAGACATTCGCGGACGTCGACTTGTCTCGGACGGAGAGGGGCACGCCTTGGTACAATCATTGTTCCATAGGCTATCGCAAGCATTTTTCCATGAAGGCATTGTCCGTCTTGTCTCACAATGGGATAAAGGCCATTACTTTTGCAATAATCAAGAGTTTATGTACTTTTTTTCATCTGTCCCGTTTCCATTTTACTGCCCCCTACACTCTTCAAGGAAGACAGATACTTACTATTAAATCTGTTACTACATTCGTAAACATACAGTGACAAATAAAATAGCTGAGTATCACAAAAACATATTACAACAGCAAAAATTATTTTTGGTTTTTAGTTGTATTTTCACAAAATGCTGACATTCCTTCAGTATCAACTGGTCCTCGATTACAGTAAGTTAAATTAGTCATTAAAAGATACAGCCCTCTTTAAAATGGGCACCACAGCTTTTCAATGTGTGGAAGGCAGATTATTTACCCGCATATTAATTATCACTTAAACCTACTATTAAACAATACGTTATTATGAAGAGACTAGTAACACCATAGCGACAAAATTTGGCAAGCTGCAGCTCCACATGTCCACTATTGCAATGTACCTCACGTACTTATTTAATACAGTGGAAAGCAAGATGTTATATTGACTCTAACATAAACTGGCGTTACTCACTGGTACACACTTTTGTTTAAACTTCTCTAACTATAATTTTAACTGTTGGAATGTCAGTATTGCACATGTAGCGAGGTCGGCTATGTATAGTCGCCACCTTTATTATTAGATACTTAAGCAACTAAGTTTGGAAAGGAAATTGCTTTGGCTTGTTGGAAGCATGCTATACGCTGAAACCTATCAGTTTATAACAATTCACAAGGTAAATTCTGAAGGTGACTAGTTTTAATTTGGATTGTGCCTTTTTAGCCGTTTTGCAAATAATGTACCTAGTCCACGACCGTACTGACACATAGACAGGATAATATATTTGATATGTTTGTGATAAGAACGCAAGGTATAAGTAGTTTTTTAGTTAATTGCGTGTTCCACAGATTTCTCCGTACGTTTTCTATTGTAACGATGCGGTTCAAAAGGCTCTCAGCACTGTGGGACTTAACATATGAGGCCATCAGTCCCCTAGAACTTAGAACTACTTAAATCTAACTAACCTAAGGACATCACACACATCCATTCCCAAGGCAGGATTCAAACATGCGACCGTAGCAGTCGCATGGTTCCGGACTGAAGCGGCTAGAACCGCTCGGCCACCACGGCCGGCTAACGATACGGAACGGGTCATCTCACAATCTACGTAAACGTATTTTTGAGCTGGCCTTTTACGGAATACTATGTAGCGCAGTGACTTAGTCTTAATAAAAAAAAATTAACGTTTTAGACATCGTCATCACTAAAGTTACAAGTGCAGCTTCGATTTTAAAGGAAAGTAATCACACTGGTCTACTATACAGTAGGTTTTATCACAGCTGAAATAGTTTTCAGGAGAAATGATTCTATCGTCTATATCTGCACAATTACTCTGCAAGTCACAAGTAAATGGCAGGTAGAGTGTTCAGCGAACTACCTTGAAGCTTCTTCTCTAACATTCCACTCTCAAACAGCGCGCGGGAAAAGCGAACACTTAAATCTTTACGTGAGAGCACTGACGTTAGTCATATGGGTCTGTAATTCAGCGGATTCCTACTATTTCCTTTCTTTGGTTTTGGTGTGACTTCTGCAACTTTCCAGTTTCTGGGTAGGATATTTCTCCGAGCGAGCGGTTGTATGTGATTGCTAAGTATGTGACTATTGTAACAGCATATTCTCAAAGGAAGCTCACTGGTACATAATCTGGATCGGAAGCCTGGCCTTACGTGTTTTAAGTTGCTTCGATACACCGAGGATATCTAATTCTAGGTGACTCTTGTTGGCCGTTGCTCTTATGGAATATTTACTTCGTCGTCTTTAGTGAAGGAATATCGGAAAACCGTGTTTCTTAACTATGCTGTAGTGCCAGTGTTATCAATAATATCAGCATCTTCATCGATCTGTGAAGTTACTGATTGCGTCTTGCCATTGGTGTACTTGAAGTACGAGCAGAATATCTTTAGTTTTTCTGCCAGATTTCATTCTGGAAGCTGTTAAAAGCAGCTCGCATTGAAGTTCACGCTAAATTTGGAGCTTTTGTAAAACTTCGCCAATCTCGGGATATTGCCCTATTTTAAATCTGGCATGCTTTTTTCTTTGCTTCTCGACATTTTTCTGATCTGCTTTCTGTACCATGAGGAATCAGCACCATTCCAATATTCGTTGGTTTTTGTGTAGCTATTTCCGTATACATAATATATAAATAAATACGTAATATATAAGAGGGGAAACTTTGTTACCAAAGAGTTCCGAATGTTCTTGACGGATTTAATTCAGATTTTCAGACAGTACACTGATGGACATTCAGAGAAACTCTGATTGTATATATTTAATATATGTAATACCTAAAGATGTATGTAATGTTTAAATGGGTAATATTGTTACCAAAAATCTCAATAAATACATGACCGATTTACTTCAAATTTTTACAAGTTACTGTAATAAACATATTGATATATAATGGCTGTATTCTAACACACACATACATACACACAGTATATATAAGATCGATCATTTTAATCCATAATGGCCAATAAAACGAGATATAGATGAGATACAGCAAAATGTTTCAGATAAAATTTGTTGATGACGAAGAGGGTCACGGATTTCCGCAAACGACCATGAGCTTGAACGTGATTTTCAAGGTGCTTTGGATGTTAAATTGATTTTTTCAAAATAGGAACTCTAACATTTGCTGCAAGATTCGAAAAGAGCGGTAAATTTTACGTACAAAATAATACATTATTCAAGGTCATGGCGAGGTTCCATCAAGGACAAATACGCAAATATATTTTTGGTTCTAGTGGGGATTAACTCAGAGCAGAGGAGGGATACAGCAATGTACGATGATAGATTGAGTTTGGAAGGGGTATAAAGGGTCACGTATCATTACCAATAACCATGATTTTAAACATAACTGTCAAAGATCAGTAGAAGGCTGTGTTGTTTTCATTGAAAACCATATCCGTGAAGTCTAATTTGTAAAGAGCAAAATAAATTTGAACTTTAAGTTTCCATTAATGTGTTCATTGGCAACAATAAATACATCAAAGCACATAAATGTTATTGTGGCATTTGCACTGCAGAATCAACATAAATAAAAATTCATTTATTTGCAAGTTATTTTATGAGGTCCCTCACCTCTCATTCCTTGGGATGGACCTTCCAATTTGTGTCTAACATTGTATTTTGGTGTACCCCTCCTCTATTCTAAGTTAATCCCTACTAGAACAATAAACATATTTGCTTATTTGACCTTCATTGAACTATCCATGTCCTTTTTTTTAACAAGAGGTGGAGCCCCTCCACGCCCACACCGGCATGATGGCCAACACAAAAGGTCTACTGCCATCTCTGCATAAGGGTTAGTATTCACTAAAGTGAGGTGTCGCAGGATGTGGGTACTGCGATGTTTGCGTACGTCTGGTTAGGATTAACCATTAATACGCGCTCATCTGGAGATAGATTGGTCGAAATCTGACGAAGGGTAGCGGTTTGAAGGGCAGAGGAAAAAAAGTGCCAAGGCAAGAGCCAAGGGAAAAAAACCTCTGCGAAAGTTAGGTCGGGCGGAAAGAGCAGTAGCGGTTGTCTTGCTGCCTGCGATAGGTTGTGCAAGGATAGGCTTTGTTAGTAGTGGGTATCATGCATTCCGATACCTTGACGTTGTGCGTTTGTGCTGCTCGGCGGCTGGCGCTGGGTGCTGGTACAGAGTCCTCGTTCAGCGTCCTGCAACCTGCAGCAGTTATGTTTGTTATCGGTCTTGTGTCCGATAGGTCATATACCGGAGGCACAGTGTGAGGGAGTGTTGGGAGATTGTTCGTGCGTCTGTGGGCGAGCTCGTCGGTGTCCCTGCTGTGGCCTGTTGGTCGGCTCTAATAGCAGCTGGTAGTTGCCAGTCAGTATTGCTGATATGCAGGGGCTTACCGACGTTTGTCGCTGTTTGCGTATGTTAGTTTACCATAGGTGGTTATGCCCTAGCTAGCAGTGTCTTTGGTCGCTTGTGTTTCCACCTGTGGTTGTGATCGTAGTTTCCCAGAGCGAGGATGAAAGGATTGTTCGAGTGTCTCGAGTTCCTGTATAGTCGTGTGGCGTGTTTCTTGAATACTTCCTTGAGGGTATCAAGGCGGTATTCATGGTGAAGATCCACGGTGCGTGTGTAGCGTGGAGCATTGCTAATGATTCGTAGCACTTTGTTCTGTATGATCTGCAGGCGGCGCAGTCGTGTGGGAGCTGCATATCCCCAGACGGGAGCTGCGTACGTCATCAGAGGTCTAATCAGTGTCGTGTATAAGGACCTCGACACCCTCCTATTCAGTGTGCTTTCCCTGTTGAGCATTGGGTAGAGCTGTTTGAGCCTCGCGTGCGCTCGGTTGGCAACGTATTCGATGTGGTCCCCCCATGTAAGTTTCCGGTCCAGCCAGACACCAAGGTATCTGACTTTCCCTCGGAAACGTATTGGGCGTGTATGTAGTGTTATCGGTCTACAGTGTTGTCCTTGAATAATGTATTATTTTATATGTAAAATTTGCGGGGTTCACAGTTTAAAGAATCAATTTAACTTCCAAATCACCTTGAAAATCACGTTCATAGTAACGACCACTTAGTAGCAATCCGTGACCAACCCACAATTTTCATCTGAAACATTACTTTGTCTCATCTCCATTCCGAATTATTCTCCATGATTGGGTGAAAATGATCAAGCCTGTATATATAAACACAAAAAAGTTGTATTTATGGTTTATTGGCTTATGCCTAGAATACCAACAATAAAAGAAAACTCAAGGTCAGAGAGAGAGGGGGGGGGGGAATAGCAAATGGACAGGGGCTGGGAGGAAATGATCATCGACAGTAGAAAGGAGTAGAAGCACAAGAGAAGGGCAGGAGGAGATGAAGAGAGACTGGAGAAGAAAGATGGAGATGGTAAGGGGGTAATGGACAGAGAAAGCGGGAGAGAAAGGGTGCAAGAAGAGACGGAAAGAAAGGAAGAGGGGGGAATTATGGACAGAGATCATGAGGAAATGGTGATTGACAGAGACAGTGGGAGGGTTGGGAGGGGTGGGGCAGGATGAACTGGAGCAAGAGGGGGTGAAGAATATGGTCAGAGAAAGGGGGAACTAGCAGAATAGGACTTATGTTCTGTTCCCACACATATTAGAAACGTGCTCTTCCTCTTTTCTTTATTTTCCATTTAACCAGACTGAGCCACAGCAATATGCGTTTAGGAACAGCTAGTCGGTGATGCATCTTCCAAAGTACCAAGTATGTGAAAAGGGAAAGTTGTAGATTCTTACCGACAAGTTCAGTAACAAGTGTCTTCCAGTTCAAAATTTCATCAGTATGTGACAACAAAAATTTAGTTCATTACACTCCACCACCTGACACCATATGCTACCTTAATGTTGGCATTATTCTATTTCTTGTGCAGACCAGAAGATAAAGTCTCTTTTTCTAAATTATGGGGGACTCCATTTACGGAGAACAACTAATTTATTCTTTGAAAGACATTATGAACAACTTTGTGAAACAGTGAAGCACTTTGTACGTATACTTCAACACTCTTTAAACCACCTTGGCATTAAGACAAAGGGTATTTCACGGCGGAGCATATATTTCTTCCTGTCTCATTCACTAACGAGCACAGGAGGAAATACCGAGTGGTCATAATTAAACTTCCTTATTTAACACGTTATAACACGGAAACTAATTACCGTACTTAGTGGCATTAATTTCCAGATTCATAGTCTCAAACGCCTGACCAGTCGCAGTGTTCTTGTTGACAAAAGGAACTTGGACCAAAGGAGCTGGACATTATTGGTGATCTGTTATCAAAACAACAATAATGCTGCACCAGCACTTCCAGAATGTCGCCGGCTGAAAGAATTACGGAAGGGGCCTCTTTCTCAACCTGCAATGCGGAACGTGACGAAGACATTCGAATCAACTGGAGAAGTGCGTGTCGCTCCGAGAAGAGGCCGACGACCGATTGCACCACGGGTTGCTGATGAATTCGCTATTACTATGGCAGACAACGCTGCGCGCAATTCTCGATTGTCAGGTAGTGCGTGTGCTGTGTCACGATAGTTGAACATCCCGTGGTCCACTGTATGGAAGGTGCTTCGAACCATTCTCAAATGGTATCCGTACAAGATCCATAGCTTACAGTAGCTTGCACCATAGGAATCACTACGACGTGTTGACTTCGCTCTCCACTTTCTCGCAAGGATTGAAGTAGACCACGGCTGGCCCTGGACCATCATATGGGGAGACGAAATTCATTTTTCTATGATGGGTGAGGTGACCGCACGGGATTGCTGAGTGTGGGGTTCTTCACCTCCAGCTGCTGCGCATGAAGTTCCTCTGTATGACGAACGTGTCACTGTATGGTGTCGCTTCACGGCTACGTTCAAGAACCAAAGACGTGCAATGTGACTGGCCAGCGTTACTGCGATATGCGTAGCTAGCATGTTATACTTTCCCTATAGGAGTGAGACGCATTGAACTCAACAGTTTTCATGCAAGATGGAGCCCCACCGCACATCGCTCGTGAAGTTCACCTGCACTTTAAGAAACGATCGAATTATTAGCCGATCGTTACCAAATGCTTAGCCGACACGATCACCTGATCTCTCTCTCTGTGGTTTCTGGTTGTAGGGCTACCTGAAGGACAGAGTTTACCAAGTGAACATTCACGTACGTGCTGATCTGAAGAGCAGCATATCAAGAGAGGTAGCCAGCGAGTCTACAGACATGTTTCCTTCTGCTGTACGGAATGCAGTCCTGCACTTTCAGACTCTTCATGACACTGATGGGCGCCATATTGAGCCCTTTTGTAGTAGTAATATTATCGGGATGTAATGGTATTATTTACCGTAGCAGCACATTTGTTTCAATTAAATCGAGTCTGCATTATTTCTCTTCCTCTTGTCCTTGGCATTAATACCACCAAATTTGGTCCTTGTACGGTTTCCGTGTTATAACGTGATAAATAGGGAAAGTTTAATTATAGCCTTCCGGTACTTCTTAAATGCGTCTTGGTACGCTCTAATTAGTCTAATCCTGTTTTCGTGGTCTCAGTGGAAACGGTACATAAGAGGAAGTACTATATTCCTAAACTGCTCCATGCTGTTACTTAATACTTCGAGAGTAGGCTTTCGCAGGATAGCTGGTGTGTATCTGTAAGTGTCTGAGAGTTCAGACTTCCATGTGTGCTTCCTGTGGTCGTCCATGCTGCTCTTGATTGTATAATCTCAATACGGAATGTTATTCACAGTTTGTGCGAGTCACACGCCGTTTAGTATTTAATTTGTATGAGGAGACGCAATGTCTTCTGAAGACTGGTGGTGTTTTCCCACTTTCCCACCAACTAACAGAGATTTGTGTCCTGCCACTGATCCTATGTGATCATCCCATTTCATATCCCTATATATTGTTATACCTACACCACTGGTCAAAACCTTTCGATCAACGATGACAACTATGGAATTGTGGTTAAAACAGGGATTTAGTTCGATTATTGTGTCATATCCCCGTTTTGATGATAAAACAAGTATTAGAATGAAAATAATAAGCGGGTCTGTTGTGTATTTGACTTGTTTTTCGCATAGAGTGACGCTGATGATTATCCACAAAAAACACTGACGTGCTTTTATTTAAAACGCTTCCGTTCGAATAGGCCCCAATCCTTCAGCTGACTGTAAAGGAATAAGTTCGCACTGGTTTACAGTACATGGTGTGCGTCTAGTAGTGCATTTGTGTATCTGATCATATTCATACCTTATTACCTCCTAATCGTCAGAAGCGGGACATTAGAACTGAAAGACATGCTGTAACTGTAGCTCTGCCTCAGGAAGGCTATGCTAGTAAGTCAATTGTAACAAAAGTTGGTTTAGCCCAATATACAGTGGTGTACATACTGCAGCGGATCAACCAAACTGGTGCCAATGCAAGTGTTTCGCGATCTGGAAAACCCCCAGTAACATCACACGGGGATGATCAGTTCATATGCGTGCAGAGTAAACAGTAGAGTTCCCGTATTGGACCTGAAATTCGCGAGGAAGTAAATACTGTAGTATCGTAGCTTATCGATAATGCTGGTGCCTAGAAGATTCCTTCGGGCACTACGAGCGACGCTTTAATCATCGCCACTATTAAAGAACCTCCAGGCCAACGATCACTGAAGACCTCCAAGACAGTGTTATAAGTGGCTTCAGTGAGCTAGTCGAGATTACATCTGTGTTGCTAGTTGGTGCCGACCGGTACACAAAGTTGCTATCGGCCAACGCTCACTGCTCTTAGACTCACGACCGTGTCTGTCCTCTGTCTATAGCTAGCCACGTCCGCCGCAAGTTGCAACACTGTGGCATTTCTTCACCCACAACTTGAATACAGTATATTTAAACTCGGAAGACAAAACTCATGTGATAGCGATAGGCGTCTATACAGATGGCGGTAGTATCGCGCATACAAGGTATAAAAGGGCAATGTATTGGCGAAGCTGTCACTTGTACTCAGGTGACTCGTGTGATAAGGTTTACGATATGATTATGCCCGAACGATGGGAAATAACAGACTCTGACCGCCGAATGGTAGCTGGAGCTAGACGCATGGGGCATTCCATTTCGGAAATCGTTAGGGAATTCAATATTCGGAGATCCACAGTGTCAAGAGCGTGCCGAGAGTACTACATTTCGGGTATTACCTCTCATCAAGGAGAACACAGTGGCCGACGGCCTTCACATAAAGACAGAGTGCAGCGGTATTTGAGTAGAGTTGCCAGTCCTGTCAGCAAAGCAACACTGCACAAACGAACCGTAGAAGTCAACATGGGACTTACGACGAACGTGCGGTGGAACTGGGCATTAATGGACTATGATAGCAGACGACTGACGCAAATGTCTGTGCTAACAGCAAGGTATCGCCTCCAGCATCTCTCCTTGGTTCGTGGCCATATGGGTTGGAACCTAGACGACTGGAAAACCTTGGCCTTAGATTAGTCCCAGTTTCAGTTCTTAAGACCTGATGGTAGGGTTCAAGTGTGGAGCAGACCCCACGAAGCCATGGACCCAAGTTGTCAACAAGGCACTCTGCAAGCTTATGATTGCTTCATAATGGTGTGGGCTTTGCTTACATGGAATGAACCGGTAACTGACTGGAAATGGTTATGTTCGCCTACTTGGCTACCATTTCCAGCCATTCATGGATTTAATGTTCCCAAACAACGATAGAACTTTTATGGATGATAATGCGCTATATCACTGGGCCACAATTGTTCGCGATTGCTTTGAACAACATTCAGCATAATTCTAGCGATTGATTTGGCTACCCACTCGCCCGAGATGAGTCCCGTAATAGAGAGGTCAGTTCGTGCACAATATCCTGCGCCGGAAACACTTTGGCAGTTACGGAAGGCTGAGACACAGCATTGCTCAATATTTCTGCAGGGGAGTTCAAACGACTTGTTGAGTCCATGCCACGTCGACTTGCTGTAGTACGCCGGGCCAAAGGAGGCCCGACACGATACTAGAAGATACTCATGACTTTTGTCACTTCAGTGTATTTTAAGGGTGTTGTTAAAATTCATAGTGAACCTTCAGCTGTCCATTATTTGGCACAATTCGCTTCGCTACTAGATTCAGTTGTAGTGCCATTATCAAGCATAAGCTGCCATAAACGACTGCAAATGCTATAACTCTCCAGCCGTTTATGCCAGCTTATGCTTGATAATGGTCATACAAAATAAAGGACAGCTGAAGGTTCACCAGGAATTTGAACAAATATTCGGCGATTGAATATCTCCATCTCGAAACATTCATATCTTTTAAGTGCACTTGTGTCAACTGATCGTTTGCTTTCTGTCGATTTTCCTAACGCGAAAGATTCCTTTCGCCACCTTCTACCCATTTAATATTATCAACGAGGATGTATCATTTTGCTCCTCGGAACATAACGGTTACCAACTCGCGTCATAACAAATATTACGCGAGCAGCCCCAATCTCTGCCTCGATATTGCAACGATGTCTTCGTGACCCGGGTTTAAAGGACTGCATAGCGACCAAAACCCTTTATCGCGCAAAGGAAATAACCTGAAAAGATTGCAGTGGATAAAGTAACGGAACGACTGGAGCGTACAACAATGGTCCAAGGTGTTATTCACGGACGACTCTAAGTTTGAAGTATTTGGAAGCCATCGGCGAAAGTTTGTTCATCGGTTTCATGGAGAAGGTATGAAGAGTCATTCTGTGATGCCAACGATGAAGCATGTGGCGGGTCAGTTATGGTGAGAGGAAGTTTTGCGGGTGATAAAATCGTAGTGAAGGTTAGTGGAACGTTATCAGAGGAAGAATATCACAGGATACTGATCAGCAACGCAGTCCTTTCTTGGAAGAGGCATATCGGTTGTGGGTTTGTACTGCAAGAAAACTATCATTACAAACATGCTTCTAAATTGTGCAGAGGGTATTTCTACAGAAAAGCGACATGTTGGGACCCGAGCAATAGGATGTGGCCCAGCGAGTCACGTGATTTAGAGCACATTACTCTAATAACAAAAGAGAGGTCGTTTAATGTCGGAGATCTATGGAATGATTTACAGACGTGTTGGACTGCAACATCTGCAAAACGAGTATAAAGTCTTATCTCCTGAATGCCAAGAGTTTATGCACCTCCTCTGAGGACAAAGGGTGGATATTTGTACTAAAATCCCAACTACAATGTGTTGTACTTAATGATACGGAGAGAAAATAATGAAAATGAAATGAAAGGTCCAAAACAAGCTGCAATAAGATAACATATCTTTAATATTTTACAAGAGAGTTCTGTTTCGGCTTTATTGTTATTGTCAAGTGACCTGAGAAAATAACGTTGGCAAGATTATCTATATGTAAACCGTGGCTCTTTATGTTTACATTTGCTTTGATACTGAATATTACCTTAATGCAGTTATTTTCGAACCTCAATTTTCATTATGTTCTCAAATAATGTATACTATACCGTAGGGCAAAGGGAACGCAAAAAAGGAGAAAATACGCCTTTCGTTGGTCTGTTTAGCTTGTAAGATGTGTTTTTACATTGCAATATGTTATGTCTTTTACCATGCACGATAGGGAACTGTATGTCTTCGCATTGCACTGTGCAAAGCTTTCTTTTCTGTAGCAGGTATTGAACGTTACTGATTCCAGTTGTGATTCAATGGTATTACCCTAATGTGTACTACACTAATGTGTTTTCCCAAGTATAAAATTTTACGTTTCTAAACATCTATGGCAAGTCGACAATCCTTGCACTTCCTGGACAGTTATGAAGGTCTAATTGAATATATAGTATTGTTTTTTAAAACAGTATCTCCTTACAGATACCTGTGTAATGTGAAAAAAGTCGAGGCTTTAATAAACACTGATTTCCATGTCCCTTTACATAACAGGAAGGGACCAAAGATACTTTCCTGGAGGACGTCTGAAGCTACTTACACATTTGTCGGTGACGCCATGCAAGATAACATATTGCGTCTTTTCTCACAACAAATTTTCATTTCATTCACAAATTTAGTTTGATACCACGTAGGATTACACTTTCCGCAATAAACGTTGGTGCGGTACAGGATCAAATGCTTTTCGGAAATGAAGAAATACTAACCCCCCCTGACGCCATTGATCTATGGCTTTCAGGACGTCAGGTGAGATAATCGCCATTTGAGTCTTGCATGACCGATATTTTTGGAATCCATGCTGGTTGACAAGGAGATCGTTCTGTTCTAATTACTTCACAATCTTTGTGCTCAGGTTCCACATGAAATAGATGCCAATGGTATTGGACGGTAGTCAAGTGCAGTAACACAAGACAACTGAATAATTCCGACATCTTCCATTTCAATTTACTGTGGCCCTTTTTTCAATAGTAATGGCAGGTTCTCTATAGTAACAGTGTCAGGTTATTAGCTTATTTTTTTAGTATGTAACGGACGAGATACAAACTTTATTATTTTCATTCGATATGTCATACTTTGTATTTGTACGCTGGATTTTTTCCAACACAAGTCTTCAGTAGTCGATATGTTGCACCACAGATGCGACCCTTGGTTGCCAGTAGCATTGTCATTGACAGTAGCGTTCTGTGAGAAGTGAGTGAGTCGAGGGTTGGTGATGCCATTAAGCTGTCTGGAAATTGCTAACAAAGCACACAGGTAAAGATAAGAGGATGTTGAATTTTGGAAATATGATTTGGGAAAGATTGCTTTCAGAAGTCTGAAGATTTTCAGGTAATGTTGTCGCTGCATAGCTTGCTTGAGCGCAGTTTATGTTGAGTTTGTGAAAGGTTACCTTTTTCGTGATTTTTATTTATTGGCTGGGGTCAGTTAGTTTGATTGTTCGAGACGAGATCAAGTAAAATTTGATATTCACGTGGCTTTTCCCAGAAGTTATAGATTCACCACTTCTTTACAATTTCACTACGTAATTTCATGACAGAGCCACATATTTAGAAGTTATTTTTCTAAAAATGACTGCAGTTGTCGAGAAATGACTTTCAGTATTCACCATGTAGTTATTAAAAGATAGTCTCCTTTCAGCCATTCAGTAAATGCAATGTCTTCCAAAGTCTCCTCACGAAAATCTGAAGTCTTAAATTGTATGTTGGTGCACTGCACTTCGTCGAACACAGTGGCTAAGACCAGTGCTTAATGCGCATAGAATAACTGCGTGTCTTCGAAATTGCACTGTGCAAAGCTTTCTTTTCTGTAGCAGCATTTTAATGTTAATCACTTACAAGCTCTACTAAGTTTCCGTCGCCACAGGTAAGACATGAAAAAGTATTACGGCCAGTCTTACATCAAAGTCAGGATACAATTAAATAATTTACAGTTAAGCTTTGCATTTCAGAATTGTTATCAGGTTCATTTTTGCTAAAGGTTAGTGCAGATCTCATTTCTTATGCAGACCGTCTCATTCTTACGGTGCAGTTTTACATTTGGGTCTGTATTATCCAATGTTTTGAATTTTCTTTAGTCTGTTTGCACACGTCAAGGTACAGAGAATTTTTAAGGAAATATTTTGGATGTTATGTTTTTTCAAAATTCTGTTCGTAATTCTACGCAGAATCTCTATTCTGTTTGCTTTGTATGGTGGAGTTTCAAGTCGTGTGCTTTGACGTCACGCATAGTAGTACTGTTCACTGCACTGTACAGTACAGAAT
Organism: Schistocerca americana; assembly: GCF_021461395.2. Classification (NCBI taxonomy): domain Eukaryota; kingdom Metazoa; phylum Arthropoda; class Insecta; order Orthoptera; family Acrididae; genus Schistocerca; species Schistocerca americana. The sequence continues at coordinate 292,617,770 of NC_060125.1, forward strand.
TTCACAGGACAGTTCTTTAGCATATAGTTTTAGGTTTTCTGATATTGTACACAGTTTCAGATAGTTTTTGTGACTCATTGTATCAGATAGCGTTCACGTAATTACACCACTTGACTTGTTCAGGATCACAATACAGATACACACGAAGTTAAAGAATAGGAAACCAGATCAGTCCAGTTTACAGGACACAACCACAAATTTCTCCAATAAATGTTACAACAGAACTTCTTGGAAGTTCTAGAGCAACCAGTGCAAAACATCAGCTCGTTAAGAACAGTAGCTGTCGCACGTAATTAAAAATTATGAACATCTACTTCTGTTGTTGTTTCTCTACGAATCAACCTCTACAAAACGTACCGGGTCGGCATGACTAATAGAGGATTAAAATAGTAGTAAAGTGTTATTGTCTTATATTGATTTAAATATGAACTGGATTTTATAGGTAATTGTTTGAAATTATTGAAATATTTAGAAAGGAAAAATATTGCTTTGGTTACGGTGCCTGTCATATTTTCTTCATTCTGTTGGTAATGCTCGATTTGTCGGTGCAATTAATGTTTTATTTGATTGTCAAATACTGTTTACTGCCGTATAATGTGCAGGGCGGGTAGAATCCAGTATTCCCGTATGTAGGCCGCTGATTGCTGTTTGCAGAGAGATGTGTTCATCCGGAATTGGCCCCGGAAGCGGATTAGTGCTGTTTCATTTGTCACTGCCTTTGCGCAGTTGATTGAGGCTGCCGAGACAAATTTTTAATCATTATGATGCAATCGACATCACAGGGACGTGGGATCTGCGAGCACGAGCCGTTCGGCAGCGAACAAGGGGAAACGAACTTAGCTTACGATTGATTGCGTAACACAGTTTCGGTGGCATCTCATGAATACTTTGAAGCGCGTCACCTGTGTCCGCACCGGTTATGTGAATTAGATACTGGAAATGGGTTGCGTAACTCGCTTTCTCTGATTGCATGTCGACAGTGTGCAATGAAAGAGCTGAAAACTTTTTCCTTCTCTATCCGTATCAGTTGAGTACCGAGATCCGTTTTAAACACAGTGCTAGCACAGTCGCTTACTCAGTAAAGTGTATAACACAAAAATATTTCATCAATATACTCAAAGAACAGGTCCTTTTTTCATTGTGTTAGATAGTGGCGATGAAATCTAAGAATCTATTTCCCGAAACCGTGTTTGTAAGACATTAATGCCGCACGTTGCAGGTAAATAAGAGATGTGGATATCTACGAGAAACGAAGAGGTGCAGGTCAAATGTAACTGGCGTAGATGGTGATAGTCAATGACTGAGTTGCTACTTCTTAACTAATAAACAAGATGTCCCAGTCCCTTAGGGTCAACGTTATACCTATGGCAGAGGATGCCAAACTGATAATTTTGAGATAAAAAAGAATAATCTATAGTGAATATTTAGTCCTGTATCGGCGTGGATCACAAGTTTCTTATAGTAACAAATTAACAAATTACTTTTCGAACTGATGAACTATAGTCTCAATACATAAATTATAATACAGGCTTTAACTAAAAGATGTGACCAAAAGTTCAAGAAAATGTATTATTTGAACATGGCTCGGGAAACGCTTAATTTTCATGATACAGTTTATTATCTACTTCTTCTCATAATGTTATGGGAAACACAGGAAAAGAATGGTCCACTAGTACACTGAACATTGTACGAGGACTATCCACAAAGTAAATAACGTTTTGTAACTAAAAATAAATAAAGTATTGGAAATTTTTTTATTATATACAGATGAAAGCCAAGCTGAAATACTACTTTTCTACATAGTTGCCATTTAAATTAAGGCACTTATCGTAGCGATGGACGAGCTTGGAAATTCCTTCGTCGTAAAATTCGGCCGCCTGCGCCTTCAACCACGTGGTTACCTCTTCTTGAAGCTTTGCGTCGTCATCAAAACGCTGCATAGCCAACCACTTCTTCATTGCTGGGAATAAGTGGAGGTCGCTCGGTGCCAGGTCGGCACTGTACGGCGGATGAGGAAACAACTCCCACTTAAAAGATTCGAGAACTTCACGAGTGGCATTTGCCGTGAGGGCCCGGGCGTTGTCGTGAATCAGCAAGATCTTTGAGCCCAACTTTCCCCTGCGCTTGTTTTGTATTGCTCTAGTGAGGTTGTGCAGAGTTTTGCAATACCTTTGAGAGTTTATTGTAGTGCTTCTTTCCAGGAAATCCACAAAAATCACACCTTTTCTGTTCCAAAAGACAGTCGCCACGTGATTGAAGGCGCAGGCGGCCGAATTTTACGACGAAGGAATTTCCAAGCTCGTCCATCGCTACGATAAGTGCCTTAATTTAAATGACAACTGTGTAGAAAAGTAGTATTTAAGTGTGGCTTTCATCTGTATATAATAAAAAAATTTCCAATACTTTATTTATTTTTAATTCCAAAACGTAATGTACTTTGTGGATAGCCCTCGTATTACATGAAATTTTCAACATATCCTATCGTGTACAGTATGAAACACTTTTCTAAATGAAATGTCGAAAATGCCCTCCGTTTGAAAGTATAGATGCATCAATCCGTCGTCGCACTGAATCTCTAAAGCGGTGATGTATCCCTAGAGAATTACGTATTGTTTCACAGCCTTGCACAACAAGGCCGAAAGCTCTGTACAATTTGTACCGAGGCTCCGAATACAAGGGTCTTGAAACGTCATCACAACTGAAAGTGACTCCGGTATAGGTCCAGAGAGTGTGGAGGCCATAGAATTGATCCAGCTCTTCTTCTTCATCTCTAGCGGAATCTGTTATTTAAAAGCCTACGAACATTAAAGCTGAAATGAGGAATCTCATCGTGAATGAAGTACGTTTGATCTCACCCTTCAAGGTGCATGTTCCAGCAGAACAGGTTTTCTCTAAGAAAGCACGCTAAATTTCTTCGATGAGCCTGGTTGGAAAACATGGGGCCTAATAATCACCAAACATTAACACAAAATCTTTGTTGATGACGTGATTCGCCAGAGACACATTACGTTACCATCGGTTCAATGCACCGGTGGATCGACGCATGTATTCTTGCTAACGGAGGGCATTTTGAGTATTTTACATAGGGTAGTGTTTCATAATGTAACGAAGAGCGTAGTTTGTACATTTAGTGTAACAGAAAGTTTCTTGTAGTGCTGGTACGTTCTGTTTGAACGAGTTTCCCATGAATAATGTGACTATGAATAGGAGTACAAAATGAGCTCTAGCATGGAAACAATGTGATTCCGGACCCATGTACATTAACGCATTTTCTTCCCCTACGTGTGAAGAATGTTTCCTGAAAGTTAGTCATATCTTTTGCTACACTCCAGTAATGAACTCAGGACAGCAATGTCATCAGCGAATCTTATCATCTGTAAATAACAGATATTACACTGAGTTTTTAGTCTCACTCAAGAAACTTAATTTCTGTAATTGTTTCTTCGACGTACATTTTTAACAGTATGAGCGAAGGACTACATCCATGTCTTATGCTGTTTCTATACCGGTACATTTGTTCTCTGTCTTCCATTCTCCCATTCTCTCTTGATTCTAATTTTGTTTTCCAAATTGCTTGTTTCCATTTCACTTAACTGAAGAGCAGTATATCTAGTTGAGCCTTGGCATTTTCCTTCTTGCTTCCCTAATACAATCAGACTTCTGACATTTAACGCTAGTGTTCGTAGAATTTTTCCGTTTCGTTAGCTGTTGATTTTTCCCATGCTCACATCCCCCTTTATATTCGCCTCGCTAATACCGGAATGGGGAACTAATCTGGTATCTTTTGCCAGTAGAAAGATCGTCATATATTTTTCCAGTTACCAGCTTTACGTGCAGAATATATACATTGTGTATTCTGTGCAGTGATTTCCAGTTCTTATCCACCACAGTGTTGATTATTGCCGATTCCTTCGCATTTAAGGAACAGTTTCCTACCCCAACGGCAAAAGGTTGCCTCGAAACTCTATTTGCTTCTCCTTCTTTCTTGGCAAGGTCGTTGGCAGAACCAAGGTTTTTCCTTATGCCGGAAGACTGCAGCTGCCTCTTGCTCGAAGTTTAAGCAGAGTCTGATATCGAACCTGGAACCTAAGATATTATTCTAATTGTTCGTCAAAGAAGTTACCGCTGTTGGTTAGGTACGTTAGTATTGGAGACTAGAAAAACACAGCAGAATTCATTTGTAGGAGGACCTGACAAAAGTAATTCCATGTTCTTTAAAAGTATATTCCTGGAAAAAGTTTCGATTGTTCGTAGGACGTGGGATAGGTAGGACAGTTCATACAGCCTGTGAATGTCGAAGGAAATTAGGAAAGAACCGAAGAACATAATGTAATGCAGTTTGCACTTTTATTGTCGTTACCATGTGCAAAAATATTCGCATTGTGTGAAATTGTTACGATTATTTCTCAGAATAGGAATAGAATTCAACGGTGGACTGACCATTCGTGTTTGTGTAAGACATCTGTATGTCTTACAGTGTAACAAGTTCTTTTGAACAAATCTAAAGAACTGCCTCCAATGCGTTAACTCTAATATATTCATTAGTAAATTAATACTTGATTTTAAAGCAGTAAAGGAAAGATGATACTTGCATATTCATGTTGTCATCATAAAGAGAAGTATATATTTACCTATTCCTCATGTTATGATAACAAGAAGAAGTTAATTGTATTCGAATTCGAGAAATGTGCAAGATGAAGGCGAAGAAAAATAAATAAAAGAGAAAAAGTGCTACTTTGTACAGTAACAAATATGGCGTTACATAGAATATGAAATCAGTGAGAACGAAATTAAACGTTTCACAAGGATTCCCCTTAAATATCTCCGTATCGCGAGAAAATATTAAGTTATAGGTCCATGCACGTTGATGGCTACACGGATTTTGTACTCGTCCAAGTCGTGTATGGGCCGAAGCTGATAAAACTGCCTCTTACCTAAGAAGCCTGGTTAAAAATGTGAGGCGGTTTCGTTTTTATCTCTCCTCGGTGTAATGCTTCCACTTTATTCTTATTTTATACGTCAAGCAACACGCAATTAATTTACTACCCTTTACTCCCATCTCACCGTTTCTTATTCTACAGCGCGGTCTTTCTGCTTTGTGGGTGAAATAAATTCGTGCCGTCCAGAGATATCTTTACAGGCAGTTATTATACCTCTAGTTGGAGATTACGGCAGTGTACAATACAAGTGACTAACAGCCTCTACGCTGTTGTTACCTTAAGATGTTATCAGGTAAGATGCTAGGCCAGGCTGAGCTATGAAAACGAAGAGTAGTCTGCGAGGAAATTAACACTGAATTTACCGGACTGTTATTAAGTCCTACCCCTAGCTTAAGGCACCGTCCTTAAACCATGACAACGATACCTTGCTGTTAGAAAATTATCCATCCTATACATCTTTAGTGAATTAGAAGAAAGGAAGAATAATAACCTGCAATGGCCATTATTATACTGTCTGTGCCACATAATTTAACGAATAGAGTCGAAAGAAATTATTCTGAGAGGGTAGTCCAGTAATAATGTGCCATTTTACAGAAGGTCCAAGCTTACAATAAATCGTTAAAGACTTACAACAATACAAGCAATAGTAAATAATAATCTGAAACTATAATTAACAGGTTTCCTACACTTGGTTTCTTCTTTGATTTCGGTTACAGTCACGTCATTCATTTAGTTTCCTCCATCAATAGGTACGTCATCAATTTAAGATATATATTTTCCTTTTGCTTACCTTTGATGTACTCCGTCAGTCTATTTCATTTTTAATACTCTGGCGAAACACTAAAGTTGAGATATCAGTCTTTCCTTTGCTTGGTCTTTCTAATTGTTAACGTTTAATTTTCATACAGTGCTACGATGGGCACAACTATAAGTAGTATGTAATAATACTCTATTCCAACAAAATCTCTTGAAGATAAGGCTTATTCCATTGTGGGAAACTTTCTTCGTCTGATGAAATCTACTTCATTCCTCAGCTAACCAGTGGAAGAAACTTCTTATGCAGGATAATTCTTTCACTCTCTGTTACTTGGTCCGCCTCCAGTTCTATAACTTTCATGCTGCCCATTAACTCCAACGTGGTATTCTCGTGCTGGGTAATGTATAATACTAGCCGCTTAAATAGTTTTCTAAGACATTGGCTTGTTAATTTAGCTATTCTTACTTTAGGAATGTTTCTAAATATATCGATAAAGTAAATCCACAGTATGAGAGCTGCAACAAACTTCTGCCGTTGTTCACAGTGAGAATGCGACTTATCAGAGCTTTTCTGAAACCTTCGAGTACTTTGCGATTCGCCCTCATCGCTGTGCGTGACTTTTTCTGTGTGGTAAAAATTAGTTGATTTAAATGTGTCCTGGTCAAGGAAAATTTGAACCAAGCCGGCTTTCGATCCCTCACTTTCTATTTTTCACCCACAGAGGCCTGAACCTATGAGTTGCCTGAATACTCCTTCAGGACTGCAGCACACCTTCATTGTCATTGATGATTCTAGCAAAGACGTTCTCTAACGTGATGTGTACAGAACAGCAGCAATGAGAGAACTCATTTGGTGGAAGGCTTCAGACCACTGGTAGTCCAGTGAATGAAGGAAAAATAGGACAGAAAATCCTGAGCGGGGGTGTGAGCGTTGAGGTTTGGGGTTTAAAGGTCGCTTTTTTATGTTTCTCTCGAATACCTCGAAATCTATGGCTGCTAGTGAAAACGTATCTCAGTACAAAAGTAAATTACATTAAATTTTCTACAAAAAAGGTCCTGTTTATTTTTCTATTTAGGACAAATAGTTCCGCGTTGAAGGGAATAGGACAATCGCAGATTATCCAAAATATTATTTTCGCGGTATAAAATTGCGTTTATGTGTCTTCGCGCAGTAGATACGTATTAAGGCATAGGTTGTGTTCCTGGGGAGTAACAGAGTGAAATAGAAGGGGGGGGGGGGTATGAGGAGTACAACAGCAAAGGAACATAGATCGATGGATTGTGGCCATGTGCTTTCTCCCCCATACATCTGCAAACTGAAGATCCCATATCATATCTCACTGTGTGTCAAGAAGCAGCTACAGCTTGTTCCACAGAGTTATACCTCCACAACGTACCTTATGAAGCAGTAGCGACGAAGTGCGCAGACAAGCCGTGGGGGCGGGGGTCGTTGTTCCCCAAAAAATGCATTAGCACTACGCTGAATGCAGAAATATTGTAGTAACGATAATATGGACAGAATCAGCGTAAATCATTGCACGCTGTTCTGCACTGCTTGAGGAGAAATTGTTTCTTAGTCTACTGTACGGCAGCTGTAGTGGTCTTTCGGGAAAGGCAACTTCTGCACAATGAGCGCTGTTCGATTTTAAGTTTACGTACAGACTATACCTCGCCATGATTTCGTGTTCAGTTTCCTTACGTTAGTAAGCAAAACAACTTCACTGAGCTCATGGTAATGTAGTGGACTTATTTGCACTTTATTAAAAGAGTATTTTTTTGTATGCGTTAAGCGACCTATTTTTTTAAATGCGTTCCTGTAAACAATGGCTGAGGATGCTTAATTTGCAAGAGTGATGTGGTCAGCGACCTTTGTACTGCTCGTGGAAAAGCGATTGGACTGCAAAATGTGACTCCTTACTGCTGTGTATCGTTGATAGCGAAATGTGAAAACGTGTAATTGTGTTGTAATTACTTGGTTGAAAATTAAATGAACGACAAGAAAGTTAGTGCACTTTTGTAGCCGGTAATTGTGTTATAGCCGTTAACTATGTTACTGAGAGATTGCATGAATCTTTTCCATTCAGAATTGCTGACACTTCTAGAATGGGCTGCACCGAATGGAGACACTTTCCACACACTCACAGTATATCTTCCAAGTTGGGTCGTTGGGTCCGTGGTCATAAGCTGTATTAGTGTCTTCGCAATCTGCTGTCAGTACTTCTTTAGCTTTAGAGGACGTTGGGAAAACATTGCCCCCCACTCCGCGCGACTTTCCGCCTTTAGCGGCATGTTCAGATGCGGCCCTGCTGCCGTTAAGACGCCGGCGGCGGCAGCGCATTTTAAACGCCGGCGGAATCAGGAGATGATGATTTTGGAGTCACCCTGCTTATTCTCAGCTCTCCGAGAGGGTGGCGGTGGAGATTGCTTCTTCCAGTGATGATACTTTTGGTGATGCTTGTTTCGTTTGAGATCACAAGGCTCGTTCTGTCGATGGTGGAATGAATGACGCATCTGCGTCCTCTTCTTCACCCGTAGGAACGTCTGTGTCGGTGGATTCCGATGATTTAAGGGAGACATCATTTGCTGTTGTGCATTCACAGTGTCCTAGTGAAATGCGACTCCTTCCTCAATATGATACGACGGAGCAGCAACATACTCCAGATTCTCTTCCGGGTAGTCAGATTCGGATGAGATTCTACATTGACTATCACTTCTTTATCTGATGATGATGTCCACCGCTCCCGGTTGTGTTTCTTACATTCCGTTGAATGGAGTGGGGACACCTCCCTCCCCGCTGTGAACCTTGTTGAGTCCCTCTCACTTCCGCGTCAAGAAGTAGTGTTGTCTTGCAGTAGTATGAAACAACTTTTTCAACGTGAGCGTGCAGCGTCGCGATGAAAAAAACAAAGCATGGAATCTGCATATTCCGCTGGAGGTCATTCAGATCCTGTACCTTATGTCTCCGAAGTCTGACGGCGCTGGAGGAGTGCAGGACGTGACGTTCCCTTTTTTTATTTTGTAGTTGTGCTTTCATGCCTTACATGTGTTAACCAATGCTGGCATGTTCGTTTCTTAACGCAAATGTTAAAGTAATAAACTCTCCATTACGGGCTCGCTGCGTTACTTACGATTCCCAAGCTGATACTGTGTGTTTCCAATAAGTATTTTTTGATGTGCTTTGTTGCCACGGCTATTCTATGTTTTTTAATGTTGCACCAGAAACTTCTATTGGTATGGCTGTAATTTATAATGACCATATTCCGATGACAGACTTTGAACCTCCGGACGCCGGTGTCTTTTTTGAGATTTAGCCTTAATTTTTCTTTGTGCTCCGTCTGGATCTCGTCTGAGATAAGATTGCTCACATTTTTATAAGGATAATGCCATTCAGTTACATGGATCATTTTCATGGGCTGGGATTTTAACTGTATCTTACGTACTGTGGATCAAACTCCCTACTACCGATATTGTCGTAAACTTCAAAATTGTGACATCGTAGAATCTATAGGATGTTTGGAACTGCAGATATCCCAGATTTTTGCGTTTCACGTATTTTCGGCTACTTCTAGTAGCCGGCCGGACCGTTTTTATTCGTCTGCTTCCATATGTAGCTAACTCTTGCCAAATGGTGTAATTCCTGCCAGCTTCACTGTCCACTGTGCTGTTTCAATGCCTCTTAATCACGTCCCGCAGCTGGTACAACATTTTCACCCTACGTGGAAGCTAAATATATTACGTCTACCGGACCCATCTAAGGATGATACCACTGCTACCGTTTGAGGGGAGCGGGGAGATGCGATATCCCATTCTGATGTCATGGTGGGTTGCCATTGCCAAACCTCGGCTTCGAACCCCAGTCCTGCATTTTAGCGCTGGTAAAGCGGCTAAAATGATGACTCGTTTGCGATTCCAGCCACGTTCGATTCTTCAAGACCCGGCCGTTGTCTCCAACCGGTTCTAGGCGCTTCAGCCCGGAACCGTGCTGCTGCTAGGGTCGCAGGTTCGAATCCTGCCTCGGGCATGGATGTGTATGATGTCTTAGGTTAGTTAGGTTTAAGTAGTTCTAAGTCTAAGGAACTGATGACCTCAGATGTTAAGTCCCATAGCGCTTAGAGCCATTTTTGATTCTTCAAGATGAGTTGTTTTCTCTGTATCATTTAATTCGGATTGCAACGCATTCTCAGAGGAGGTATCTCATAACCATTCGTTCTATAGATGGTCTCAGGTCGTTATCGAAACCTAATATAATGCTCGAACTTTCCCGGTATTTATCCGATCTTTTCACTGGAGTGGCATTATACAGAATAAAATGGTTCAAATGGCGCTAAGCACTATGGGACTTAACATCTTATGTCATCAGTGCCCTAGACTTAGAACTACTTAAACCTAACTAACCTAAGGACATCACACACATCCATGCCCGAGGTAGGATTCGAACATGCGACCGTAGCAGGCGCGCGTTTCCGTACTGAACCACCTAGAACCACTCGCCACAGCGGCCGGCTCATACCGTATACCGTCCCTTGATTTTACTTACTTCCTTGTAGTGCTACGCCAGCTCTCTATGAGGAGTTTCTTGCACCTTTTCATCGCGATGTATCTGACGTCCTAGTTCTCTCTTCTTCCTGCAAATCGTCGGGTTCGGGTAGGCTTCCAAAAGAATCTTACATTCAATTTTTGTTTCTTATGGAAGGTAACCTCTTTCTGCCAACGGCCTTGTCAAAAAGGTGAATGAGGGAACAGAGATTCAGCGCATTCTCTTTTCCCTGGGTTGGGAAACTTCCATAAAAAAGGAATAATCAGCCATGATCCACGGCATTTGGATCAGAAGGAAGTAGAAACCACTGCATTGAAGACCCATAACGTGTATCCATAGGATATGTGGTCTGTAATTGAAACAAGTCTCTTGAAGATCTCTCCATTGGAAAATATTCCGGTTGAAAGTGGTTCAAATGACTCTGAACACTATGGGACAAAACATCTGAGGTCATCAGTCCCCTAGAACTACTTAAATCTAACGAACCTAAGGACATCACACACATCCATGCCCGAGGCAGGATTCGAACCTGCGACCCTAGCGGTCGCCCGGCTCTAGACTGAAGCGCCTAGAACCGCTCGGCCACACCAGCCGGCCAAAATATTCCGGAGTAGACTACTTTCGGATTTCTGGGAGGGAACTGAGAAGGGAAGGTGAACATGAGAAAAACATTTAATAACAAACGAAAGATAATGTTGTACGTGTCTCGGCGTGGAATTTCAGAAGCCTGAACATGGTAGGGAAACTATGAAATCTGAAAAGGGAATGCAAAGGGTCAATCTAAGTATAGTAGGGGTCAGTGAAATGAAATAGAAAGAAGACAAGAATCCCTGGTCAGATGACTATAGGGTAATATCAACAGTAGCAGAAAATGGTATAACACGAGTAGAATTCATTATGAATAGGAAGGTAAGGCAGAGAGTGTGTTACTGTGAACAGTTCAGTGACAGGATTGTACACTACTGGCCATTAAAATTGCTACACCACGAAGATGACGTGCTACAGACGCGAAACATATCCGACAGGAAGAAGATGCTGTGATATGCAAATGCTTAACTTTTCAGAGCATTCACACGATGTTATCGCCGGTGGCGACACTTACAACGTGCTGACATGAGGAAGTTTCCAACCGATTTCTCATACGCAAACAGCAGTTCACCGGCGTTGCCTGGTAAAACGTTGTTGTGATGCCTCGTGAAATGTGTACCATCACGTTTCCGACTTTGATAAAGGTCGTCTTGTAGCCTATCGCGATTACTGTTTATCGTATCGCGACATTGCCGCTCCCGTTGGTAGAGATCCAATGACTGTTAGCAGAATGTGGAATCGGTGGGTTCAGGAGGGTAGTACGGAACGCCGTGCTGGATCCCAATGGCCTCGTATCACTAGAAGTAGAGATGACAGGCATCTTATCCGCACTGCTGCAACGGATCGTGCAGCCACGTCTCGATCCCTGTGTCAACAGATGGGGACGTTTGCAAGACAAAAACCATCTGCACGAACAGTTCGACGACGTTTTCAGCAGCATGGACTATCAGCTCGGAGACCATGGCTGCGGTTACACTTGACGCTGCATCATAGACAGGAGCACCTGCGATTTTGTACTCGACGACGAACCTGAGTGCACGAATGGCAAAACGTCATTTTTTTCGGATGAATCCAGGTTCTGTTTACAGCATCATGATGGTCGCATCCGTGTTTGGTGACATCGCGGTGAACGCACATTGGTAGCGCGTATTCGTCATCGCCATACTGGCGTATCACCCGGCGTGATGGTATGGGGTGCCATTGGTTACACGTCTCGGTCTCCTTTTGTTCGAATTGACAGAACTTTGAACAGTGGACGTTACATTTCAGATGTGTTACGAACCGTGGCTATACCCTTCATTCGATCCCTACGAAACCCTACATTTCAGCAGGATAATGCACGACCGCATGTTGCAGGTCCTGTACGGGCCTTTCTGGATACAGAAAATGTTCGACTGCTGCCCAGGCCAGCACATTCTCCAGATCTCTCACCAACTGAAAACGTCTGGTCAATGTTGGCCGAGCACCTGGCTCGTCGCAATACGCCTGTCACTACTCTTGATGAACTGTGGTATCGTGTTGAAGCTGCATGGGCAGCTGTACCTGTATACGCCATCCAAGCTCTGTTTGACTCAATGCCCAGGCATATCAAGGTCGTTATTATGGCCAGAGGTGATTGTTCTGGGTACTGATTTCTCATGATATATGCACCCAATTTGCGTGAAAATGTAATCACACGTCAGTTCTAATATAATATATTTGTCCAATTAATACCCGTTTATCATCTGCATTTCTTCTTTGTGTAGCAATTTTAATGGCCAGTAGTGTACATATCAGAATAGGCAGCTAATTAACACCGACAACGATAGTTCAGGAATACAGGCCGACGTCGCAGACTGAAGATGAAGAGACAGAGAAAGTATCTGAGGATATTCAAAGGGTATTACAGTTCTGGAGATGAAAATTTAATAGTCATGGGGGACTGAAATGAAGTTGTAGGGGAAGGAGTAGAAGAAAAGGTTACAGGAAAATACGGGCTTGGGACTATGGAATGAGAGAGGAGCAAATCTAAATGAGTTCTATAATAAACCTCAGTTAGTAAAAAAAAAAATGGTTCAAATGGCTCTGAGCACTATGGGACTTAACATCTATGGTCATCAGTCCCCTAGAACTTAGAACTACTTAAACCTAACTAACCTAAGGACATCACACAACACCCAGTCATCACGAGGCAGAGAAAATCCCTGACCCCGCCTGGAATCTAACACGGGAACTCGGGAGCGGGAAGCGAGAACGCTACCGCACGACCACGAGCTGCGGACCTCCGGTTAGTAATAGCGAATACTCTGTTCAAGAATCACAAGAAGTGGAGGTATACTCGGAAAAGGACGGGTGATGTGGGAAGATTTCAGTTAGATTTCATCATGCTCAGACAGAGATTCCGAACTCAGATACTGGATTCTAAGGCATACCCAGGAACATATACAGACGCAGATCACTATGTAGTAGTGATGAAGAGATGGCTGAAATTTTAGAGTAGTTACGAAGAATAAATAGACAAAATAGTGATATATGGAAGTACAAAGGAATGAAGACATTAAGTTAAACGCTGTGGTTTCTGCAATTGTAAGCAGTTCCGTTGAAGAGCAATGGACATCTCTTATGAGGGCAATCACAGAAGTTGGAAAGATAAACATCGATACAAAGAAAGTAACAGCGAAGAAATCATAGGTAACAGAAGAAATACTTCAGTTAATTGCTGAAAGAAGGAAGTACAAAAATGTTCCGGAAAATTCACGAATACAGAAATCGAAGACGCTGTGGAATGGAATAAATAGGAAATGCGGAGAAGCTAAGGCGAAATGGCTGCATGAAAAATGTGAGGAAATGGAAAAAAGATATGATTGTTTGAAGGACTGACTCAGCATATAGGAAAGTCAAAAGAACCTTCGGTGAAACTAAAAGCAAGGGTAGTGACATTAAGAGTTCAACGGGAATTCCACTGTTGAATGCGGAGGAGAGAGCGGATTGGTGGAAAATGTACACTGAGGACCTCTCTGTAGGAAAAGATTTGTCTGGTATGATAGAAGAAGAAAGAGGTATTGATTGAGAAGTGATAGGGGAGCTAGTGTTAGAATCGGAATCTAATAAAGCTTTGAAAGACATAAGGTGAAATAACGCAGAAGCAATAGATAATATTCCATAGCAAATTCTAAAATCATTGAGGGAAGTCGCAACAAAACTACTATTCACGTTGTTGTGTGGAATGTAAGTGTCTGTCGATATACCATCTGACTTCGGTAAAATATCATCCACACGATTTCGAAGGCTGCAAGAGCTCGCAGGTGCGAGAATCATCTCACAATCAGCTTAACAGCTCATGCATCCAAGACACTGGCAAGAATAATATACAGAAAAACGGGAAGGAAATTGATGATATGTTACGTAATTATCACTTAGGCTGTAGGAATGGTAAGAGAATAAGAAAGTCAGTTCTGAAGTTGCAGTTGATAATAGAAGCAAGAATGAAGAAAAGTGAAGGCATGTAAATAGAATTCGTCGACCAGGAAAATGCGGTTGGCAGTGTAAAAGGTACGACATGTTCGAAATTCTGAGGAAAATAGGTGTACGTCACAGGGAGAGGTGGATAATATACAACATGTACAAGAGCCTAGAGGGAATAATTAGAGCGGAAGAACGAAGTTCTCGGATTGAAAAGGATGTAAGACAGGGATATTGTCTTTCGCCCCTACGATTCAATCTATACATAGAAGAAGGAATGATAAAAGAAAGGTTGAAGCGTGGAATTAAAATTCGAGCTGATAGGATATCAACGATAACATTCGCTGATGGCATTGCTACCCTCATTGAAAGTGAAAAAGACTTACAGTACCTGCTGAATAGAATGAATAGTCTAATGAGTTCAGAATAAACACATATCAAAAAATTTTTTGCATCATCCCGGCTCCCATGACTCCTGAAGATAGACGTTGACTGTAGTTATTGTACCACAGACACAGTCCTTTTGACTGTTCAGAGATGTCGCTAAATCCGCCCGAGGATGTAAACAACCATGCAGGAGCAGCACCTATTAGACGGAGGGGGACCGACAGACGTTGAGTTCCAGTCATTACACCAGGAAGGAGGTACACCGTTCGTGTTGTCTGTAGTTCAACCACGTCTAGACGGCCAATACTGCGGTTCGTTCGCGTCTGCATTGTTACTTTCTGCCAGAAAGGGCTCTCGTCGATAAGGGAAGTGTGCAGGCGTCTCGGAATGAACCAAATTGATGCTGTTCGGACATGGAGAAGAGACAGAAAGACAAGAACTATAGATGACAGGGCTCGCTTAGGTCGCCCAAGGTTTACTACTGCAGTGGATGACCCCCTACCTACGGATTATGTCTCGGAGGAACCGTGACAGCAACGCCACCATGTTGAATATACTTCTGTGCAGCCACAGGACGCCATGTTACGACTCAAACTGTGCGCAATAGGCTGCATGATGCGCAACTTCACTCCCGACGTCCGTGGTGAGATCCATCTTTGCATCCACGACACCATGAAGCGCGGTACAGATGGGCCCAACAACATGCCGAATGGACCGCTCAGGATTGGCATCACGCTCTCTTCACCTGTGAGTGTCGCATAAGCCTTCAACAAGACAATCGTCGGAGACGTGTTTGGAGGCAACCCTGCATGCTGAACGCCTTTAACACACTGTCCGACAAGTGCAGCAAGTTGGAGGTTCTCTGATGTTTTGGGTGGCATTATGTGGGGCCGACATACGTCACTGGTGGTCATGGAATGCACCGTAACGGCTGTACGATACGTGAATGCCATCCTCCGACCGATAGTGCTACCATATCGGCAGCATATTGGCGAGGCATTCGTCTTCATGGACAACAATTCGCGCTCCCATCTTGCACATCTTGTGGATAACTTCCTTCAGGATAACATCATCGCTCGACTAGAGTGGCCACCATATTCTCCAGACACGAACCCTATCGATCATGCCTGGGATAGATTGAAAAGGGCTGTTTATGGGCGACGTGACCCAGCAACCACTCTGAGGGATCTACGCCGAATCGCCATTGAGGAGTGGGACAATATGGACCGACAGTGCTTTGATGGACCTGTGGATTGTATGTCACGACGAATACAGGCATGCATCAATGCAAGAGGACGTGCTGCTGCGTGTCAGAGGTACCGGTGTGTACAGAAATGTGGACCAACACCTCTGAAGGTCTCGCTGTATGATGCTGCATTGTGCAATGTGTGGTTTTCATGAGCAATAAATGGGGTGGAAATGATGTTTGAGTCGATCTCTATTCTAATTTTCTGTACAGGTTCCGAAACTCTCAGAAGAGTGGTGATGCAAAATTTTCTTTTGGTGTGTGTAGATTGAGAGTAATTCGGAGAAAGGCGAAAGTAGCAGAAATGAGAACGGTGAGAAACTTAACATCGTTGTTGCTCACGAAGTAGACGAAGTTAGGGAACTCTGCTACCTAGAAAGCTAAATAACCAGTGACGGACTGAGCAAGGAAGACTGGCAAAAAAGGCATTCCCGGTCAAGAGAAATCTACTGGTATCAAACAAAGGCTTTCATTCGAGGAATAAATCTCCATTAATGTAAGTTTGAAAACACAGCATTGTTCGGCACTGAAACATGGGCTGTGAGAAGAACGGAACAGAGTGTAAGCATTTCAGATGTAGTACTACAGACGAATGTTGAGAATTAAGAGGACTGATAAGGTGAGGAATGAGACGTTTCTGTACAGGATCGGAGAGGAAAGGACGTCATGGAAAACACTCACAAGAGGAAGGGACAAGATGACAGAACGTCGGTAATGACATCAGGTAATGATGTCCATGGTAATAGAGGGAATTGTATAGGGTAAGAACTGTAGTGGGAGACAAGAGATTGGAACACATCTAGAACGTAATTGAGGATGTAGAGTACAAGTGCTTCTCAGAAATTAAGTGGCTGCCTCAGAAGAAGAATTCTTGGCAGGCTGCATCAGACCAGTCAAAAGAATTATGTTTAAAAAAAAGGGCAATAAACATCAAACGAAAGTAGTTACATGTCATTTATCTTCATCACGTCGAAAAGGAGTTGAGTCAGATAAGCAAAAATTCTTAATCAAGTTACTGAGTCAAAATTTTAAACGGAAAATGGCTGTATCAAAATCCTATTTTAACCTTAGTGAAACATTTATCAAACGAAGTGTAGAGTGTGTTCCGCTCTGTACGGGTACGTTCCTCGTTGGCCCATTCTTTACTAACGTAACATTGAATCCATTCTTCTAAGACAGTTGCTTTGAGAATGTCCTCGAAAAAAAAATCTTATTCCATAAAACAGATTTCGGGTCATGTCTTAGTTTTCGACTAATGCTTTACGTTTATTATTTAATTTTCGGACTGAACGTTTCTCACTCGCTAACCTGGGTGTCATATCGATAAGTCTGACGTTATTTTCATCCCATATATGTGGTGACTTCTCCATATTTGCCTGTTAAAGAAACACAATGTAAAAATCAAGTTACAATAGAATCTATTTTGACCGGTACAATCCGAAACTGCGTTGTCTGATACAACTTGAATGTACTTTTGTCATAGCTTAACAATGGCTTTGTTATATCGCAATGTGACGGGTTCGATTCCTTTCCTTCTGTGACATTTTCTCCTTGCAAGACTGGTTACTCGTGTAATCGTCAAGATCATTTTATCATGATCAGCGCTCAAGTCGCTGAAATTGCGTATATTAGAAAGGCTATAGCTACTGACTGAATTATCCTACATGCGGCCTCCTGACCAGTGGTGCCATACGATCGTTTCATCTAAAGATGCAAAGTAGTGTGATTTGCTTATTCACAAACAAAACACAATGGCCAAAATTTCTTACACCGAAAAAAGAATTAGAAACAAGTAATATTTTCCCAGTATGAAACGCACTGTTAAGATTATAAATCACGCAAGCGGAAGCCTCCATAATTTATCCTGTGGTGGCGCGACAGGTGTTTCCGCTGGTGCTAGATCGTGAAATTTCTCTTCTTGTAACTTTCTACGCCAGATACTGCATTTAATACGTCTAATTCATATTATTGTGTGACGGTGATGTTTAGTAATGACGGATATGTATGTTTTATAATTATATTAAGCGGTCTTTATTGCTTTTTCCTGTAACCTTAAATTATTTTCAAAGTTGTGCATACGGTGTCCTATCCCTCCTGTTTGGTACTGCTGGCAGGGTTAGGCTAATAGAGGCAAGGTTACCGGCAAAGTCTCAGAGGACAATGACCCCCCTCAACTGACCCTTGGCCCAGCAATACGTAAGACCCACCTATCAGCTTTAGCATAAAATTTAGTCTGTTCTTGCTCCTCAAATTTCAGAACTTGTTATGTGGAGTTTATCACAGCCTCACACGCCTTAAGTAAAATTAAGTTCTTTAATCTCTTGGCGTGCACTGCTGTGAACTTCCTGTTCGCTAATGGGAGCGCTACATACAGTCTTCGGCTGCTTACAACACGAAAAGGCTATCCCTATGGCTTTGTTACCTTTTTTCACCGCCATATTGTCACACACGCGCCGTGTAATAATCTCTTGCTATAAATCCTTTGGCCAACGATCTTGCCGCAGTGGTAACACCGGTTCCCCTCAGATAACCGAAGTTAAGCGCAATCGGGCTGAGCTACCACTTGGATGGGTGACCATCCGGTCTGCCGAGCGCTGTTGGCAAGCGGGGTGCACTCAGCCCTTGTGACGCAAACTGAGGAGCTACTTCATTGAGAAGCAGCGGCTCCGGTCTCGTAAACTGACATACGGTCGGGAGAGTGGTGTGCTGACTACATACCCCTCCATGTCCGCATCCAGTGACGCCTGTGGGCTGCGGGCGACACGGCAGCCTGTCGGTACCGTTGGGCCTTCCACGGCCGGTTCGGATGGAGTTAAGTTTCGCTACATGTTTTTCTTTTAGTTCTTGGAAAGCTGCTTGATGCTGTGTTGACTACTCTTATTTGCTCCCATGTCCAGTTATTAATGGAATGATTTCGCTATCCGGCTAATGTCCTTACAACTTTATCGTTTATTTGGGCCTGCATCACAGTACACTATACGTCAGAGAACGACATCGTCATAAAGAAAGTCCGGAATATCTAGCAGCATTTCACGGCGGATCTGTTTCTGCGTCGCATTTTCAAGTAATCTGAGAATACAGTGAAGGTGAGTTCATTTACGTACGTAAGACACCTTGCACATTTCATTGATTACATGTTGGTGCTATCGTTTTGGTGAACTTTACGTCTATATTACATCGATAATAAACTGTCACGTAACGTCGCGTAACTGTCATTGCTCAGACGTTCATAAAATCACGTAATTGTAATATTTGTTACGTACTGAAATGTTTTTACAGTTATTTGTCAGTTCTCTTACTATGTTGTTTACAAAATATATGCAAATGGACATTGATGGTGTTATTTCCCAGTGGTTGGATTTCGACACACGCTACGTTTGGTTGTTTCCGGTAATTCTGGGAAGCGATCCAAGGAGTAATGGGTGTATAAGACATTCCGGGGACCCCAGACATAACTGGGAAGCTGGCACAGGCATTATTCATACTGAGGTACGAAGGAGAACGGCCTTCAATTACGGAAATATGGACGGCATATGATGAGATATTTCACCCGCCCCGGCGTATATTAACGTACACTGATATGGTGAAGTATGAACTTAAATTGAAACTAGAGGTACAAAAGGAAGCCTTCCGAAAAGAAATTGATGCAGTGTTAAGGGAAGATGTCATTACACTGAGAACAAATCGATGGAGTTTTCCGTTATTGATGATTCCAAAGAAGATGGACTCTTCAAGGAAGCTGAAGGGAAACAAAGTCATGTACTATCTAAAGTTAAACGACAAATGCATTAGCACTGTATTTCCGCAACCCTGTATTAGTGGGATTTTAGATAGCTACGAGTCATGTACGTCATCACTTCAGACTGTGCAGAGAGGTACCGTCATATACTCTTGAAGGAAGACGACGGAGGAAAAACAGCCTTCTCTACTCCAGAAGCACATTACGAGTACAAGAGATTACTGATGGCAATAACCGGTAATGGAGCCAATGTTCAAAGACTGATGACGTAGTACAAACTGCACGTCACGACACAAGATGTTCCTATATGGGCCTGAGCACTATGGGACTTAACTTCTAAGGTCATCAGTCCCCTAGAACTTAGAACTATTTAAACCTAACTAACCTAAGGACATCACACACATCCATGCCCGAGGCAGGATTCGAACCTGCGGTCGCGCGGTTCCAGACTGTAGCGCCAAGAACCGCTCGGCCACCCCGGCCGGGTGTTCGTATATTTACATGATAAGGTCGCGATGGGATTTGCTTTATAAGAAGATACTGCCAGACTTGGACAGGCGATTGGTAGTTTCGAAATGCACAACCTAAAATTGAGCGTTGACAAAAGTGACTTCCTACGAAAGAAAGTAACTGATTTAGGGCACATTATTACGACAGGAAGATTAAAACCTAGTCCATAGAAAGAAAGCGAGATAATAGAATATCTGTCACGCAGTACTATGAAATGGTTGAGTAGTATCTTAAGGATTGAGTCATTCTACTGCAAGACTGTCAAGAACGAAGACGTTGCTATGTCGGAGGTCCAGAAAAACTGCACTACAGTTGCCAGTCTTTGTGTCACGACAGATCTGTTTTGGCTTTGATTGCCGTTTTCAAGTAACTGCGAATGCAACGTTGGTGAGATCCTTCACTTACGTAATACACCTTGCACAGTAGATTGACTGCATATTGACAGTTACGTGAAGGTGAACTTGATATTCATATCACATCAGTAGTAAACCGTCACTTAACTGTTAGTGCTGAGTTGTTGGTAAGATTACGTAATTATAATATTTGTTACACGCTGAATGTTTTTGGCAGTAATTTGACAGTTCCCGTGCTGTGATGTTATACAGAGTGAAAAGTAATTAAACCGACAAACTCTGAGAGATTGTAGGGGATATAAAAACAAATAATTTTCCTAATGTCATGTTTCCCTATGATGATTATTTAAACAGGTGGAGGCCGTATTACGCTCTTCAGTTGTTAGAAGCCGTATTACGATCTTCAGTTGTTAGAGGACGTATTAGGCTATTCAGTTACAGGCAACTGCTGTCCACCAGTGTAGTAGTGCATTGTCTCTGTTTACTAATGGAGCGATACACCTGGAATGAGTACACGGATACGGTTGGTACGTTCTACGCAGCGCTCCACAACGGACGACCTGCAAAGCGGTTTTATCAACAACAATATCCTAATCGCCGTATCCCGCATCATATGACCTTTGCTGCTGTGTACCAACGTCTGCATGAGACCGCGTCATTTAGCAGATTATATGGACAGGGACGCCGTCGCACGGTAAGAACGCTGCGATTTGAGGAAGCTGTCTTGTAGCATGTGGAGCGGGATCCTTCAATCAGCACTCGTTCAATTGCACGTAACATGGGGACGAATCAGACGAATGTAAGAACAGTCCTTCTAGAGCAATTGTTACGTCCATTTCACTTACAGCGTGTCCACAACCTGGAACCAGTTGATTATCCACCCAGAGCACTGTTTTCGCAGTGGTACCTGGAACAGTGTGAAATGCATCCTACATTTCCATCCTCTGTGTTGTTTACCGATGAAGCAAAGTTCGTGCATGATGGAGTCTTCAACATGCACAATTCGCATGTTTGGAGTGAGGATAACTCACATGCCATAGTTACTAGCGCTCATCAAGTGCGGTTCTTCGTTAATGTGTGGGTCGGTGTTGTTGGGGCTGTTTAATTGGGCCGTATCTGCTATCTAGGCCATTAAATGGCAGGCACTATTACAATTTTCTCGCCAGAGCATGGCCAGAATTGCTGGAAGATGTCCCGCTCCCTACAAGACAACGCATGTGGTTCCAACATGACGGGGCGCCATCACATTTCAGTCGTCGTGTGCGTCGATTCCTGGACCGGCAGATCCCAGAAACGTGGATTGGCAGTGGTGGTCCTGTACCATGGCCTGCTCGATCCCAAAATATGTCCGCTATGGACTTTTTGTGTGGGGTGAGATGCGCAACCTTGTTTACGCAACTACTGTTGCATCAGAAGAGGATCTGGTTGCCCGGATAGTAGCAGCAGCAGGAACAATTCAGGATACTCCTGGAGTTTTTACCCGTGTCAGACAGAATATGACCTGACGGTGTAACCTTTGTTTACGTGTCAATGGAGGCATTTTTGAAAATCTACTCTAATTGAAATTGGGTTGTGTTAATGTGTTGTCTTACAATGAAATGAACACCCTTAGCTGCTTACAGGCGTTGACATACGTCAACGGGACAGATGAAAATGTGTGCCGCGACCGGGTCTCGAACCCGGGATCTCCTGCTTAAATGGCAGACGCTCTATCCATCTGATCCACCGAGGACACAGAGGATAACGCGACTGCAGGGATTTATCTCTGGCACGCCTCCTGCGAGACCCACGTATTGTCCCGCACTACATTCGTAGTGCCGCCGCCCATTATACTCATTACTAGCGGCGCGTTGCCGATTCCCGTAAGAGTTCGGGCACTGTCTGTGCATTCCCGCAGAAGAAGAAGATGGTCAAGTGGCCGGTGGGCCTTAACTATACATGTATAGGAAAATATTCGGACATGTCCGAAAGAACAGATACCATCTTAATATATATAATGTGTTGTCTCTTGGTCATAAAAAATGCAACAGTGTTTGATGGTTTAATTAATTTGCCGCCAGAGAAATCTCCCTCCAACGTTTTAAATAATCGTCATAGGAAAAAATGATATTAGGGAAAAATATTTTTTTTTATGTTCCCTACAACCTCCCAGAGTTTATCGGTTTAAATATTTTTCACCCTGTACGTTTACAAAGGATACTCAGAAACACAGTGATGACTTTACTTCCGACTAGTCGTTTTTCGACGTAGGCTATTTTCGGTTGGTGATTTTTTATTTGTTTTTCATTTTATCCCTTTTAGTATTCTAGTATTTCAGTTACTTTTTAGGTAGAATTTGTGTTTAAAATATGTGTGTCTGCTTAATATTTCTTGTGGATTGTTCCTCATGTGCACATAAATTTCTAACTCTGCAAGAATGTTCGTAGTGGGACTTATGCAGTATTTACAATGCACTTTCAGTTATATCGACTGTATGGTGTTGATTTCTCAGATTCAGAAAAAGCTTGATTTGTTATTGTTGCTCTTTTCGATGAGTTCTTTGAATCTAGCGTTAAAATTACGTTCTGTGTAGCCAATGTACAAGTTGTTACTCGTGTTTTCATACACACTTGTATTAAGATATTCTGAGGATTTACTATTACCTGATCATTGTTTTATTTTGAGGTCGTTGTTAGTATCAAAGGATAGCTGTGTAACTGTGACTTTGAACAATGCTTCTATTTGGTTGAATATTTTAACTTGTTAAACTGTCGGTGTACACTTTGTTTTGTATTTAGCTGATTTTTCCCTTGCTAGGAGTATTTCTTTGTGTATTGTGCTGTGATTGGATGTCATGTGTTTGTAGCGTACAGCGAACACCACCATATTTGCATCTGGTGGCCAAAATTGGAGCTAATTTTTCCCAGGGTAAAACTGCTCCGCATTACGCATTAGCGTACCTACGACGTTTTGTTGCCCCAAATGATTACAGTGTATAATTGACCTCTTTAAATAGCTGCAGTTGAAGTACAACCATCCGTTATTTACTGTTATGGATGAAAATTGTAAAGCAATACACAGACGTAAGTTACAAATTCCTTTTCAATTGAAACGTTGCGCGATTATTAGCTCGCGCCACGGTTCTTGGAGCACTGTCTTTGGAATGAAAGTGACGTGACAACTTAGTCACGAGTACCGCTGAGTGCGTGATCCCTTTGAGGCAGTGAGTGTAGCAGCACGATAGCGCAGGCCTGTGGGGCAACGAGCTAGCTGTTTGTTCTACCGCCCTTGTGGCTTACAAGTTAATCTGGCTGAGCATCTTCCAGACAGGAGGGACCTGGACCGGGAACGGGAGTGGACACTTAGTCGTTCGGTCGATCAGGTCTGGAGGCGAGCGGTGGTCTGTCGTCATCGACACATACTCCGATGGCTCCAAGTTTGCCATCGCGCGGCGGCACTGTATGCTCGATGAGCTACTTTTAGTTCGTTGCTTCGATGTCCAGACCTTATCCTTACTGACGCAAATGTTGTGTGGCTGCATGTATTTTGGTGCTTATACTTCCATGCCATGCTCGTGTGAGGTGAGACTCGTCAGCCAACCTTTTGCGTCTTCCTTGCATTTGTGTTTTCCGTCCCGCGCGACGGTTAAGTGTTTACCGTTTCCGCCTCGTGGTGTGATTTGAAGCTGAATGTTGGTTGGGCGCTGAACTTCTTCACTATCAGAAGTAAGTGGGGTGGTTCAGGTGGCCAGTTCACGTCTTTGTTAAAGACTTTGCATAAATCTTCCGTCTACGCTGCCAGCTTGTAATCTGATGACTTCAGTTTTTACTCGTTTTACTTAAAAATTACTTCTCCCTTCATGAGGCTATTATTGTATCTTTGTGCCTTGGGGCGTGTTCCCACTGATTGCTTAGAAAAGGAATGTGGTGAGCAACGTATCGGGTCTGCCCGAAGTAAACTCATGTCCGTTCGTCTGGACCACATTGCCCGATATGTGGTGGTAACATACCAAGGAACTTTGATTTTATTCCCTTTTAATGAACTCCTTTTTCGGTAAACCTGATTCATTTGTTGTATTTTAGTCAAAAAAATTCTGTTCATATTTGTGACCTTCCTGATATCAAGACTTTTAAAATGGTTGAAATGGCTTTGAGCACTATGGGACTTAACATCTCAGGTCATCAGTTTCCTAGAAGTTAGAACTACGTAAACCTAACTAACCTAAGGACATCACACACATCCATGCCCGACGCAGGACCGTAGTGGTCGCACGGTTCCAGACTGAAGCACCTAAAACCACTTGGCCACACGGGCCTGCAAGACTGATTTATTAGACCCTTTGAAGCGATTCTTATGTAACTTCAGTTGCTGAAGTACTTCTTGCTTCTCTTACTGAAATTGGCTGTAGATATTTCAACACTAGTAATCAGTAGCAAACAAAAATGGTATATTCCGAAAAGAGAACAACAGTTGTGGTAAATTTAAATTTCATATTTTACCTTCCTAATTGGGTGTTGAGAGCAAGTAATTCAATTAACACTATAACCTATCGTCATTCTTCTCACTAAAGTATTTAACATTATTCTAAACATAGCTGCACAACAGCAACAGTTCCACGTAATAAAATTATAAACAGCCGACCAGTTGCAATGGATAAAGAATTCTTTACCTAGGTTTCAACAAATTTAAATTTGTCTTCTTCAGAAGGTGGCCTAAGGACAATGAACATCATAGCTTACATTACAAAGGTATGAAACTTAAGTCAAGAATAGATTTTAACACGAATTAGAGAGCTCTTGCATTACAAAAATATGAGAACGACTACTGGTACTTACAACTTTACATTAGTATGGACTGATGTATCATCGCCGTTTTTACAAATGTCTGCATAGATCCATTTGTCAAAATTAAAATATAGCCCTAAAAATAGGGTTTGTCACGTAAACATAAATTAGTACACGGATGTTGCAGAGCTCACAACCGACTGAGTGTAATCGGCCAGCGTAGTTACTCTGCGGCCAGGACAGGTGGCGCTCATGGCGCGAACCTTGTGCCGATTGGCGTACAAAAGCAACGTGTAAATTACCAGCATTGATAACGTCCTTAGATAAAGTAACAATAAAAAGAAGGAAAGCGTTTAACACTCCCGTTATAACAATATGGGAGCCTTGGTACAATTAATGTAGTTATACATCAAAAAGGCAGGTGGCGCTTACGCCGAGAGAGTTACGAACAGTGGCACATACAGCCAGAATATACACTCCTGGAAATGGAAAAAAGAACACATTGACACCGGTGTGTCAGACCCATCATACTTGCTCCGGACACTGCGAGAGGGCTGTACAAGCAATGATCACACGCACGGCACAGCGGACACACCAGGAACCGCGGTGTTGGCCGTGGAATGGCGCTAGCTGCGCAGCATTTGTGCACCGCCGCCGTCAGTGTCAGCCAGTTTGCCGTGGCATACGGAGCTCCATCGCAGTCTTTAACACTGGTAGCATGCCGCGACAGCGTGGACGTGAACCGTATGTGCAGTTGACGGACTTTGAGCGAGGGCGTATAGTGGGCATGCGGGAGGCCGGGTGGACGTACCGCCGAATTGCTCAACACGTGGGGCGTGAGGTCTCCACAGTACATCGATGTTGTCGCCAGTGGTCGGCGGAAGGTGCACGTGCCCGTCGACCTGGGACCGGACCGCAGCGACGCACGGATGCACGCCAAGACCGTAGGATCCTACGCAGTGCCGTAGGGGACCACACCGCCACTTCCCAGCAAATTAGGGACACTGTTGCTCCTGGGGTATCGGCGAGGACCATTCGCAACCGTCTCCATGAAGCTGAGCTACGGTCCCGCACACCGTTAGGCCGTATTCCGCTCACGCCCCAACATCGTGCAGCCCGCCTCCAGTGGTGTCGCGATAGGCATGAATGGAGGGACGAATGGAGACGTGTCGTCTTCAGCGATGAGAGTCGCTTCTGCCTTGGTGCCAATGATGGTCGTATGCGTGTTTGGAGCCGTGCAGGTGAGCGCCACAATCAGGACTGCATACGACCGAGGCACACAGGGCCAACACCCGGCATCATGGTGTGGGGAGCGATCTCCTACACTGGCCGTACACCACTGGTGATCGTCGAGGGGACACTGAATAGTGCACGGTACATCCAAACCGTCATCGAACCCATCGTTCTACCATTCCTAGACCGGCAAGGGAACTTGCTGTTCCAACAGGACAATGCACGTCCGCATGTATCCCGTGCCACCCAACGTGCTCTAGAAGGTGTAAGTCAACTACCCTGGCCAGCAAGATCTCCGGATCTGTCCCCCATTGAGCATGTTTGGGACTGGATGAAGCGTCGTCTCACGCGGTCTGCACGTCCAGCACGAACGCTGGTCCAGCTGAGGCGCCAGGTGGAAATGGCATGGCAAGCCGTTCCACAGGACTACATCCAGCATCTCTACGATCGTCTCCATGGGAGAATAGCAGCCTGCATTGCTGCGAAAGGTGGATATACACTGTACTAGTGCCGACATTGTGCATGCTCTGTTGCCTGTGTCTATGTGCCTGTGGTTCTGTCAGTGTGATCATGTGATGTATCTGACCCCAGGAATGTGTCAATAAAGTTTCCCCTTCCTGGGACAATGAATTCACGGTGTTCTTATTTCAATTTCCAGGAGTGTAAAATTTACATTACAATATTAGTGAAGCCCACACACGGTATATATGTCAGAACTTTAAAATTGACAATAATGGCTCGTAAGGCAGAATTACGAACCCAGGTCCACAATGTATCCCAGACAACACTGCCAAAAACTTTCCCCAAGTCTACAAATGCTAGGAACGTAGGTTTGCCTTTCCTTCACCTATCTTCGAAGACGAGTCACAGGGTTACTATTGCCTCGCGTGTTCCAACATTTCTACGGAATCCAAACCTTCCCCTAGGTCGGCTTCTGCCAGTTTCTCCATTCGTCTGTAAAGAATTCGTGTTAGTATTTTGCAACCATGACTTTATTAAACTGATAGTTCTGTAATTTTCACACCAGTCAACACTTACTTTCTTTGGTATTGGAATTATTATATTCTTCTTTACTTGTGACGGTATTTCGCCTGTCTCATACATCTTGTTCCCAGATGGAAGAGTTTCGTTATGGCTGGCTCTCCCAAAGCTATCAGTTGTTCTAGTGGAATGTTGTCTACTCCTGGGGCCTTGTTTAAACTTAGATCTTTCATTGCTCTGTCAAATTCTTCACGAAGTATCTACGTCCTCTTCCATTTCCATAATACTGCCCTCAAGTAAAAAATGGCTCTGAGCACTATGGGACTTAACAGCTGTGGTCATCAGTCCCCTAGAACTTAGAACTACTTAAACCTAACTAACCTAAGGACATCACACACATCCATGCCCGAGGCAGGATTCGAACCTGCGACCGTAGCAGTCGCGCGGTTCCGGACTGCGCGCCTAGAACCGCGAGACCACCGCGGCCGGCGCCCTCAAGTACATCGCCCTTGTAGAGACCCTCTATATACTCCTTCCACCTTTCTGCTTGGCCGCGCGGTCTGAGGCGCTTTCTCAAGGTCTGCGTGGCTCCCTCCCGTCGGAGGTTCGAGTCCTCCCTCGGACATGGGTGTGTGTGTCGTTCCTTACGTAAGGTAGTTTAACTTGGATTAAGTAGTGCGTAAGCTTAGGGACCTATGATCTCAGCAGTTTCTTCCAATAAGACCTTACCACAAACTTCCCTTTCCTTTCAGCGTTCCCTTCTTTGCTTGGGACGGGTTTTCCGTCTGAGCTATTTTGCACTTCCTACCGATTCATTTTTGAGACTTCTATATTCCTTTTAGCCCCTTCATCTACTGCAATTTTATATTTTCTCCTTTCATTAATTAAATTCAGTTTCTCTTGTGTTACCCAAGAAGATTTCTCCTAGCCCTAGTGTTTTTACCTAATTAATCCTCTGCTGCCTTTACTATTTCATCTCTCAGAGCTACCCATTCTTCTTCTACTGTATTTCGTTCCCCTGTTCTTGTCAATCATTCCCTAATGCTCCCTGTGAAACTCTCTACAACATCTAGTTCTTTCAGTTCATCCAGATAGCATGTCCTTAAATTACTAACTTTCTGCAGTTTCGTCAGTTTCAGTCTACATTTCATGACCAGTATATTGTGGTCGGAGTCCACATCTGCCCCTGGAAATGTCTTACAATTTAGAACCTGGTTCCTAAGCCTTTGTCTTACCATTATATATTCTGTCTGAAAACTTTCAATGTCTCCAGGCCTCTGCCATGTATGCAACCTTCTTTCATGATTCTTAAACGGAATGTTAGCTGTGATTAATTTATGCTTTGTGCAAAGTTCTACCAGGAGGCATCCCCTCTCATTCTTTACCCCCAGTTCCATATTCACGTACTACTTTTCCTTCTCTTCCTTTTCCTACAGTCGAGTTCCTGTCCCCCATGACTATTAAATTTTCGTCTCCCGTAACTATGTGAATAATTTCTTTTACATCATTATAAATTTTTCAATGTCTTCATCATCTGCGGAGCTGTGTGTCTTATGAAATTGCACTACTATGGTAGGCGTGGGCTTCGTGTCTATCTTGGCTACAATAATGCGTTCACTATGTTGTTCGTAGTAGCTAATCTACGTTCCTACTTTTTAATTCATTATTAAGCCTACTCCTGCATTACAGTTATTTCATTTTGTATTTACAGCCCTGTATTCACCTGACCAGAAGTCTTGTTCGCCTTGCCGCCCAACTTCACTAATTCCCACTATATCTAACTTTAATCTATCCTCTCTCTATTCAAATTTTCTAACCTATCTGCCCGATTAAGACATTTGACATTCCACGTTCCGATCCGTAGAACGCTAGTTTTGTTTCGTAGAGCAGCTTGTCCTGGGGAAATATGACGGCAGTAGTTTCCCCTTGCTTTCAGCCGTTCACAGTACCAGGACAGTAAGTCCGTTTTGGTTGACGTTACAAGGCCGGATCAATCAATCACGCGGACTATTGCCCCTGCAACTACTGAAAAGGCTTCTGCCCCTCTTCAGGAACCACACATTTGTCTGGCCTCTCAACAGATACCCATCCGTCGTGGTTGCACCTAAGGTATGGCTATCTGTATCTCTGAGGCCCGCAAGCCTCCCCACCTACGGGAAGGTCTAGGGTTCTTATCCAATTAATTATCTTAATGTGTCAAGGTCTTATTGACCTAATTTTAAAAGATGTAGTGGCTGAGAAGTGTTAGTTGTAGTCTTGATACGAATGATGTTTCGTCCTTATTTGGCTCCGTACTTGCACTCCCAGTCAACCTACAACGCCAGCAGTGCGTACCAGTAACATTCGTTAATAACTCTGTGGAAGTGATAAGAAATGGTTGGTTTCATGAAATTTAAATTTTCGTTGTCATTTTGTGTTATCGAGTTCGACTTTTTAAGCAGGTCGCATTGTGAATACTATGGGTGTGAATCAATGCTGAAAAATACAGTAACACTATTTAGTTACAAAAGGCTCACTGTGTTACCCTAAGACAGTACGCCCAGTCTGTTTAAATTTCAACTTTTATTTTCACTACCACCGAAGGCAGAATGGGTTACTGAATTCTGTCCAATTTAGTGTCGTTCCAGTGAAATACTGAGTGAGATTGAAATGACGCGGAGTGAAGCGAATGGAGGCTAACACGAAGGAGATTTCCATTTCTTGTATTTGCCTTACAACTATGGCAAACCTGCCAAACACCTTGATAAAATGTGGGTATGAGATTTATTTTTAATTCAATTTTGGCATAATATATTCCAGAAAAGTATATGAAATCCCTGGGCACGGACGACGACTGTAACTCCCTTCTCTATCCTTATAGTTAAAGTGAATTGCTGATGTTTCGACAGCTAAGAAGACCCTTCTCGAAACCTTGGTCATTACGTTTGGTTTGGGTGGGGAGGCGAGGGGTTACGGTGGGTGGAATGGGAGGTATTGTGTCACAATGGCCCTCTATGGAAGTATAAAAGTTTAATATAAGTTTATGTGAATAAAGTTAAAAGTTGTTTACGTTTGGATGTTCAAGTGTTCAAAGGTGTGTGAATTCCTAAGGGAGAAATCTGCTTAGGTAATCGGTTCCTAGACTTGCACACTAATTAAAATAACTTACACTAAGAACAACACACACAACCACGCCCGAGGGAGGACTCGAACCTCCGGCCGGAGGGGCCGGTTTACGTTTGAAGTCTTTGGTAATCGGTTCTTTCTGAATTCACAGTAGGGCAGTTACGAATAACTGGAAGGCCGTTTTCAGTTCCGGAATTCGCCTTGCAACTGAGGGAAATTTGTCGTAAATTTTGGTTCGAACTGGGGATTCAATTGTTTTTAATTTCTGTAGCTGTGTTCTCCGGGATGGGGCGGGGGAGGGTTACCAGGCCTTAATAATGAAATGATGGGACTCCTTGCAAAACGTCTGGTCGGAACCAAGGGATTGGAGCTATTTTCAATTTCTTTCTTGGAAAATGTAGGAGAGAAGTATTAAAAATCTATGTGTGTGTATGTGATGGGAGGGACTGAAGTGTTTAGATGTCTAAGATAATTTAAAACCGTTTATTAACGAGAGACAAGCGTCGACTTTCTAGGAACCAACAACAGAAGGGCGCCATGTTAACCTTTTGCTCACAATCGATAAAATTATGGAAACCATATCGTTTGCATCGCGAAAGTGGCTAATATGGTGATTAAAACAAACACACACACATTTATTAGTTTCGAACAATTCGATACGCATTAGCAGTGTGGTGTCACCGCCACACACCACACTTGCTAGGTGGTAGCCTTTAAATCGGCCGTTAGTATACGTCGGACCCGCGTGCCGCCACTGTCAGTGATTGCAGACCGAGCGCCGCCACACGGCAGGTCTACATCTACATTTACATCTACATGACTACTCTGCAATTCACATTTAAGTGCTTGGCAGAGGGTTCATCGAACCGCAATCATACTATCTCTCTACCATTCCACTACCGAACAGCGCGCGGGAAAAACGAACACCTAAACCTTTCTGCTCGAGCTCTGATTTCTCTTATTTTATTTTGATGATCATTCCTACCTATGTGGGTTGGGCTCAAAAAAATATTTTTGCATTCAGAAGAGAAAGTTGGTGACTGAAATTTCGTAAATAGATCTCGCCGCGACGAAAAACGTCTTTGCTTTAATGACTTCCATCCCAACTCGCGTATCATATCAGCCACCTCTCTCCCCTATTACGTGATAATACAAAACTAGCTGCCCTTTTTTGCACCCTTTCGATGTCCTCCGTCAATCCCACCTGGTAAGGATCCCACACCGCGCAGCAATATTCTAACAGACGACGAACGAGTGTAGGGTAAGCTGTCTCTTTAGTGGACTTGTTGCATCTTCTAAGTGTCCTGCCAATGAAACGCAACCTTTGGCTCGCCTTCCCTACAATATTAGCTATGTGGTCTTTCTAATTGAAGTTGTTCGTAATTTTAACACCCAGATACTTAGTTGAATTGACAGCCTTGAGAATTGTACTATTTATCGAGTAATCGAATTCCAACGGATTTCTTTTGGAACTCATGTGGATCACCTCACACTTTTCGTTATTTAGCGTCAACTGCCACCTGACACACCATACAGCAATCTTTTCTAAATCGCTTTGCAACTAATACTGGTCTTCGGATGACCTTACTAGACGGTAAATTACAGCATCATCTGCGAACAACCTAAGAGAAGTGCTCAGATTGTCACCCAGGTCATTTATATAGATCAGGAACAGCAGAGGTCCCAGGACGCTTCCCTGGGGAACACCTGATACCACTTCAGTTTTACTCGATGATTTGCCGTCTATCACTACGAACTGCGACCTTCCTGACAGGAAATCACGAATCCAGTCTCACAACTGAGACGATACCCCATAGGCCCACAGCTTGATTAGAAGTCGCTTGTGAGGAACGGTGTCAAAAGCTTTCCGGAAATCTAGAAATACGGAATCAACTTGAGATCCCCTGTCGATAGCGGCCATTACGTCGTGCGAATACAGACCTAGCTGCGTTGCACAAGAACGATGTTTTTTGAAATCATGCTGATTACGTATCAATAGATCGTTCCCTTCGAGGTGATTCATAATGTTTGAATACAGTATGTGCTCCAAAACTCTACTGCAAACCGATGTCAATGATATAGGTCTGTAGTTCGACGGATTACTCCTACTACACTTCTTAAACACTGGTGCGACCTGCGCAGTTTTCCAATCTGTAGGTACAGATCTATCGGTGAGCGAGCGGTTGTATATGATTGCTAAGTAGGGAGCTATTGTATCAGCGTAATCCGAAAGGAACCTAATCGGTATACAATCTGGACCTGAAGACTTGCCCGTATCAAGCGATTCGAGTTGCTTCGCAACCCCTAAGGTATCTACTTCTAAGAAACTCGTGCTAGCAGCTGTTTGTGTTTCGAATTCCGGAATATTCCATTCGTCTTTCCTGGTGAAGGAATTTCGGAAAACTGCGTTCAATAACTCCGCTTTAGCGGCACAGTCGTCGGTAACAGTACCATCGGCACTGCGTAGCGAAGGTATTGACTGCGTCTTACCGCTTGTGTATTTTACATACGACCAGAATTTCTTCGGATTTTCTACCAAATTTCGAGACAATGTTTCGTTGTGGAACCTATTAAAGGCATCTCGCATTGAAGTCCGTGCCAAATTTCGCGCGCCAGTAAATTTTAGCCAATCTTCGGGATTTCGCGTTCTTCTGAACTTCCCATGCATTTTCCGTTCCTCTGCAACAGCGTTCGCACCTGTTTTGTGTACCACGGGGGATCAGTTACATCTCTTACCAATTTATGAGGTATGAATCTCTCAATTGCTGTTGCTACTATATCTTTGAATTTGAGCCACATCTCGTCAACATTTGCATAATCAGTTCGGAAGGAATGGAGATTGTCTCTTAGGAAGTCTTCTAGTGACACTTTATCCGCTTTTTTAAATAAAATTATTTTGCGTTTGTTTCTGGTGGATTTGGACGAAACGGTATTGAGCCTAGCTACAACGACCTTGTGATCACTAATCCCTGTATCAGTCATGATGCTCTCTATCAGCTCTGGACTGTTTGTGGCTAAAAGGTCAAGTGTGTTTTCGTAACCATTTACAATTCGCGTGGGTTCGTGGACTAACTGCTCGAAACAGTTTTCGGAGAAAGCATCTAGGACAATCTCGGAAGATGTTTTGTGCCTACCACCGGTTTTGAACAAGTATTTTTGCCAACATATAGAGGGAAGGTTGAAGTCCCCACCAACTATAACCGTATGGGTGGGGTATTTATTTGTTACGAGACTCAAATTTTCTCTGAACTGCTCAGCAACTTCATCGTAGTCTGGGGGACGGTAGAAGGAGTCAATTATTAACTTAGATCGGCTGTTAAGTATAACCTCCACCCATACCAATTCGCACGGAGTATCTACTTCGACTTCACTACAAGATAAACCACTACTGACAGACACAAACACTCCATCACCAATTCTGCCTAATCTGTCTTTCCTGAACACCGTCTGAGACTTCATAAAAATTTTCGCAGGACTTATTTCAGGCTTTAGCCAGCTTTCTGTATCTACAACGATTTCAGCTTCTGTGCTTTCTATTAGCGCTTGAAGCTCAGGGACTTTCCCAGTACAACTACAACAATTTACAACTACAATTCCGACTGTTCCTTGATCCAAGCACGTCCTGTATTTGCCATGCACCCTTTGAGATTGCAGCCCACCCCGTACTTCCCCGAGGCCTTCTAACCTAAAAAACCGCCCAGTCCACGCCACACAGCCACCGCTACCCGTGTAGCCGCCAGCTGAGTGTAGTGAACTCCTGACCTATTCAGCGGAACCCGAAACCCCACCACCCTATGGTGCAAGTCAAGGAATCTGCAGCCAACACGGTCGCAAAACCGTCTGAGCCTCTGATTCAGACCCTCCGCCCGGCTCTGCACCAAAGGTCCGCAGTCGGTTCTGTCAACGATGCTGCAGATGGTGCGCTCTGCCTTCATCTCGTAAGCAAGACCGGCAGCCTTCACCAAATCAGATAGCCGCTGGAATCCAGAGAGAATTTCCTCAGATCCAAAGCGACACACGTAATTAGTGACGACATGTACCACCACCTGCAGCTGGCTGCACCCTGTGCTCTTCTAGTCTAGAGAGACTCCCTAGCACTCGCCCAGTTGTACAGCCGACTTTGCTACCGATGGTTCACTGTCTACATACGCTCTCATTTGGAGAGACGATAGTTTAGCATAGCCTTCAGCTACGTCATTTGCCACGACCTAGCAAGGCGCCATATTCAGTTACTATAATTACTATCTTCAAGAATGTATTCTGAACAGATAATATTGTGAATCCTGTACCGTCAAGAGCGACGTTCATCACAAATGGATTAAAGTTAAGTACCAAACTAATTACGTCCGCTTTCTGAATTCTCATTCCTTGTCATGTTCCAGACCTCACGTCGGTATAGTTCTTCCCTCCTCACGCCAGAATGCGTGAGTTAAAACGCCTGCATTTCGGCCTCCACTCGTAACACGGTGTTGGCTCTTCTGCTAACACAAAAATCAGCATTAAGTAAGTCTAATAATTGCTTACCATAACCAGAATATGGTGCAAAGGACCCCGTCTACACCCTAAGTCGAAGCTATTGTCAATAATTATTTTTTCTTTTATCTTCCTCATGAATCCTTCTGTGTGCTGCTGTGGGAATGCCGCAGCAGGAGAGCTAGCCTTTCTGATGTAAGGCAGCTGTTTTGCGTTACTGATGAGCTCCTATTCACCGGTATAGCCGCCGCGATAACAGACAAGCGCAGTGTACTTCACACAGCGATGGAGGGGGACTGATATACTTCAGACGTCAAACGGCAGAACACAGTTTACGACAGTGGATCGCAACTCATGAGGTACAGGCCATTCAGGGTTCAGCTGTTATTGTCACCATCACCTTCCGTAAGAAATGAAAGAATGAGGGATAACTATGGTCTAAAATTCTGTGAGTGACAAGGTCGACATGGACGGAGCGCACACTTAAATTGAAAGATGAGGAATATCAGCTGTACCCTTCCAAAGGAACCGTCCCAGCATTTGCTCAAGCGTTTTAGAAAAACCACGGAAAACCTAAATACTGATAAAATTAGAAAAAAACAGTCTTCATCGCACAATCATTTCCTAAACATGTGACCAGTTTCGGCCTCTAATATCTAGGCCAACTACAGATAATGCACTATACGGCTGACAATGATGACGTTTGGAGCATCTGTACTGACCCCAGTCACAAGACTGATATGATTAGGGCCATCAGGACCCGTCGTACATCGGTCCAGCTATGTAGTAACGTACTTACATAACGGTACCTACATCGAAGTTTCCGAAGAAATAATGATATCAGTATGACATGCTGATACCACTTCTTCGTGTTGCACATGTTGTCTGCCTGGTTTAGGTACCTGTTCTCGACTGCGAAAGTCGAGAAAGTTTAAATTTGAATCTATTTTGCCATTGTTTACACCCGTAGACCACGCTAAAACTCACATCACAATTTCGTAACGGTGAAAGATAGGCCGACATTTAAGAGAATCGTATAAGAAGGTGGGCTACTGAAGCACTGAGGCTTGATGCGTGTGAAGTTTTCTTGGTGAATATCATGGTAGAGTTCGCTAGAAGAGGATGGCGCAATGACAAAGAGGACCATCACCGGAGCTGGGAAGACACAGGATACAAAGAAGACAGAGGTTTAGCAGCCTTTTACAACAGATGAAATGCTTCAAATGATGGGTGATAGAAGGAAATACAAAATACATTCAGGAATATTCAGGAATACAGCAATGTAACTAGCGCAGAAATGAAATCAGTAAGAAATGTACATCTAGATCTACATCTACATCTACATTTATACTCCGCAAGCCACCCAACGGTGTGTGGCGGAGGGCACTTTACGTACCACTGTCATTACCTCCCTTTCCTGTTCCAGTCGCGTATGGTTCGCGGGAAGAACGACTGTCTGAAAGCCTCCGTGCGCGCTCTAATCTCTCTTACATTCGTGATCTCCTCTGACGGTATAAGTAGGGGGAAGCAATATATTCGATACCTCATCCAGAAACGCACCCTCTTGAAACCTAGCGAGCAAGCTACACCGCGATGCAGAGCGCCTCTCTTGCAGAGTCTGCCACTTGAGTTTGTTAAACATCTCCGTAACGCTATCACGGTTACCAAATAACCCTGTGACGAAACGCGCCGCTCTTCTTTGGATCCTCTCTATCTCCTCCGTCAACCCGATCTGGTACGGATCCCACACTGATGAGCAATACTCAAGTATAGGTCGAACGAGTGTTTTGTAAGCCACCCCCTTTGTTGATGGACTACATTTTCTAAGGACTCTCCCAATGAATCTCAACCTGGTACCCGACTTACCAACAATTAATTTTATATGATCATTCCACTTCAAATCGTTCCGCACGCATACTCCCAGATATTTTACAGAAGTAACTGCTTTCAGTGTTTGTTCCGCTATCATATAATCATACAATAAAGGATACTTCTTTCGACGTATTCGCAATACATTACATTTGTCTATGTTAAGGGTCAGTTGCCACTCGCTGCACCAAGTGCCTATCCGCTGCAGATCTTCCTGCATTTCGCTACAATTTTCTAATGCTGCAACTTCTCTGTATACTACAGCATCATCGGCGAAAAGCCGCATGGAACTTCCGACACTATCTACTAAGTCATTTATATATATTGTGAAAAGCAATGGTCCCATAACACTCCCCTGTGGCACGCCAGAGGTTACTTTAACGTCTGTAGACGTCTCTCCATTGATAACAACATGCTGTGTTCTGTTTGCTAAAAACTCTTCAATCCAGCCACACAGCTGGTCTGATATTCCGTAGGCTCTTACTTTGTTTATCAGGCGACAGTGCGGAACTGTATCGAACGCATTCCGGAAGTCAAGAAAAATAGCATCTACCTGGGAGCCTGTATCTAATATTTTCTAGGTCTCATGAACAAATAAAGCGAGTTGGGTCTCACACGATCGCTGTTTCCGGAATCCATGTTGATTCCTACATAGTAGATTCTGGGTTTCCAAAAACGACATGATACTCGAGCAAAAAACATGTTCTAAAATTCTACAACAGATCGACGTCAGAGATATGGGTCTATAGTTTTGCGCATCTGCTCGCCGACCCTTCTTGAAGAGTGGGACTACCTGTGCTCATTTGGAACCTTCCGTTCCTCTAGAGACTTGCGGTACACGGCTGTTAGAAGGGGGGCAAGTTCTTTCGCGTACTCTGTGTAGAATCGAATTGGTATCCCGTTAGGTCCAGTGGACTTTCCTCTATTGAGTGATTCCAGTTGCTTTTCTATTCCTTGGACACTTATTTCGATGTCAGCCATTTTTTCGTTTGTGCGAGGATTTAGAGAAGGAACTGCAGTGCGGTCTTCCTCTGTGAAACAGCTTTGGAAAAAGGTGTTTAGTATTTCAGCTTTACGCGTGTCATCCTCTGTTTCAATGCCATCATCATCCCGGAGTGTCTGGATATGCTGTTTCGAGCCGCTTACTGATTTAACGTAAGACCAGAACTTCCTAGGATTTTCTGTCAAGGCGATACATAGAATTTTACTTTCGAATTCACTGAACGCTTCACGCATAGCCCTCCTTACGCTAACTTTGACATCGTTTAGCTTCTGTTTGTCTGAGAGGTTTTGGCTGCGTTTAAACTTAGAGTGAAGCTCTCTATGCTTTCGCAGTAGTTTCCTAACTTTGTTGAGGTACCACAGTGGGTTTTCCCCGTCCCTCACAGTTTTACTCGGCACGTACCTGTCTAAAACGCATTTTACGATTGCCTTGAACTTTTTCCATAAACACTCAACATTGTCAGTGTCGGAACAGAAATTTTCGTTTTGATCTGTTAGGTAGTCTGAAATCTGCCTTCTATTACTCTTGCTAAACAGATAAACCTTCCTCCCTTTTTTTATATTCCTACTAACTTCCATATTCAGGGATGCTGCAACGGCCTTATGATCACTGATTCCCTGATCTGTACATACAGAGTCGAAAAGTTCGGGTCTGTTTGTTATCAGTAGGTCCAAGATGTTATCTCCACGAGTCGGTTCTCTGTTTAATTGCTCGAGGTAATTTTCGGATAGTGCACTCAGTATAATGTCACTCGATGCTCTGTCCCTACCACCCGTCCTAAACATCTGAGTGTCCCAGTCTATATCTGGTAAATTGAAATCTCCACCTAAGACTATAACATGCTGAGAAAATTTATGTGAAATGTATTCCAAATTTTCTCTCAGTTGTTCTGTCACTAATGCTGCTGAGTCGGGAGGTCGGTAAAAGGAGCCAATTATTAACCTAGCTCGGTAGTTGCGTGTAACCTTCACCCATAATAATTCACAGGAACTATCCACTTCTATTTCACTACAGGATAAA
Source organism: Schistocerca americana (assembly GCF_021461395.2). Classification (NCBI taxonomy): domain Eukaryota; kingdom Metazoa; phylum Arthropoda; class Insecta; order Orthoptera; family Acrididae; genus Schistocerca; species Schistocerca americana. The sequence continues at coordinate 292,656,714 of NC_060125.1, forward strand.
CTACTACTAACAGCGACGAACACTCCACCACCGGTTGCATGCAATCTATCCTTTCTAAACACCGTCTGTACCTTTGTAAAAATTTCGGCAGAATTTATCTCTGGCTTCAACCAGCTTTCTGTACCTACAACGATTTCGGCTTCAGTGCTTTCTGTCAGCGCTTGAAGTTCCGGTACTTTACCAACGCAGCTTCGACAGTTTACAATTACAATACCGATTGCTGCTTGGTCCCCGCATGCCCTGACTTTGCCCTGCAACCGTTGAGGCTGTTGCCCTTCCTGTACTTTCCCAAGGCCATCTATCCTAAAAAACCGCCCATCCCACGCCACACAACCCCTGCTACCTGTGTAGCCGCTTGTTGCGTGTAGTGGACTCCTGACTTATCCAGCGGAACCCGAAACCCCACCACCCTATGGCGCAAGTCAAGGAATCTGCAGCCCACACGGTCGCAGAACCGTCTCAGCCTCTGATTCAGACCCTCCACTCGGCTCTGTACCAAAGGTCCGCAGTCAGTCCTGTCGACGATGCTGCAGATGGTGAGCTCTGCTTTCATCCCGCTAGCGAGACTGGCAGTCTTCACCAAATCAGATAGCCGCCGGAAGCCAGAGAGGATTTCCTCGGATCCATAGCGACACACATCATTAGTGCCGACATGAGCGACCACCTGCAGATGGGTGCACCCTGTACCCTTCATGGCATTCGGAAGGACCCTTTCCACATGTGGAATGACTCCCCCCGGTATGCACACGGAGAGCACATAGGTTTTCTTCCCCTCTCTTGCTGCCATATCCCCAAGGGACCCCATTACGTGCCTGACGTTGGAGCTCCCAACTACCAGTAAGCCCACCCTCTGCGACCGCCTGGATCTTGCAGACTGAGGGGCAACCTCTGGAACAGGACAAGCAGCCATGTCAGGCCGAAGATCAGTATCAGCCTGAGACAGAGCCTGAAACCGGTTCGTTAGACAAACCGGAGAGGCCTTCCGTTCTGCCCCCCGGAATGTCTTTCGCCTCCTGCCACACCTTGAGACGACCTCCCACCCTACCACAGGTGAGGGATCAGCCTCAATGATTGCAGTATCCCGGGCAACCACAGTCGTAGTCCGATCGTGGGATGCGTGGGACGAGCTGGCCGTCCCCGACAAACCCCCATCCGAAACCCCACAGTGATGCACATTGGCAACAGCCTCAAGCTGTGTGACCGAAGCCAACACTGCCTGAAGCTGGGAGCGAAGGGATGCCAACTCAGCCTGCATCCGAACCCAGCAGTTGCAGTCACTATCCATGCTAAAAACTGTTGTGCAAAGAACGTCTGAACTAATCTACAGAGAGCGCAATCAAATCGACACAAAATTTAAACGGTAATTAAAATACACTCCTGGAAATGGAAAAAAGAACACATTGACACCGGTGTGTCAGACCCACCATACTTGCTCTTGACACTGCGAGAGGCCTGTACAAGCAATGATCACACGCACGGCACAGCGGACACACCTGGAACAGCGGTGTTGGCCGTCGAATGGCGCTAGCTGCGCAGCATTTGTGCAACGCCGCCGTCAGTGTCAGCCAGTTTCCCGTGGCATACGGAGCTCCATCACAGTCTTTAACACTGGTAGCATGCCGCGACAGCGTGGACGTGAACCGTATGTGCAGTTGACGGACTTTGAGCGAGGGCGTATAGTGGGCATGCGGGAGACCGGGTGGACGTACCGCCGAATTGCTCAACACGTGGGGCGTGAGGTCTCCACAGTACATCGATGTTTTCGCCAGTGGTCGGCGGAAGGTGCACGTGCCCGTCGACCTGGGACCGGACCGCAGCGACGCACGGATGCACGCCAAGACCGTAGGAACCTACGCAGTGCCGTAGGGGACCGCACCGCCACTTGCCAGCAAATTAGGGACACTGTTGCTCCTGGGGTATCGGCGAGGACCATTCGCAACCGTCTCCATGAAGCTGGGCTACGGTCCCGCACACCGTTAGGCCGTCTTCCGCTCACGCCCCAACATCGTGCAGCCCGCCTCCAGTGGTGTCGCGACAGGCGTGAATGGAGGGACGAATGGAGACGTGTCGTCTTCAGCGATGAGAGTCGCTTCTGCCTTGGTGCCAATGATGGTCGTATGCGTGTTTGGCGCCGTGCAGGTGAGCGCCACAATCAGGACTGCATACGACCAAGGCACACAGGGCCAACACCCAGCATCATGGTGTGAGGAGCGATCTCCTACACTGGCCGTACACCACTGGTGATCGTCGAGGGGACACTGAATAGTGCACGGTACATCCAAACCGTCATCGAACCCATCGTTCTACCATTCCTAGACCGGCAAGGGAACTTGCTGTTCCAACAGGACAATGCACGTCAGCATGTAGCCCGTGCCACCCAACGTGCTCTAGAAGGTGTAAGTCAACTACCCTGGCCAGCAAGATCTCCGGATCTGTCCCCCATTGAGCGTGTTTAGGACTGGATGAAGCGTCGTCTCACGCGGTCTGCACGTCCAGCACGAACGCTGGTCCAACTGAGGCGCCAGGTGGAAATGGCGTGGCAAGCCGTTCCACAGGACTACATCCAGCATCTCTACGATCGTCTCCATGGGAGAATAGCAGCCTGCATTGCTGCGAAAGGTGGATATACACTGTACTAGTGCCGACATTGTGCATGCTCTGTTGCCTGTGTCTATGTGCCTGTGGTTCTGTCAGTGTGATCATGTGATGTATCTGACCCCAGGAATGTGTCAATAAAGTTTCCCCTTCCTGGGACAATGAATTCACGGTGTTCTTATTTCAATTTCCAGGAGTGTACAAGATTTCCTAGTAAATGCAGTAATGCTGCTACTTGCGCACTGCTGACACACTGCCCGGCGACGGAACGAGACTACGCGAATTTACACTATTCAGGTACTAAAACGCGATGCTACAACTCTCAAATACTATAATACGCCCGAAGTTTATGAATTAAACAATGCAAGTACCAAAAACCACGCAAAGAAATTAAGAATTAAACTATGTAACAAATGAGTGAGCTAGGGGTATACGACTTGCTGCTGCAGCTGCTTATCCAACGACGGCAGGGAGCACACTGACTGTGGCCAACCGACACTGGCTCTTCAAAACAAAAACAGAAGACAAACGACTACGCGAATTTACACTATTCAGGTACTAAAACGCGATGCTACAACTCTCAAATACTATAATACGCCCGAAGTTTATGAATTAAACAATGCAAGTACCAAAAACCACGCAAAGAAATTAAGAATTAAACTATGTAACAAATGAGTGAGCTAGGAGTATACGACTTGCTGCTGCAACTGCTTATCCAACGACGGCAGGGAGCACACTGACTTTGGCCAACCGACACTGGCCGTTCAAAACAAAAACAGAAGACAAACGACTACGCGAATTTACACTATTCAGGTACTAAAACGCGATGCTACAACTCTCAAATACTATAATACGCCCGAAATTTATGAATTAAACAATGCACGTACCAAAAACCACGCAAAGAAATCAAGAATTAAACTATGTAACAAATGAGTGAGCTAGGAGTATACGACTTGCTGCTGCAGCTGCTTAACCAACGAGGGCAGGGAGCACACTGTAGGGAAGCTAAACTAAAATGACTGCAGAAAAAATTAGAAGAAACCGAAAAGGGGATGGTCGGTAGAGGGAGAGATCCAGTGTATATACATTTTGGTGAAATCAAAAGCAAAGACCAGGAATGTGGAGGAGAAAGGTTGGTTGGTTGTGTGGTTGATTTGGAGGAAGGGACCAAACAATGAGTTCATCGGTCCTAACGGTTTAGGGAAGATTGGGTAAGGAAATCGGCAGTGCCCTTTCAAAACAACCATCCCGGCATTTGTCTGACGCGATTTAAAGAAAGCACGGAAGAAATAATTCAGGATGACCGGACGCGGGTTTGAACTGTCGTCCTCCCGAATGCGAGTCTAATATGTTCTCCTCTGCGCCACCTTGCTTGGTGAAGGAGAAAGCGGATAGATGGAAAGATTATCAAGAAGGTCTCCAACAGATGGATGAGTTTTGCTATGATGGACATTTAGGCGGTAGTGGATATCTAGGAACGTTGCATATATTGCTCTGCTCAGCCGTTCGAAGGCTGCGTCGAGGAGATCTACACGGCGGAAACCGAGGAAGGTGTGTTCCTGTGTATGTGCCCAAACTTTCATTAATGGTACACATGACATGAGAGGACTGGACTTCTGCTGATTTTTTTTTTCATACAACGGTGAACGGATATAATTTTTCGATGGTTGTTTAAGTTTTGTGGAACATCTGTTCTTCCACTCATGTATTAGTAATTGTGGGAAACAGTAGATAAGCGGGAACATTTGCAGTTCAATTTAAACCCTATTTTTACAGCCTGAATGTCACCACACCATGCATTTAGAGAAAGCATAGCTGGTAAAATAACTTTTACTCAATTGATAAAACAAAAGTCACACGTTATTTATTTAAATTAATGCGACACCATTTGCAGCACAGGGACACAAACTAATTATTCAGTGTTACATGAAAGTAACGCTAAGCTTTAATGAGAGCATTTTTAAAAATTTTGTACGTCATTATTTTATATCTATTGCTCTTGTATTTTTAAGTAGAGGACAAGGTTTTGTATGCACTGGGTTTGTGAGGGAAAGTTGTGTCATCGAAAGTTGCCCCTGTCGAAAGAAGAAGGAAATAGAGAACGGTGAAAGAGGCGTTACTCATTCTGCCATTCAAAAAATGGCCAGTGTCTCTATAAACAGCACGACAAATCCGTAGTTTCTGCAGGATCAAATAAAACTGGTGTGCACTCGGTAATTAATGTTAAAAAATACCCTCAGCGGTCAATGTAGCATTTTGAAGTTCCTCGACCCGCAGGCCTTACAGAAAACAACAAATACGATGATGGAACCCATGGAATGGTTAAAAATGTGAAACAGTAGAGGATAAATATGTGTAACAGGAAATGGTACTGAACTCATTTAAGATGGTTATTGGATGTGGCTGTACACCATGCCTGCATATTTTACATTAAGAATTGAAATACAACCGCCTATTTAAATTTTCAGTGAAATTTTACAGGTATTTTGGAGGAGGTATTTGGGCTCCAGTTTAATGAAATGACCCACGTGATTCTGAAGACAGAGGAACTAAAAAGCGGACGATGTGTCGCAATAAACAGCAAGACGTCAGTGAAAGAAATATATGATGTGACTGTGTGTTAGATGTTTTTCTGCTTTTCTGACCAAGTAATTCGTCACATATATGTCTTATTTGTAATTAATATTATTTTTTTCTGTAGAAAAAATGTAAACTTTTCATGTAAACGTACGTTTTGCTCTGAATAGCGTTTAGCATAATATAAGTAGTGCGGTATATTTTATAAAAAGCGGGAAGGTAAAAAATGCTTTTTTACTTCAAATTCTTCGTTTTCAATCTATCACATTGAAAACTGTGGACCTAGGGATGTTTAGGAGTGTGGAAATCTCGCGTACAGACGTATGACACAAGTGACACGTAGCCACCTGGCCACGTTCCAAGTCCGTGAGTGCCGCGGAGCGCCCCGTTCTGCTCTCTCACGCTGTCTAATGACTACTGACGTCGTTGATATGGAGCACCTGCTAGTAAGTGGCAGCACAAAGCACCCAATATGAAAAATGTATGTTTTGGGGGTGTCCGGATACTTTTGATCACATAGCGTAAACTACACCTATTCAAAATACATAGCCTATGTCCTTACGAATATTTGAAGTAAATCGGTTAAGAACATTTAGAGATTTTGGATAAAAGGTATCCCCTTATTACCGGGAGGTCAACATGCGATTCCTCATCCAGCTTCTAGACAAAAGTTTATCTAGAAAAATCAGATCCCATGCACTTCGAAAACATTTGTATGGAAACGAGCAGCTGGCAACACTGTCACATCGTGCAATGCAACAGAATGTACGGAGAAACATGTCACCCTGCTGCAGTCATTTGTTACACTGCTGGGGCACGAAACCAATGTCCCTTATGGAACTACAGTTCGAATCCTCGGCAGGTTCTTTTATTTTCCGACGTTCGTTTACTCGTCGTTTAAAGGCAGGACATCATTTTGCCAAATGATAATAGTCTATCACATGACAGTGGGATCAATTAAACTGCATACATGTGTCTAGTAATTGCATAATGCAGAAAATATACACAGAAGAATACATTTGAAAATACACAGCTTATTCACTGAATGGCTTTATGTGTGGAATGTGATATAAGCCTTTATTCTTGTAATTGCGTAAGGTTTCCAGTAAAGCTGCATTATTGTGCACAATGCGGTGAATGCGATATGGCCATTGTACATCAGGAAAAATTTCTTACAAAGACTCTTACCTTTGCTGGAGAGATGGTGGCTCTTAACCGATACCTTCTGATTTATGGCAAATTTTGTTACTCTGATCCTTTTAGATGGAAATTAAATTCTTCGTTCTGTCGCCTCTCGTATTTTGTGTAGTGCAAGATTTACAACTTCTCAGTGCCTTAACTTCCTTGTTACCGGAAAGGGTACCACTTTCATGATCCTATCCGGTGGCTGTTCATTTTTGAGAACTAGGATGGGAGGCAATGACGTAGAGTTATGTGGTAACTCGTTTATTATGTCCTGAAGTATCTTAATACGGGTATCCCATGTTCTGTGTTTAGTGTGACAGTACAGTCTGCGCAATTTATTGACTTCTTTCATACTACTTTCCGCTGAATTAGATGCTGGTCAATACAGGGAAATGAAAACAGGTCTTATTTTCTGTCTACACAGCTTGCGTACCCAAGTATGTGGATGGAACTGAGAACCATTATTGGATATAACTTATCAATGTGGCCTACTTCTTGTAGGAAACCTTTTAAGAAAGCTGCAGCAACTGTCTTTGCAGTAGCTTTTCTCAAGTATTTTGATGTCAGTTCAACTGCTACAAAAATTTAAGCATACCCCTTTTCTGACCTTACAAGAGGTCCTAATAAATAAACTGATACTCAATGCCTCATTTTTACAGGGATAATAGGAAACAATGGAGCTTGAAGTGACAGAGAGGGTGGCTTTGCTTTCTGACAAAGCTTACATCTGCTGAGGACATTTTTAATTCTATTCTCTGTATTATAAAAATTAAAATATATTGTTCAAAAAGCATGTTTCGCGACTTGCATCAACCATAATGTGCATAACTAAGATGACTGTCCCAGATGAGTTTGTTCACTGACTCATCTGGTATACATACCATCCAAAAAGAATTGTTACTAGAGCTATGTTTAAAGAGAAAATTGCTCCTGACCAGGTAATGATGCCTAATTTCTGTGTTAGCTTTGTCTTGCTATTTATCCTTAATGTCATTTCATACTGGGTCCTTATCCTGCTGCCGTCCGTTGTGGCCGAGCGGTTTTTGGCGCTTCAGTCTGGAACCGCACGACCACTCCAGTCGCAGGTTCGAATTCTGCCTCGGGAATGGATGTGTGTGATGTCCTTAGGTTAGTTATGTTTAAATAGTTCTAAGTTCTAGGGTACTGATGACCACAGATGTTAAGTCCCATAGTGCTCAGAGCCATTTTGAACCTTATCCTGCCCTTTCCAATGATCTGTAATGACTACAAAAAGAAATCCTCAAACACGACTTTCTTTATGTAATGAAGACTGAAATTGTCGAACATTGTTCTTATTTCTAGATAATCCAATGTGTGCACGAGACAATGTATCTGCAACAATACTCTACACATCAGGGATGTGAAGAATGGCCATTTTAAATTCTTCAAGATACAAGTTCCTGTCTCATATGCGCTCTTGTGTCAGTTTTGAAGGCATTTGAAATTGCAATTCGCAATGATCTGTATAGACCTTCATGTTTTTACCATATAGAAAATAATGAAATTTCGTAAAAGCCTATAAAATGGCTAATAGCTCCAGTTCTGTGATTGAGTAGTTTTGTTCTGACTTTGTCAGAACGCGACTACCGAAGGCTAGGCTCCTTTGTACAATAACACCACTTTCCTCCACCTCTTAAACAGGTAAGCCCCAAGCCAACCTTGGAAGAGTCTGTGGATAAGCAAAAATCTTTGGATAGTTTTCTTCAAGCATTGGAATTCCATGCCTGCACATCCCATTCTCACATCGCATTTTTCCCTGTGACAGCATACAAGATTGGCGTTACGATAATTTTTAAGTTCAGAAATCTACAATAAAAATTGATTAATCCGAGGAAACTGTGAACTTCTCGCTTATAAGCGGGTGACGATATCAACATTATGCATTCCAATTTGTCAGTATCCGGTTCTATGACTGCCAATGAAATGCCATGGCTTAAAATTTACCTTAGATTTTCCAAATGCAGAGTTCTCAGGATTTACATGAATGCATGCTTTAAGAGAGACACGGAGCAGAGAGTTTAGAATTCTATTATGTTGTTGGCAAGATTTTTCTGCTATAAGAATGATGTCGACATAGGCCATGATATGATGTTTCAAATAAGCATGAAGAATAGTATTTAGTTCATGAGATACGTTGAACCCAAATTGTAGCTTGCAGAATTGTTAACATGTACCGAAACACAAGAATGTTGTGTATTGTCGGCATTCTGTATGAAGTTCAATTTGCCATAACTTAATCGGAGGTCAACTGAAGACAGGACCTGTACCCCATAGAAATTTTGGAGGAGTTCCTCAATAGTGTGAGGCCTATCAGTTTCTGGTACTTTAGTGGTATTAATTGGTCTCGAATACAAGACCAAACGCATTGAGCTAACTTTCTTCTTAACAATATGTAACGGACTATTGTTGGAGCTTACTTCTTGCTCAATGATTCCGTGTTGTAACATAGTTTGAATTTCAGCCTTAACCCTCTCCATAGTATGCAGGAATGGTGAGGTTCGACATGGAACTTATAATTAAAGCCTTTAGTGGTGCCAGGACGATAGGTGAAGGCTTCAGCTTGTTTACGCATTGTGTTTGCAAGCTGTTCTTGTCATTCTTTGGGCACTATTGTCCGCTTTCTAGTTTGTTCAAAATTGTTCAAATGGCTCTGAGCAGTATGGGACTTAACTTCTGAGGTCATCAGTCCCGTAGAACTTAGAACTAGTTAAACCTAACTAGCCTAAGGACATCACACACACCCATGCCCGAGGCAGGATTCGAACCTGCGACGGTAGCGGTAGCGCGGTTCCAGACTGTAGCGCCTAGAACCGCTCGGCCACCCCGGCAGGCTTTCTAGTTTGTCATGGATTATACGATCTATATCTATGACCTTATTAGTGTTCTGCCATGAATCACGTTCTAAATTTAATTCGTCAGAGATGCTAATCTGTGCGATGTACGGAGTTTGTTCTCTTAGAAAACGTAGACAATTAGCACCTTCCTCTTGAAGAAAGATCCATTCCTCAAATTGTAGACAAGTTTACCGTCTATTTATATTACTACTTCTCCTTCGTTGAAGTTTAACACAGCTTTATGTGCACTTAAAAAGTACACTCTTAAGATCATGTGAGTGGTTACGAGGGGCACAATCACGAAGTTTGTTGAGAGATTATGACCATGACACTTAAAATCTATGTTCGTTTGTTGCCTCACAATCATAATCTTCCGGGCAATGGCACCCAGAATTCGTGTGTTTTGCGAGAGAAATACTGGACACATCTGTGATTTTACAACGTTTACTAGACATGACATGATTTACAACGGAAACAGGACTGTCTGAGTATAAAACTGATGAAAACTTCGTATCGCCAACTGAAATTGATGTAACTGGATGGCCATTAGTGTTCCTATTATCTTCCTTTTCCTCTAACAGAAAGTCTCTTGGATCTCCTCTGTATACAACGTTTAGTGTTGTAGTGTCATTGTCATCTCTGCTATAATGTGCTTTTGCTACTTGCTGTGCTAGTCACAGGACTATTTCACGGGAATTATTTCGAGGATCTGGTGACCTTATTTCAACAAATTCACGCTGATTTTGCTGCTTTAAATCTTCGTTGGTTTGCCCATGTGTGGCTGACGATTGCGGTTGTCTTCTGTGAAAACGGGGAGCAGAATTATTATGACTAGTGTTCTGAGTAGGCATTGCCAGACCTTGATTTGCGTTCCCATGATTATTAGATGGCAAATCACAGTGAATGTTGTAGCTGCCTGGTGGATGGTTACCCCCATTATGAAAACTATATTGATTTGAAATGTTATCATGTATGTTCTGGGGAGCATTGTTTCCCTTGAAACTGTCACTGTTATAATAATTGTTTCTTCTACTACCCTAAGATTTTTCTTACCAAAAGTGTCCATGCCGGAAATTTCCATCGCGTCTGTTTCTTTGGAAATTACCAGAGTTGACACTGAATTGCTGATTGGGCACAGTACTTTGATCATAATGTATTCGCTGATTGTTTTGTTGGTCGTAATTTTTGCAGATGTTAGGACTACTGTTATAACCTTGCATAGGCTGATTGTTCTGCGCAAACTGTGGGTTGTTTGCTATTTTTTTTTTAATTGTAATGGTCTTTTGAGTGGCCATTATTTACCGCACTGGTTCACAGAAAGTTTGCATTTGCCTATTACTTCTACCTTCGTTATTATTAAAGCCCTGCCTATTGAGGTGATTATCGTCATCTTCTTGTTCTTGCCAAAGACCTGTGAACTCGGCAGTATCGTCTTTGCATCTACTAGCAACAATGACATGTTGTACGCAAGTGGACAGTTTTGTTATGCAAATACCATTAAGTTCTGCTAGACTGTGGATTGTCTAAATACTGGTTTCTGCGCACAATGTCCTCAAAGTACAATGTTGGGGTCGTAAATTCCGATCTTTCTTTGGTTTAATATGCTGGTTTTCTACGCGTGACTGAGTTGTGGGAGACCAGTATGCCTTCAAAAAGGCGTGCCAATGATTGGCATTGTTGCGCTATTGAACGCTGGCTCATTTTCAAAATATGAGCAAATGAATTCCAACTCGTTTGCAATCGGCCATTCAGGGGGTAAAGAATAATGCAGTTGATCAACCCAGGCCCTTGTGTGTGTTCCTTTGCTAGCATTACGAAATGTTTCAAATTTTCGCACCTCTTGAAAGTGTTTGTAATCGATCATATCGTCCCTTCTTGGTTCAAAATTGTGGGGATGGAATCTCATCGATTGTTCTGGTTGTTGCCTAATGTAATATTCATGCTGATTGACTCTAGTGCAAATGCGTTTTAAAGATGTGATATTTCACTATTTCTTAATTCTGCAGTGTGTTCTGCATTGCCGCGGAGGTCATCTGTTACATTGTTTGACCCTTGTAGTGAGGTAGTAGAAACTTGTATTTGATTATGCGTGCGAACATTTTCCACTTCAGTCTCTAAAAGCTGTGAATCTTCTGGAGAGATAATCTCGTCATTATTTGTATCTGCATTTGGAAGTTCCCTGAGGTCCCTAATGCGACCAGCGGCTCTCATAATGTGAGCTATCGTTAGTAATAATCAGAAAAGTATGACAGAAAATAATGTCTCACCAACGAATCTATCTCGTTACAAAAAAAAAAAAAAAAAAAAAAAAAATACAAAAAGGTGACCTAATGAGATCTCGTAATGCAAGATAAATGGACTGCCACTTATAATCAGTCATGTCACACGGAAAAAAACGCTGTTCGTAACTCTTAGTCCTCAACAAAGAGTTTTGAAATATGACACACGCAATGCTTATAATTAACATAGACGGACAATAATACACAATTATTGCAGAAAAAGAAAGTACATACACAATTAGTAACAAGGCACCGCTGCTGTAACCACTGTGCGTGTGATGTTCATCTGACTACGTTTTTATAATTTCTAATGTTGTCGTCTAGCAAGAGAGTTCGTCATCCGTAACGTGTGTGCAACGTCCGACGGGATTTACTGGAGAAGAATACGTGACATGTTTTGCTGTGTCAGTGTCTCTGTTTTGGCACTAAATTTTGTAGAAAATGGCTCTGAGCACTATGGGACTTAACTTCTGTGGTCATCAGTCCCCTAGAACTTAGAACTACTTAAACCTAACTAAACTAAGGACATCACACACATCCATGCCCGAGGCAGGATTCGAACCTGCGACCGTAGCAGTCCCGCGGTTCCGGACTGCGCGCCTAGGACCACTAGACCACCGCGGCCGGCACTAAATTTTGTACTCACCTCTTCAGATGGCTGCTTTTTCCATGTGGTTTACAGCAATGCGCAGTAGCATGCAGCAGCAGTGGCTAAAGCGGTAGTTAAAGCTAAGAATGAAGTTAATAAAAAGGAGTTTGCTTGGATCCTGTTTACTACCAAATAACTTTCGAGAAGGCATTTCATTGACTATGTCTGTTTAAAACTTCAGAATCATCATGAACAAATATTAATAATAACAATGACAAATGACATATGTGTCAGTAATGGCTATGTGCCGGATTAACAAATTATTTCAATTTCAAAGTAGCATTAACAAATAGTAACAACAGCATATTATTTAGATGTGGAGAATAATAATAATTATTTGGAGGACAAGGAGACTTCTTTCACTGAAAAGCAAAGCATGGGATTATTGCAAACTCTGATTAACAATTGTGACACTAACCCTGCAGTTGCTTTTGCGCTATGCTTGTGAATTTTACCTTGAATTCCATCTTCAAGCGGTAGTTAAGTCATCTAAACCTCACCTGGCTATAAAAATGAGGGCAGCGTGAAACATCTTCTGTTTCCAAGCTCTCGACCGACACTACTACTTCCACTCTCGCAGACAGACCTCATCTCACAACAATGCTTAGAATCTTGCTCCCATGTTTCGCCCTCAGATTATTACTATCGGCATCTGAATGCTTACACAATGCAAAGAATAGCGTTAAGCTGGACGTATTGCTTTACGTAATGGAGACTTCTGACACCTCCTTACGTCCGGCAAAGGTGGATGAACGTGTTACTACGATTCAGCGAGGACGAAGTGTTTGCAAATGCAATGTGATCGCTTTTAACATCTTCTCTAAATTGAACGTTGCTCTTACATGTACCTAATGGCTGTGTGAAGATAATTTGTTAAATGTCAAACGCACAGAAAGGAATCATTGTGCATAGCGTAATGTTCATTCTAGTACGGCCTACCTGCTGTGTTTTTTGTACCTCAGCGGATACAGACAATGTTACTATATCCACTATTATTTTCTGTTGACTTTATTTGTGTCATGGTCGTTTACATCTGTAAGACGTTTATGTTATTTCTTAATTTTCAGGTAAAGGCAACATTCCAGAAAGAAATACAGGAGATACCGCACTGTGGAGGCGTAAATACGGCACAGTTTGATGCTTTAACTGAAAAAAAAAGAAGTTTGGCACCAACGCTACTCCAGCATCGGCGAGTCAGCTTATCCGTTCCCTAAACAGTGTCTCGTCTCACTGAGCTAATAAGACTGTTCAAGCACAGTGCAGAGTACATACTTTCTATTCGTGGTCATCCTGCACGTTGATACGGTCGTTGCTAGAGCCTCTTTTGTTGAATCACTTTTCTATTTAATGTGTTGGCAGGGCTCGTTTTTGCTAGATACATTTTTGTCGTGGGATGAGTAATCGCATGCCGATCACCATGTGCGGAATTTTTTCTTCACCCTGTATATTACATACGTATTTATGTATTATATACAGGGTGAATCATGTAAAATGTACAGCGCAAATATTGCAGGAATGGAAAGTGCTACTGATGTGTGGTTTTCACAGACTAGACTGGTAGTCAGGGGCTCATATTGTTAGCCTATCAACAGATTGCAGTAATACCTAGAAAATATATTTTTGTGCAGACATACACATTTTTAAACGTACCAATGTCTACTGACATTAACAAACTGAACCTAGGATAAATTAGAATGTCAGTGGCGTTTGAGGAAAGATTCTAGTGCGAGTCCTTTACGAGATACCGTATTTTACAAAATTCACTTACAGACTTTTGTACAATACCGTTACCAGCACACACTAAAGAACAACACAACTGCATACACTAGTTACGAGGATTCTGACCAGCAACAAGACACCTGTCACAGGATGTGTCCCTAGCATCACACGCTCCCAGTCGGGTATGGACGGAATTCTGCACACATGCTAGCAATTCAGCGGAGAAGTCCAATCAGGCTGCACTAATACGTCTTTGTTTATCATTTCATGTAGTTAGTATGTCCTGGTACACAGTTTCTTTCAGCTTCCTCACAGACAAAACTGTACAGGCGTCAGATCAGGGGAACAGACCGGAGGTCCTCTGCATCCAGTCCAACGGTTAGCAAACGATCCATGAAGACATGCTGTAGTACTTCTTGCACTTGGGCCAGACGTCCGCCATGTTGGTGCCACTTGTTACTCATGCTCTGCAGAGGTTTGTCTTCTAGCATCCCAGGTGTGTTAGGAGACTGAGATACTCGTGCGTTTTCAGTGTTCCGTCTACGAAAAACGGGCCTATGAGTTGATGATTCGCTACACCACAATGTACGCTGACGTTCCAAATAAAGAAACCAGCGGGGACTGTCAACATATCAATCAATAGTGCATCCTTCGGCAGTTTACCTGGCCATGGTTGGTAAATGTGGCTTCATCACTAAACAAGATACATGATGCATCTGGAGTATCCTGTGTTAATGCCCATGTACAGAAGTTAACACGATTCTAATAATCTTTCCATGCAGCTCTTGATGGAGAGGGAAGTAGTAGGGATGCAACGTATGTCTATGGAGAATGTGTAGGAAACTAGTGTGACCCAAGCCACTTCCTCGTACGATTGCATGGGAGCTAACATAAAGATTAACTGTAACAGCAACAAGAACATTAATATCGTCCTCTCCCGTTATCTGTTGTTTCCTTCTGTTACTTTGTCTAGTTGTTACACTACTACTTTCAAGAAACTGGCTGAAGAGGTTGATAAACAACTGCCTTGATGGTTGACATCTATTGGGATATCTCTCAGCATACACCGTACAAGAACCAACTGCATTCTTCCTAAACTCTCCGAACACGGTGAATTAGTAGATATTTCTGCATTGGTAAATCCCATAGTCCACCCACTACCTACTGCTCGGACTGTCACACACTGACTGAATTGCAAGTCGCACTGCACTCAAGGAACACACTAGTACACAGTAAACAATCATAGCAGTATCGCACCTAGCGACTACACAGGTTGAATGGCACAAAGAAGTATCGGTGTGGAAACTTTGCACGATACAATATGTTGTAAACGGCTCAAACTAGACTCCTGAAACACACACCAATGATTCTAATTTAACCTAATTTTAGTTTGTTGACGGCAGTAGTTAATGTTCCATCTGAAAAGTGTTTGTTTGAACAAGAAATATGATTTTGAAGTATTACTACAATCTGTTGATTGGCTAAGAATACGAGCACATGTGGAAACCGCACGTCAGTGGCACTTTCGATTTCCGCAATATTTCAGATGCCAGTAGAAGTCACTAAATTTTGTGGTAGTAAATGTAAACAGAAAATGATCCTATTGTCGCTAAGCGGTGCTGCCCAGTAAATGATGGCTCTGAGCACTATGGGACTTAACATCTATGGTCATCAGTCCCCTAGAACTTAGAACTACTTAAACCTAACTAACCTAAGGACAGCACACAACACACAGTCATCACGGTAAATGATGAAGTACGAAAAAAGCAATTAAAATAATTTATCCTAACGTTAACAGGCTTCCACGTTTAGCCCATGCGCTACATCGTTTAGCTGATACAGTAGGTCTAAAATACGATAATGTGAATACATTGATACTCTCCAGAAACAAATTAAATAGACGCACGTAATGTTTGATAATAATTCTGACTGCGTGAAGTCATAGTCTGACTTTTTTTTCTATTGGGGGTACTCTTGAAAGCATTTGTCCGTGTTATCTACATCTACATGGTTACGCTGCAATCGACACTTAAGTGCCTGGAAGAGGGTTCATCGAACCATTTTCATACTATTTCTCTACCGTTCCACTCTCGAATGGCACGTGGGGAAAAGGAACACCTAAATCTTTCCGTTCGAGCTCTGATTTCTCTTATTTTATTATACTCGCATTCGCAAGAGAAAGTTGGTGATTGAAATTTCGTAAATAGATCTCACCACAAAGAAAACCACCTTTGTTTCAGTGACTACCACCCCAACTCGCGCATCATATCAGTGACACTCTCACCCCTATTGCTCGATAACACGAAACGGGCTGCCCTTCTTTGCACTTTTTGGACGTCCCCCGTCAATCCCACCTGATAAGGATCCAACACCGTGCAGCAATATTCTAGCAGAGGACGGACAAGTGTAATGTAGGCAGTCCCTTTAGTGGATTTGTTGAATCTTCTGAGTGTTCTGCCAACGAAGCACAGTCTTTGTTTCGCCATCCCCACAATATTATCAGTGTGGTCTTTCCAATTTAAAATACTCGCAATTGTAATTCCTGGGTATTTAGTCACGTTGACAGCCGTCAGATTAGTGTGATTTTTCGTATACCCAAAATTTATCGGATTTCTTTTAGTATCCATGTGGATGACATCGCACATTTCTCTGTTTAGTCCCAAATGCCACTTTTCTCACCGTACAGATATTCTCTCTAGATCATTTTTTAATTTGAATTGATCGTCTGATGATTTTACTAGACGGTAAATTACAGCATCATCTGAAAACAATCTAAGGGAGCTGCTCAGATTATCACCTAGATCACTTACATAAATCAGAAACAGTAGAGGGCCTATGACACTACCTTGCGGAACGCCAGATATCACTTCTGTTCAGCTCGATGATTTAACGTCTATCACTACGAACTGTGACCTTTCTGAGAGGAAATCACGAATCCAGTCACTCAACTGAGACGATACTCCATATGCACATTTAGAGATACAATGTCACATTTAGCTCTTCGCGTCAAGACCTATTTTAAGAGGATGAGGTGCCTGGATACACGCTGCCTTCATTTACTGTGGTAATTCAGATGAAAATAAGTCGGTAAGAGACTGTAGCATAACATCTGTCGGATTTTATTTGTTGTGATTTTGAGTCGTACACTATGTGATTAAAGGTATCTGGATACCCCCATTGGGTGCACTGTGCTACCACCCACAGCCAGGTACTCCATATCAGTGACCTCACTTGTCATTAGACGTCATGAGAGAGCAGAATGGGGCGCTCCGCTGTACTAACGGACTTCGAACGTGGTCAGGTAATTGGGTGTTACTTGTGTCGTACTTCTGTTTGCGATGTTCCCACGCTTCTAAACATCTTTAGGTGCACTGTTTCCGATGAGATAGTGAAGAGGAAACGTGAACGGACACGTACAGCACAAAAGCATACAGACCGACCTCGTCTGTTGACTGACAAGAGACCGCCGACAGTTGAAGAGGGTCGTAATGTGTAATAGGCAGACATCTATCCACACCATCATACAGGAATTCCAAATTGCATCAGGATCCACTGCAAGTACTATGACAGTTACGCGGGAGGTGAGAAAACTTGGATTTCATGATCGAGCGGCTGCTCATAAGCCACACGTCACGCCGGTAAATGCCCAACGACGCCTTGCTTGGTGTAAGGAGCGTTAACGTTCGACTATTGAATAGCGGAAAAACGTTGTGTGGAGTGACGAATCACGGTGCACAAAGTGGCGATCCGATGGCAGGGTGCGGGTATGGCGAATACTCGGTGAACGTCAACTGCAAGTGTGTGCAGTGCCAACAGTGAAATTCGGAGGTGGTGGTGTTATGGTGTGGTCGTGTTTTTAATGGAGGGAGCTTGCACCCTTGTTGTTTGGTGGCACTGTTACCGCAGAGGCCTACACTGATGTTTTAAGCACCTTCTTGCTTCCCACTACTGAAGAGCAATTCGGGGATGGCGATTGCATCTTTCAACACGATCGATCGAGCACCTGTTCATAATGCATGGCCTGCGGCGGAGTGGTTACACGACAATAACACCCCTGTAATGGACTGGCCTGCACAGAGTCCTGACCTGAATTCTATAGAACGCCGACTTCGTGCCAGGCCTCACCGACCGGCATCGATACCTCTCTTCGGTGCAGCACTCCGTGAAGAATGGGCTGTCATTCCCCAAGAAATCTTCCAGCACCTGATTGAACATAGGCCTGCGACAGTGGAAGCTGTCATCAAGGCTAAGGGTGGTCCAACACCGTACTGAATTCCAGCATCACCGATGGAGGGTGCCACGAACTTGTAACACTTTTCAGCCAGGTGTCCGGATACTTTTGATCACATAGTTAATTTGAATAGTTTCAGGTACCTGGATACTCGCTGCCTTCTTTTACTGTGGAATTTGTGATGAAATTATGTCGGTAAGAGACTGTAACACAACATCTGTGTGCTTTCATTTGTTGTGATTTTGAGCCGTAGATATTTTAAGAGCCAGTAATATAGCTTGGATGAAGAACGCGGAAGTGGCATTCAAGAACACAGACATGAAGAAAATGCTGATTTGCATCAAATCAAATTTTGCGCGTTTGCCTGCAGCAATAACGGAGTTGGAAGCCACGGATAACTAGTACAGTCTCTGACAGTTACGGAAGAGGTTGAAAGAACATTGCAGTCCCCGTATGGAGAAGTGTGTGTTGCCGCAAAAGATTAGATGAACAAAGTTATCGGGACAAATAGTGATTTTCGATTGATAATATTGACAATAAAATTATGGAAGAAATATAGGAGCTTTTCAACTTGATCTG
The DNA here is from genome assembly GCF_021461395.2 of Schistocerca americana. Taxonomy (NCBI): domain Eukaryota; kingdom Metazoa; phylum Arthropoda; class Insecta; order Orthoptera; family Acrididae; genus Schistocerca; species Schistocerca americana. The sequence continues at coordinate 292,675,383 of NC_060125.1, forward strand.
ACTTTTCTTCGGTATTCCTTCACTTATGTATGTACCTGCCACTGCTTGTGACGCAGTAATGTCATTTCCTATGCACAACTAGCTTACCGTCCGCTGCTCTGCTTGGTTAGGCTGTGTGGTGTACACAGATTTCTTTTTGTTTACCTTAAACAAATTTTTATTTAGTTCACATATTGCAGTATCTTCTGAACTTTCCAAGCTAATTAAGGCTACAGAAGCATGTTCTTTACCGAATGTACTTCTGACCAAAAAAGCTGGAGACAGAGGTCTTCGTTAATCGTGCCTTTTCAGTTCCCGTGATTTGTTTTCCTTTGAAACTGTCATCCCCTAACACACATTTCCTTAGAAAGCCGATTCAATTTTCATAAATTTAGCTTTTAAAATATTTTGATGTAGTGGTAACGAAATATTTTCATAAAAACTTTCATCCCTTATTTCACATCCATGGGGCTAAATTTCCCAAAACAGTGAAATATGTAATTTCTATATCTAATCGAGAAGCCCAATTCAGATTGTCATAGATTAAGCTTTAAAACTGATTTCACAATGAAATGTTTCACAAAACGTTTCATCCCCTATCTCACACACTCAGGAGTTGAATTTGTAGCCGGCCGCTGTGGCCGAGCGGCATTAGGCGCTTCAGTCGAGAACCACGCTGCTCCTATGGTCGCAGGTTTAAATCCTTCCTCGGGCATGGATGTGTGTGTTGTCCTCAGGTTAGTTAGGTTTAAGTAGTTCTAGGTCTAGGGGACCAATGACCTCAGATGTTAAGTCCCATAGTGCTTAGAGCCATTTGAAACATTTGAATTTCTGATAACTTGGAATATATATATTTTTTATTTTTCTTATTCTTAACCGAGAAGTTAAATACCAGTTTCCACTTATGCAGCTTCGAAAATACTTTTGCTGTTCATTAATAACCGACAATTTTTGTAAAAATGTTTCGCCCACTATTTCACCTCCATAGGAGTTAAAATTCTAAAAATTCTGAAAAAACAAATTTCTTTGTTTCCGATCGAAAAACCAAACATCAATTCTGGTAGGTCTAGCTCTAAAATTTGCTTAATTGCTACATATTTTCAAAAAACTTTTCATCCCCTATTTCACCTCTTAGAAAAATGTCTTCTTAAAAGACACCAGCGGTATATGATAGATACCCTCTCAAATATCTATCCCTAGCGGTTTGGGCTGGGTGCCGAGTCTGTCAGTCAGGATATTGCCTCTGTTTTGTCCGGTAAACTCTTGAGCCTAAGCGGTCAAAATTTCGAGTAATTGGTTGATGGTTGCTCTTTCAAAGAAACCAGAAATAAATACAGGTTGAATTTTGATACCGAATATTTTTAACTTAATATCAGCCTCATTGTACAGGGTTAAGGATATGATATTGCATGAATGCATGCATATCTTACGATCAGATGGTGTGTGACAATCTGGGCTCCACTGATGCGGACTCTTTTGAACAACTTAGCGTACCAAATACGATATCGGGAGATATGTTCATAACTGGATCTGCACTGATTACAGCACTAGTTAAAAAGTGTTTATTAGCTTTCAAGGTGGTGCTTACGCTTTTTTTGGAAGTAGCTTTTTTTCTGTTCATTTTGAAACATTTGATACCCGACTCTTCCACAATGGTTTTTTCTTTTTTTTTCATTTTGTTTTTCCGTGGAACTACGACACAGTTTAAAATTAGTTGTTTTAGAAGTGCCATTCTATTACTTATACTGTTGATTGCCGACCGTGGTCTACATGCTGGTTCAGCGAACTGATTATTTCCGTTACATCCGTTAGAGATGAATTTCAGCTCTAATTATTCTTTCTGGAAAATTAAAATTTCGCGCTGAGGACAGCTGTTTGACTGCTGACACGGAGTTTTTCTCCCTCGTGACCATTATCTATCCGAAAACTTTAGAATGGATAGCGAGATTTATAGCAGAGGCGCAATTAATTCTCGTTTCACTGTGGCAATTAATATCAGAGGCAGAAAATGTGGGGGAACTTTGGATGCCCGATAGCGGAAATGAAGTAGGGGTGTTGTACCGTTAGGACAGTTGTTGGCGTAGATACCATGCATCAAGTCGCAACGGCACTTGTCAAAGTGGAGCAGTGCTGACTCAATACTGGACTTATACTGAACAGCGGTGTTACCTAGACCTTACCATCTAATACCCAATCCCAGAAGACGCTGCATATTTGTTGGTTTTCCCCACACATTTAATTTCATGTATAGTGTGAACGTTCCACTAAAGAGTTAAAGGTATTTGACCGCTCTCTGGACTTGAAAGGCATATATAGTCCTACCTCCCAAGTACGAGTCTTTCGTAACTGGTAGCTCCTAAATATGTCTACTGAAGGTTTTATGTTTGCAACGATTAATCCATTTTTTTCCAAACACGAGAGTAATTTAGTCACCTAGTGATCAATTTTATGTAGATCCTCTGCCAGCGTAGCGCTCTGCCCGTAAATTTCAAATCATTATTTAACTGTAGAATTTCCATTTCAGGCATCTTGTAAATTCATTATAATTAATTTAAATAGGTTAGAGGAACATGTTTCCGTAACTTATTGTTGGAGTACTACATGGTTTGGTCTTGTTTTTGCATCAGTAAAATGGTTCAGATAATTATTTGAGTGCACCTGATGATTTTCGTCATATTTCCTTTACATATAGGCTAATATTCAAACAACTGTAACACTATATGTGCTGGTGCATACGTTTACCTAAACTTTTCAACACTAATTAATTGGTCATACCACAGCCTCCTGAAATATTTACCATTCTTTTTGAAAATATCTCTGTGATTGTTTCTTCAAAATTCTCACAGTTTCTTCACATATTTCAGACGCAGAAAGAAGGAAATTAGATACCTGCACACTCATCTTTGGAAGCAGTCGTAAGTGAACTTAGGAAACGTCACACGTCACCTCTAAATAAGACTCATTCTAATGACAGTCGTGTATAGTTCCGCAGCTATAATAACTCATTTATTAGTAAAGCTGCTTCACATTATCGTATACAAACATAGGTTCAGTTATTATCTTCAGAGCTGATCGCAGCGACGAAGGCGTAGATTTATACTTACTCTGAGATGCGACACTAGGGAACGATCTAAGTTTGCAGTTACGACTGCCTTATTTCCTGGCCCAATTTACTTCCGTCCCGTCCACTGCCAAGATTCAGAGCCTGGAAGGAAGCCAAGCGTTGCTTTCTGGGTCTTTGCGGGCGGTTTATCTCATGCATTACAAACACTGACTCCGCTGTAACGTGTTCAAATGTCTCTCTATCCAAACTGTTTATGATGTCTCTGTGGTAACCGTTACAGTTATTTCATACAATAAAATCTACAAAAATGTAAGTGCACCATCAGGGAAGGAACTCATGGTGCCTCTTAACTTCACATTTAGCTTTCCGGTTGGCAAATTTCACTTGAAAGACAGTGTGTCGTGAGTGTGGTGGTATCTGGTGCTGCTGCTACTCCCAGACTCAACCTTTAAATACTCAGTAACATTAACACTATTTTTGTATAAATTGCTGAATTTATTAATTTCTTTTTTGGTTTTATTACTTATCATATGAAGAAAATCATAAGTTTTAACTATCGCCTCGAGATTGAATTTGAAATTCGTACGTGTTAGTCGTTCTCAACACATTTACCCGTCAATGCTACACAATTCCCCTGTTGATTACCTAACGTAGACCCAGATCTTTTACCACATTGGCTGTTCAGATAACGCTGCACCCTGAAAACAACGTCCTCATCATAGAAATGCAAGCAACGCAAACGTTTCTTCATCCGAGGAAACAGGAACTCACTGGGTGCATTTTTCAGAGGAATACGAGGTCGAGGCAAACTTTTGTAGCCCTTAAAAACAGCAGGTGTGACTCTTTTCTCTGCAGAATGAACTGTAGCGTTTTCGTGAAAGAAGTCACCCATGTAGATAATTTCCTACAAACATCTTGGGTTGTCGGGTGTTCTGCCGGATATCAGCGTCGTACTTGCACGATATTTCGGTCATGTAGCTCGTAACCTTCATCAGGTGCGACCTGAGACTGCTCCTCGAGTGGACCTGATCCAGCATTTATGCCTATGGCCTTCCCCCTCCACCAACAGCTGCAGGCGCTTCCTCTGTGGTCCGCGCCCATTCCCTGGACCTGCTGGAGCGTTGCTGCTTTGCTGCTCCGTTTTCCGTCCGCTGCGGTTCTAGGTGTTCCCTCTGAGGTCCGCGCCCACCAAACCCGCTCCTGGGGGTTTCATCTACGGTCTGGGGTACCAAGCGTTCCCCCTGCGGTCCGCGCCCGCTCACTACCGCCTGTTGGAGCGCTGCCGCTCCGTTTTTCGTCCGCAGCGGGTCTGGATGTTCCCTCTGCGGTCCGTCCCACAAGTCCCACTTCTGGGTGTTCCATCTTCGGTCTGGTGCGCCTGGCAGTCCGTCAGGGGCTCGTTTTCCATCTCCATGTCTCTGGTTCTTCTGTTTGTGTAGTGTTTCAGCTGGCCCCGTTGCTCCTTTAAAAATTCCAGAGCCGGATCCCAGGCTCTGCTTAGCTGGTACCCTGTGTCACGGTTCATGAGATCGTCAGCCATTTTAATTTCTATCGATTCTCTTATAACACTGTCCCAAAATCTGGGTGTTTGTGCTACAATCTTGGTACCCTCATACTTCATGGCATGATCTAGTTCTAGACAGTGTTCAGCAATGGCTGACTTAGTCACCTGTCTTAATCTAGTGTGCCTCTGATGTTCTTTGCACCTGATCTCCACAGTTCTTGTCGTCTGGCCAATGTAGGACATGCCACATTGACAAGGTTTATTGTAAATCCCTGGTTTTTCGTAACCCCAGGTCGTCTTTGACACTATCCAGCAGTCCCCCGAACTTGTTGGATGGTCAGAAAGCACATTTGATATTGTGTTTACAGAGGATCCCACTGATTCTGGCAGAAATAGAGCCAGCATAGGGCAGAAATGCCACCTTCTTTGTTTCATCTTGGTCTTCTTCAGGAACCTGTGGTATAGTGGCTGGATGGAGTGCCGTCTCAATTTGTCTGTCCGTGTATCCATTCTTGGAGAAAACGTTTTTGAGACGTTCTATCTCTATAGGTAGATTCTCTTGGTCTGACAGTGCACGTGCTCCTTGGACCAAAGTCTTCAGAACCCCATTCTTCTGTGCAGGGTGGTGACAGCTGCTGGCCTGCAAATATAAATCAGAGTGTGTTGGTTTTCGGTACACGCTGTGGCCAATTGATCCATCTGCTTTCTTCTGGACTAGTACATCCAGAAATGGCAGCTGGCCATTCTTCTCCAGTTCCATGGTGAACTTGATATTAGGGTGGCACGAGTTAAGATGTTCAAGAAACTCATTGAGCCTGTCCATTCCATGTGGCCAGATCACGAAGGTGTCATCTACATACCTAAAGAAGCATGTGGGTTTAAATGTGGCTGTCTCCGATGCCCTCTCCCCAAAACTCTCCAAAAACATGTTGGCACCCACAGGGGACAATGGGCTGCCCGTAGCTACACCTTCAGTTTGCTCGTAATATTCGTTTCTGTACAGGAAATACGTGGATTTCAGTGCATGACTGAACAGGTCCAACAGAGCACCGTCAAATCTCTCTGCAATCAGTTCTAGTGAGTCCTTCAGTGGGACCCTGGTGAACAGCGATACCACATCAAAACTAACCATGATGTCCGAATCTGTGATGTGCAGTTGCTTGAGGCGTTGCAGGCAATCATCTGAGTTGCGGATGTGGTGAATACATTTGCCCACATATGGAGACAGGAGACCTTCCAAGTACTTGGCTGTTGTGTACGTAGGTGCCCCAATATTACTGACAATTGGACGTAGGGGCACGCCCTCCTTGTGTATTTTAGGCAGACCGTACTGTCTAGGTGGCACTGGCGCTGTTTCCTGTAGTTGTCTGATGATCTTATCGGGCATCCCTGTTTCCTTCAAGGGCGCACTAGTCTTCTTCGCTGTGGATGACACCTTCGTGAAAACGGAGCAGCAAAGCAGCTACGCTCCAGCAGGTCGCAGGGAATGGGCGCGGACCACAGAGGAAGCGCCTGCAGCCGTTGGTGGAGGGGGAAGGCCATATGCATAAATACTGGACCAGGTCCACTTGAGGAGCAGTCTCAGATCGCACCTGATGAAGGTTACGAGCTACGTGACCGAAATATCGTGCAAGTACGACGCTGATATCCGGCAGAACACCCGAGAACCCAAGATGTCATTAGATCGCAGGGAAAGCCTGAAGAGTTAATTTCCTACAACTTCGAGAGACCACATCGTGACACAACCAGAAGTGGTATGCCGCTTAGTCCTCCTCGGTTAGACTTCTCTGAGCACACCAGAAGCGGGAGCGGCACCTAATACCGTATTATATTCCACTGTTGCCATACACTTCCATTCAGTATGGATTGTTACAGCACTATTCCCCCATAAACGCAAAAAAACTAATGTTCTGCGACGTTTTGTTTGGGCTCCTCAAGTGTTGTGCTACGATACTGTGACGACGAAATTTTGATGTGTGGCAGGACGGCAGACATGAACCGCCAAACAGATTAAATATTGTGATTCCTCAGTTTCCCCCGCCGTATTTCTTGCTCGAAGAGTCCACGGGTGTACTGCCAATCCATAGTGTCCAACGGGCACAATATTTCGGCTATCAGACATGTCGCCATCGTCAAGTGGCGCTGACATATTGTGCCAGTTGGACACTATGAACCGGCAGTACGCCCGTGACTGTTCGAGTAAGAAACCAAAAATTAATCACGCAGCTGAATTTTTTGAGGTGATGAAACTTTGATTGCCCTTTTTAGAGTAACTAAAAGCACACTGTAGATACTTGGACGTACTGACGTGAAACATTGCGGTGTTGGTAGTGTTAGGTCGAAACCAATGTCACTTCCCATTGTAATTTTTGCTCTGTAGCTGAGTGGCCGAGTCTTATTCTCACACGAAAGACTGGAGTTCTGTAATTTTTTGGTGAAGAAATTGGTGGAACAACATTCATTTTAACTCACATAATGCCCTATTAATTACTCTTTATATTTCACTTAGTCTGCTATTGGTGATCTTGAGATGGAAAGGCTGACACATGTATAGAGTTCGTAAGAACGATAAGAGAAAACAGTATCTTGTTGAGAAACAACTATTCCAGCTGCCATCAGATAGGCAGCTGTCATGTCAGGTGGTTTGACTGTCTCGTGTTGCCGGCCGTGTATATACTCCGTGTGTAGCATGGTATCTTGTATACATTAACGCTAGCAATGTCGGCCCATTTCCCGTAACGTGTAGTACCAAAAGGAGGGGGCGGGACTTTGGGACTTCATGTTCAACACAAAATATAAATTAGAAAGAAATCAAATTTGCTAATTGTCATTAACTTTGAATAACAAGATAATTTTTTAAATAGTTACATATGTATAAGCAGAGTTCACAGCCTGAAAATAACTTTTGGCCTATCTTACCGATACCAACATATTTTCCACAATGTGTACCCTGAGGGTAGTGGTACTTCATCACCCTCATGAAGTAATTTTAAAAGATACAAATTTCGTTAACTGTCACTAACTTTTATTCACAACATACTAGAAGGGTCCTGAATCTAAAAATGCATGCATACTACATTTGTCACAGAAGCCACATACACTACTGAGACTTAAAGTATTCGGTTAAGTTTTACTAAAAAATTTTAACACTTACTGAATCTGGTTAAGAGATCATTCAAAATAATATATTTCACCATGGTAAATGCTAACAGCCAAACAGTTGCAGGATAATGATTTATTAAAATCCTTGACCATGGTTTCGGTATATCTAAATATACCTTCATCAGAAGTAAAATACACTAAAATCACATCCTGCAGTGGAGATACATAAGACAATCGTGCCAATGGCGTCGTCAGTAGCTGAAACATCATCTCCATTTATAAAACATAATTATGGACAGAGGGTCGATGCAAACATAGCATAGCATATTTTTTCTACATTTTGGATGTATGGTACAGGACCAGATTACATTGTTTTCAAAATAGAGGCACAAAGCAACCCCACCCCCCTTCTGTATTGCAAGGTTTAATGTTGTCATTGTTGACAGTAATGATGGTGGTGATTGTTGTGCTGATGGTAGTGGTGGTTATGAAGCTGGTGGGGGTGGTAGTCCGATACAAAAGAGGAAAGTAAAATTACAATTTAAAGTCTAATTAGTGACATCATAAAAAAGTATAACAATTTTGGGTAATATGAAAAGTGGGGAATATAGGTAGAATCTTTTTCGAAGGACAGAAACTGGTATTTTTCTTATGATTTTCGAACCCACAGGAAACAATAACCAACATATACAATTTATTAGTCCAAGAGGGCTTAAAACTCAAAGTTCACTTTACCAGTATCAGCACTTGATTGCTATTTTCACAGGTGATTAAAACTAACAGGCGTAGCAAGATACATAATAATTTCGATTAACATAGTGATGTCCTATACAACATGTCAGTGAATATACTCGTACATTTTATAGACACTTATTAAAATTGGGGTTGTAAGGGGAGGACCTTGACACTGTTACACCTGTGACGCGACTATAGTCTACCAATAGCTATGCAACTCTGCTTGTTATTGACATGAGGGTATAATAGAAGGGGAACGAGAGTTTCACAGAGTAGAGGTCGACATTGTTAGTCTGGAGATCGCTGCACTGACCACGTCTTGTCTAATTTAACCATCTAATGACCTTTAGACAGAGCAGTGGGATGTCAAAAACCATTCGTCCTGCATGCTAGAAGCAATACAACATGTAATATCCTTAAGAAAAACAGTACATTTCAAAATTATTACAAGATTTTCGAAGTGATGCACAATATCATAGAAACTGTATATTAAAGATGGGTAAACAATAACTGATAAAAAAATTGTGATCCATAGATTTCCTGTGTGTGAACCACAGAAACTCCATTACCTAAAAATATGCACGATACTAAGGCAGGGTGGTTTCTGAACAAAAAAAAATACGTATTCGGTGCACTCTTCCACCAGAGTCATTGCCCTTGTCATATCACACACTATCTGGAGTGAAGGGTGGGAACAGAGGGGAGGAAAATGTAAATCCAACTGAGATGCGCCCCCCCCCCCCCACACACACACACATGGATACAGCAAGTTACTAATTATTTTTGAAGAGATAACATCTCCGACTGGCTTACTGCAATACTAATAATAATACAAGTAAGTTACAAACACTTTTACAATACATGTATATGGTGAAAAATATAACTGGTGTGATTATTTGGTTAATAATCTTTTTATTCTGCCCTTACAAGTATCGAATTTCGACCTATTTGACACTATGTTCAACTGGCAGTACAAAAATCAAACATTTTATCAGCAGCCATTTCTTAATTTGTTTCTGGGAAGATGATTTCTACCAACCACATTTTAGCATTCTGATCCAATTAATATAGTTTTCTATTCCACTTTCATTAGTTTAGGTCTTAAGTCTAGTTAAGGTTACGTTCCACTGTCTGCCCAAAGAAAGAAGCTTCCGCCACCTATTCTCCTTTTCAAGAACAATGCACTCCACCATCCACAATTTTGCGTGCAGCTGTGCTCTGTTCAGCAAAGGTTTGTATTACACTTTTGCTAAGTGCTGAATATAAGTTACACTGATGGATCTAACGAACCACTTATTTCACCATGTCGAAAAATTTTGGTTTAGTAGAGTTAATGCAGGTAGGAAGCCTCACAAGTTTCATCTTTTTTCTAAATAGTTTGTGATACCTTGCAAAACAAATATGATGAAATGGTTAATGATGTCATTGAACATTAAACTGCTGTTATTAATAAAGAGTTATTCTTTATTCAACTTTCACTTGTCATTCATTGCATCTTGATGTGGCTGTTGGCACTGTTCTCTTGAATGGGAAGGTTTTCCTGCTTGCGACATTCATTGAAGGTTATAAAACTATTTATGTATGTCATTAAATGAAATATTAGCTATTCCATTAAGATCTCTCCCAGTTTTATTAACACATTCAATAGAATTTCTCCCACAGTACTACCAGTGGCTATGAGTTAAGTGTTTTACAAAACATGTCTGATGCAATACCACTTTGTCACTTGAACATGTCTTCTAAGACATTTCATTATAATGTACTTATGAATTTTCAATTCCAATTTATATTTAATTTTACAGTTCCAAACAGTCTATATAATCTATACTATTACTACTACTACTACTACTACTACTAATAATAATAATAATAATAATAATAATAATACTAAAAATTGCTGAATTAGCTATCTATACAGTTTGACACAAATTATACAAGTTACTTTGAAACAACTACATTTGAGTTTAAATAATTTTTGTAAATGGTTTGCATCCATACATGGTGCACTTTGTGTACATAAATTACAAATAACTGGATGTAAAATACGTTCTTTTATGAGAGGGTTTTTTATATCAGTTGTTTGAGTGCAGTGTATGGAGTGTATCATGTTCTTTAATAGAAAATGGGAGTGGCCTCTGATCAGTTTCATTACAACAGTCTCCCAAGAACTCTACATGCATGAAAAGTGAGCAAAATTCTGAAATGAAAAAGATGAAACTGCCCAGTATTTCAATTGGTATAAAATATGTTCTGAAACTGTTATTTCCAAATTCAAAATGTTCTTTGTAAGTGTCTGAATTTTCTGACCTAATAAAATGTATGTGATATATATTAAATTGTATGATTAGTGGCATATAAAACTTTCATAATAGAGATAATGCAAATTAGTTAAACTGACAGTTCTTTTTTGAAGACAGGGGGCAGAAATAACATAAGCTAAGGTAGTTTGGATGAAAATTACACTACGGTCACCTATTTCTGGTGAAAAAACGAAAACATTTCTTAAATTAGTTTTTAGTTTTACAACCATACATCATCAGGTGACCGTCCTTGGGATAGGGTCTCAAAGAAATGGTTCAAATGGGTTTGAGCGCTATGGGACTTAACGTCTGAGGTCATCAGTCCCCTAGAACTTGTTGCTGTTGTGGTCATCAGTCCTGAGACTGGTTTGATGCAGCTCTCCATGCTAATCTATCCTGTGCAAGCTCCTTCATCTCCAAGTACCTACTGCAACCTACATCCTTCTGAATCTGCTTAGTGTATTCATCTCTTGGTCTCCCTCTACAATTTTTACCCTCCACGCTGCCCTCCAATGCTAAATTTGTGATCCCTTGATGCCTCAGGACATGTCCTACCAACCGACCCCTTCTTCTAGTCAAGTTGTGCCACAAACTTCTCTTCTCCCCAATCCTATTCAATACCTCCTCATTTCTTACGTGATCTACCCACCTAATCTTCAACATTCTTCTGTAGGACCACATTTCGAAAGCTTCTATTCTCTTCTTGTCCAAACTATTTATCGTCCATGTTTCAGTTCCATACATGGCTACACTCCATACAAACACTTTCAGAAACGACTTCCTGACACTTAAATCTATACTCGATGTTAACAAGTTTCTCTTCTTCAGAATCGCTTTCCTTGCCATTGCCAGTCTCCATTTTATATCTTCTCTACTTCGACCATCATCAGTTACTTTGCTCCCCAAATAGCAAAACTCCTTTACTACTTTAAGTGTCTCATTTCCGAATCTAATTCCCTCAGCATCACCCGACTTAATTCGACTACATTCCATTATCCTCATTTTGCTTTTGTTGATGTTCATCTTATATCCTCCTTTTAAGACACTGTACATTCCGTTCAACTGCTCTTCCAAGTCCTTTGCTGTCTCTGACAGAATTACAATGTCATCGGCGAACCTCAAAACTTTTATTTCTTCTCCATGGATTTTAATGCCTACTCCGAACTTTTCTTTTGTTTCCTTTACTGCTTGCTCAATATACAGATTGAATAACATCGGACACAGGCTACAACCCGGTCTCACTCCCTTCTCAACCAGTGCTTCCCTCTCATATAAGTGCCATCTGGTTTCTGTACAAATTGTAAATAGACTTTCGCTCCCTGTATTTTACCCCTGCCACCTTTAGAACTTGAAAGAGAGTATTCCAGTCAACATTGTGAAAAGCTCTCTCTAAGTCTGCAAATGCTAGGTTTGCGTTTCTTTAATCTTTGTTCTAAGATAAGTCGTAAGGTTAGTATTGCCTCACGTGTTCCAGCATTTCTACGGAATCCAAACTGATCATCTCTGAGGTCGGCTTCTACCAGTATTTCCATTCGTCTGTAAAGAATTCGTGTTAGATTTTTCAACTGTGAGTTATTAAACTGATAGTTCGGTAGTTTTCACATCTGTCAACACCTGGTTTCTTTGGGATTGGAATTATTATATTCTTCTTGAAGTCTGAGGGTATTTCACCTGTCTCGTACATCTTGCTCACCAGATGGCAGAGTTTTGTCATGACTGGCTCTCCCAAGGCCGTCAGTAGTTCTAATTGAATGTTGTCTACTCCTGGGGCCTTGTTTCGACTCAGGTCCTTCAGTGCTCTGTCAAACTCTTCACGCAGTATCGTACCTCACATTTCATCTTCATCTACATCCTCTTCCATTTCCATAATATTGTCCTCAAGTACATCGCCCTTGTATAGACTCTCTATATACTCGTACCACCTTTCTGCTTTCCCCTCTTTGCTTAGAACTGGGTTTCCATCTGAGCTCTTGATATTCATACGAGTGGCCCTCTTTTCTCCAAAGATCTCTTTAATTTTCCTGTAGGCTGTATCTATCATACCCCTAGTGAGATAAGCCTCTACATCCTTACATTTGCCCTCTAGCCATGCCTGCTTATCTATTTTCCACTTTCTGTCGTCCTCATTTTTGAGATGTTTGTATTCCTTTTTGCCCGCTTCATTTACTGCATTTTTATATTTTCTCCTTTCATCAATTAAATTCAATATTTTTTCCGTTACCCAAGGATTTCTACTAGTCCTCGTCTTTTTACGTACTTGATCCTCTGCTGCCTTCACTACTTCATCCCTCAGAGCTACCCATTCGTCTTCTACTGTATTTCTTTCCCCCATTCCTGTCAATTGTTCCCTTATGCTCTCCCTGAAACTCTCTACAACCTCTGGTTCTTTCAGCTTATCCAGGTCCCATCTCCTTAAATTCCCACATTTTTGCAACTTCTTCAGTTTTAATCTACAGTTCATAATCAATAGATTGTGGTCAGAGTTCACATCTGCCCCTGGAAATGTCCTACAATTTAAAACCTGGTTCCTAAATCTCGGTCTTACTATTATATAATCTATCTGATACCTTTTAGTATCTCCAGGATTCTTCCATGTATACAACCTTCGTTTATGATTCTTGAACCAAGTGTTAGCTATTATTTTGTTATGCTCTGTGCAAAATTCTACCAGACGGCTTCCTCTTTCATTTCTTAGCCCCAATCCATATTCACCTATTATGTTTCCTTCTCTTCCCTTACCCACAGTCAAATTCCAGTCACCCATGACTATTAAATTTTTGTCTCCCTTCACTACCTGAAAAATTTCTTTTATCTCACCATACATTTCTTCAATTTCTTCGTCATCTGCAAAGCTAGTTGGCATATAAACTTGTACTACTGTAGTAGGCAAGGGCTTTGTGTCTATCTTGGCCACCATAATACGTTCAATATGCTGTTTGTAGTAGCTTACCTACACTCCTATTTTTTATGCTTTATTAAACCCACTCCTGCATTACCCCTATTTGATTTTGTATTTATAACCCTGTATTCACGTGACTAGAAGTCTTGTTCCTCCTGCTACCGAACTTCACTAATTCCCACTATATCTAACCTTAACCTATCCATTTCCCTTTTTAAACTTTCTAACCTACCTGCCGGATTAAGGGATCTGACATTCCACGCTCCGATCCGTAGAATGCCAGTTTTCTTTCTCCTGATGACGACGTCCTCTTGAGTAGTCCCCACCCGGAGATCCGAATGGGGGACTATTTTACCTCCGGAATATTTCAGCCAAGAGGACGCCATCATCATTTAACCATACAGTAAAGCTGCATGCCCTCGGGAAAAATTAGGGCTGTAGCTTCCCCTTGCTTTCAGCCATTCGCAGTACCACAACAGCAAGGCTGTTTTGGTTAATGTTACAAGGCCAAATCAGTCAATCATCCAGACTGTTGCCCCTGCAACTACTGGAAAGGCTGCTGCCTCTCTTCAGGAACCACACGTTTGTCTGGCCTCTCAACAGATACCCCTCCATTGTGGTAGCACCTACGGTACGGCTATCTGTAACGTTGAGGCACGCAAGCCTCCCCACCAACAGCAAGGTCCATGGTTCATGGGGGGAGGCCCTAGAACTTAGAACTACTTAAACCTAACTAGCCTAAGGACATCACACACATCGATACCCTAGGCAGGATTCGGACCTGCGACCGTAGCAGTCGCGCGGTTCCAGACTGTAGCGCCTAGAACCGTTCGGCCACTCCGGCCGGCTGGGATAGGGTCTAATTTCCTCTGCATCTCAAATGGACGTGGCACTCAATTCGACATCACAGCTGAATCTTATCTTCTATTATAGTTCATCTTATATAATCTGAAACATATGGCTGCTTGTAAATGGCTACAAAAACTATAATTGAAATTGTTTTCACAGTATTGTTCAGAATGTGGAGTTCTACATCTGATGTTCTTTTACAATGATGATTCAAGAAGAATCCATACAGCTTACAGAGCGTATGCTGAAAGTTAAACGAAATATGGGTACATGTGAAAAGAAGAAATCTATATAAGCTAAGACTTCTAAACCTATATATTATACACAAATCCTTTCATAAATTTGAGTGTAGGGATTAATCATAATGTAAAGAAACTACTTCTACAAAAATACATATGCCTACATAAATCAAATAATGTTATACTAATACTGAAGTATCCCTTTTGGTAAATAACTTCAGAAAACATTTATGTACTATACACAGCTATTAGAACACATACATCACTACTAGACTTTTCTCTGTGAGCTATAACTTACGTACCACTAACTTGTGGCAATTTAAAATGTTGAAATAGTTTTGTATACTCGGTATACTGTAGCTTAACATTTCAGCATAAACATACAGGTTGTATGATTGCTACTACATAAGTTTCTTTCCATACACTAACCTGTCTACATTTCCTCATAGCTTTTACTTGCATTCAGTAAAACTGTAGTTCCACGAAATTTACTGACGAATAACCTTTCCATAGACTTCAAAAATCCCTCTATACTTAAATCCTCCTCTCTCCATTTCATTATCATCATCTTATTATGATAACATCATCATCATGTAATCGGCGATCATTACGATAATGTAGCAAGGAGTTAAAATTTTTGAAAAAGCTTCTCTCTTATTCGACAGAAAAAGGTGACACATTTCAGATTTACATGTAGTGAGATCAACATCAACATAAAATCATTATCACATAATGGCCTGGATCCAGTTCTCTTATTTTAAGACAGAGTGGACAGAAATTCCATTTTGATACTCATCTCATTGTTTCAGAAAAAGTAATATTTTATACAGTCGGCTACCACGTAAAGATGTTGGCTAAATCATTTCTTAAAGTCAGCATTCACTGTAGCTACAGTGCAAATATACAGCAGTGGTATACAGTAGATGCATATGATTTTCATCATTAGCAGTCGTTTGTAGCAAACATGTGATGTCTACGTGCATGAGAAAACAGTAGGTTTAATTGGATGCTAAACTTGTCAAATTTGGTGTGTTATTTTCCTTCCGATTGGCCTATAGAGTTGAGAAGGTTGAATTGTGAACAGTCAATTCAGTGTCTAGTCAACTTCCCTATAGAATGAAAACAGCAGAAGCTCCAATTTTTTATGTGTAACAGAACTGGTGAATTTCCATGTTTTTGATTCGTAGCCGTCTACAGGTTCAAGTGTTTCTCACAATTATAATGAGACATAAACTTTAAACTCTACCTTTTCATTCCTTTTTCCCTCATACATCCATTGCTTGCTCAGAATACTGAATACTGTACACGTTAACAAATATATTTCCGTTATGTTTCTCAAATTTTTCCACATTCTTCTGACTGCTAGGAAAGGAAATTTTGAGAAAGTGTTATACGTTTGAATAAGGGAGATAAGAGATGTGTGTCACATGGTCATCTGCTCAGCACACTCCAGATAAATTTGGTTATTTAAAGCAGTAATTTTCTTTCTGTGGTCAACATTTATCACAGCGTGTTTGTTTTCATGTGTTAATTTTCTGAATTCTCTCGCATAGAATCCTTTATTCACATTATGACAAAGTTTCAAATTTTTGTTTAAAATTGAACAGATATTGTTAATTTGGTTTATTTTTATCCTTTTTTAAACTTGGTGTGTATCATTGTTGAATATCGTTCATGGATGTTATAAGAGAACAGTAGTGTTGCACTGTAGCTGATCATATCCATTTTTTGAATCTCATCTGACTTTGGAAGGAGGCATTTACGGACAAGTGAGACATTGATCTTGTGTGGCCAACTGAATTTGTGCAATCTGTTACTAGAAACTTTAAGACAAACTTTAAAGTGGTCTTTATGGTCATTAAATCCATCATGATTAACTAATATGCTAGTGCACACTTTACAACTACTGTACTTTCCATTTGGTTAACCTAATATTTATAACTGTGTGTTGTGATAAATTTACTACTTTTTAGGGTAGTGAATTGTTTATTTCTTTATTTATTCATTTATTGCTTATTTAGCCTAAACAGATTAGGGCCCTTAAGGCCCTCTGGTAGATGTGACCAAAGGCAGCACATGCCAAAGATTATACAGAATATTCCTATTTATTTTTATTATTATTGTTATTACTATCTGTTTTAGCTACTGTTCTTCACCGACAGCTTGGAAACTTCACTTTCACAGTATTGCCATCAGCCACTGGAATTTATTTGTTATTTTTTTGTGGTAGCATGAAGAATAGGTAGATGAACAAGGAGAAGAAGAAGAAGAAGAAGAAGGAGAGGAAGGAAATTCTCCTGAACTATATGAATGCTCTGGTACCAAAAATGTAAATGCACTTGTATTTTATGGAGACACACCAAATCTTCTTACGGCAGTGATATCTCATGATAGGTAATCATGTCAATAACAACAGCGAGTAACGCAGTAATGTAGTAAAACAAACTATTCTAATTTTTGTTACAGTTTTTCAGTATTAAGTCACTGTGTTGCACGTAAATTCTGTTGAATTTTATTGATAGGTTGAAAAAAGGTGTTGTGTCTAAAGGGGGAATTGACAATTGGTTCAAATGGTTCTGAGCACTATGGGACTTAACAGCTATGGTCATCA
This sequence comes from Schistocerca americana, assembly GCF_021461395.2. Classification (NCBI taxonomy): domain Eukaryota; kingdom Metazoa; phylum Arthropoda; class Insecta; order Orthoptera; family Acrididae; genus Schistocerca; species Schistocerca americana. Next base: position 292,692,665 of record NC_060125.1, read on the forward strand.
GTCCTCTAGAACTTAGAACTACTTAAACCTAACTAACCTAAGGACAGCACATAACACCCAGCCATTACGAGGCAGAGAAAATCCCTGACCACGCCGGGAATCGAACCCGGGAACCCGGGCGTGGGAAGCGATAACGCTACCGCACGACCATGAGATGCGGGCGGAATTGACAATTACTGTTAAAATTGTTCAAGTAATGATGGGTACAGAAGTCGAAATTTCATTGCTTACAATTTCTTCATAGCCTTTGCAGGAATGATGCTCTCCACCAAACACGGATTACGCTAGATGCCGATATCTGCCCAATGATACTAATTTCTATTTACCTTTCATTGATTTAGGTTTTACACTTACTGGAATTTCAGTGACTTGCTACTAGTGCCTACGCCGCTTTACCGAGCGAGGTGGCGCAGTGGTTAGACACTGGACTCGCATTCGGGAGGACGACGGTTCAATCCCGCGTCCGGCCATCCTGATTTAGGTTTTCCGTGATTTCCCTAAATCGCTCCAGGCAAATGCCGGGATGGTTCCTTTCAAAGGGCACGGCCGACTTCCTTCCCCGTCCTTCCCTAATCCGATGAGACCGATGACCTCGCTGTCTGGTCTCCTTCCCCAAACCAACCAACCAACCAACCAACCTACGCCGCTTTCACATCAGCTACAGTTCTGTATTTCCAGAAAGTTGAAAACTGAGTAGAAAGTCATTGATTTTTCCAATAACCAGTGGAGTATAATGCCAACTAGGCCTGAAATCGGAACTAATGAAAGTAGAATAATAAGTTGGATAAGGAAGAGAACATTGACAATTATATTTTTCGACTACAAATACATGTTTGAAAACAGTATGGTACTGTTTTACTGTTGCATTAAACGAGTATGACATGCTATCTCCTACAGTACATATTGATTTGTGTGTGTGTGCGTGCGTGTGTCTGTGTGCGTGTGTGTGCGTGCGGGCGTGCATGCGCGCGCATATGCATCCTACCTTACCCGCCCCTTCTATTCTTCCTGGTCGCCCACCTCGCAACATTTAAGGAGTAACATCACGGGAGCCAAACCACTGCTCAAGTGGCCACAGATACAGAAGCGCCGCCAAGGTTATTAGCATCACAGAACTTGTGTGAATGAATCTGCGGTTCAGCGTCCGATCCACGCTGGATTGTTACCGATGCATCAGTAGGAACTGCACTGTAACAACTTCTTTGCGAGCTGATTAAAAGAAGCGCTGGAACAGGCTGATATCTCTGTCCCTATTAATTAAAACGAATCTCGTGATCTTCACTCTGAAGTTACCTGAAAGCTACATGGGCTAAATATCAGTTTAAGAAAGAGCTTCTTTTGCTCTACACCCGATTTTAATTGTTAAGTCTATTCGTGAAAGAAACATAAAGACAGTTACTAAACGCATTTATACACTTAAGCATAGGGATTTATAACATTTAGTTCAGGTGCTAGGGAAACTAAGCTGCGTGGCGTCTCACCTTCTGATAGCCCATTCGATGTAGAAGATCAGGACAGTGGGGAACTTTTCGACTTACAGGACTTACGGAAATATATTAAACTACAGGACAACAAAAAGATACTCGGGGAAACCCTACAACTTCCTGGAACCTCTATTAAGGTATGTACTACTGCAGGCCGGGACAAAAATATGAAGCCACTGAAAACGTAACACATTATCATGCCTAGTACTCTGTAGGAAACCCGCTAGTATTCAAACCAACACCTTTTCGTCTCAAAGTGGATGAATACAGCTCCTGCATGGTTTCAGAGGGAATCTTACACCATTTTCCCTGCAAAATATTGGTATCTTCAGGTGTCGACAGTGGAGGCAGATAGCTATCACGCACCCTTTTCTCCAAAGTAGACCACGAAAGCTCAATAATATTGAGAGTCGGGGACAGTGGTGGTCAGGTGAGATGGGGAAAATTCAACCTCGAGCTCACAAAACCAGCTTTGGTCCATACTAGCTGATCAACAGGAAACCGTCTTCTTGGAACAAAGCACACCATTGTGGGGACAAATACTGTAGAATGGGATAGAACTGATCAGCCAAAATGGTCACATACTCCTTCGCAGTATTGCGACCTCGATGAGCAATCGAATACTACTGTATAGATGCCGGAATGATCGTGTAAACGTCGTCATGTTTCACTCTTTTGACGTAAACAGTGCCACAAGTCGTAAATAGAGTTTTTCCATTTCTCCATTGCCCAGGTTTTACGGTTTCGGCACAAAATTTTCTTGTTCCGGGCATTTGCATAACTGATAGGTGGTTTTGAAATTCCAGCTCTCCCTGCAGTTGTCGCTTATAGAGCTGTCTTTGTGTTGTTTACCAACCGACAATGTACACTTGAACTACAGTCATTTGTACAGTGGCTTTCGAAGCTATCGTCTTACGTCTCAATCCTCTTCAATGAGCGTCGTCACGATTTCTCAGCGCACTCGTTCATCTGCGTTGTGCGTTAGCAGATAACGTTTTTCTGTCTTCCTAGTGTGGAGAATAAACCTTCAGTACGATGCTTCTTGAAACCGTAAACATCGTCTCTATATTGGGTATGGAAGCACCCACGAATTTCCCCATCGTCAGATTGATTTAGCTCCTACATAATGCACTTACAACTACACAGAAAACTGTTCTGAACGCGACTGATACTTGACAACTCATTGACGACTTTGCATAGGTGACGCTCGTGGTCAGATCTAACAGGCCAACCTTTTAGATTGGCTAGCAACAGCATTTATGTGCAAGTATGCCCTTCTTGCGGTACTTCCGTATTTGGTCAAAACTTCGTAGTGATTAGTGTAATACATAACTGTTGTTATAAATAAACTGTTGTCAAAAATAAAAATGATCACAGTGAAAGTGGAATCAGAATTTCTGATTGACTAATAATTATGGCGTCTCAAAAAATTGGGAATAAATTGTTGATTACGTTGCGAGAAAATACTGACGTTTTAGCGGAACAAAAGTACAGTCGCTGTGTTGGTGACTTCCACGCTACTCTGTGACACTTTGGCATATGTTCTGTGTAGCAATCCACTAAATAGCAATTGCAGTGTATGCTATCCACAGCAAATCATCGAGTAAAACCGATGTGATATCAGGTGTTCCCCAGGCAAGCGTCCTGGGACCTCTGCTGTTCCCGATCTATATAAATGACCTGGGTGACAATCTGAGCAGTTCTCTGAGGTTGTTCGCAGATGATGCTGTAATTTACCGTCTAGTAAGGTCATCCGAAGACCAGTATCAGTTGCAAAGCGATTTAGAAAAGATTGCTGTATGGTGTGGCAGGTGGCAGTTGACGCTAAATAACGAAATGTGTGAGGTGATCTACATGAGTTCGAAATGAAATCCGTTGGAATTCGATTACTCGATAAATAGTACAATTCTCAAGGCTGTCAATTCAACTAAGTACCTGGGTGTTAAAATTACGAACAACTTCAGTTGGAAAGACCACATAGATAATATTGTGGGGAAGGCGAGCCAAAGGTTGCGTTTCATTGGCAGGACATTTAGAAGATGCAACAAGTCCACTTACACTACACTCGTTCGTCCTCTGTTAGAATATTGCTGCGCGGTGTGAGATCCTTACCACGTTGGATTGACGGAGGACATCGAAAGGGCACAAAAAAGGGCAGCTCGTTTTGTATTATCACGTAATAGGGGAGAGCGTGTGGCAGATATGATACGCGAGTTGGGATGGAAGCCATTAAATCAAAGACGTTTTTCGTCGCGGCGAGATCTATTTACGAAATTTCAGTCACCAACTTTCTCTTCCGAATGCGAAAATATTTTGTTTAGCCCAACCCTTATAGGTAGGAATGATCATCAAAATAAAATAAATCAGAGCTCGAACAGAAAGGTTTGGGTGTTCGTATTTCCCGCGCGCTGTTCGGGAGTGGAATGGTAGAGAGATAGTATGATTGTGGTTCGATGAACCCTCTGCCAAGCACTTAAATATGAATTGCAGAGTAATCATGTAGATGTAGATGTAGATGTAGATGATGGCACATCTATTACGGTTACATTAATAACCCTGGTTAAATGCGCTAAGAAAATATTTAAATATTACGATGCGCCTGCACAAGAACTGCCAGTTGCTACTAGCCCAGTATTTCAGCAATGAAACCAAGCACCAGTAGGACACTGGTTTCGCCTCCTGTGAAAAACGAAACATCTGATTTCTTATACTTTCCTCATTGTTTGTAATGGTCTCGTCATGAAAGCGACGTTAAACTTCAGTCGTCCTTTAGTAGAAACATTATGGCGATTACAGCGAACAGTTGAAGAGGTCGCTGCTGGTTGGCGTTACTGTTGCCAAGAAATCATTGTATTGATGGGATATTAAAAAATTCCAAGATGGCAGGGGCAGAAAATCGTAAAAATACCCGATGGTGGAAGCAATCCCGTTGCGTCAAGTTTAAAACTGCAGTAAATTAAAAAAATCCAGTATGACGAACTAGACCGTTTACGCTTTGGAAGAAGACTGACGACACGGTCTAAGATGGTATCGGGTTCAAAAAGCACGATAAAGACATTAATTTTACACCATATTCAAAAATATTCAAAATCTTCTATTATTTATCGAAACAAATAGATAATTGGTGTAACTAACAATATTCCAAAATCTTACATACGTGAGCTTCGTCATCAGCAACACATATCTCCTACCAACGCTTCCTTCTCACACTCACACCCACACCCACACCCACACCCAGAAGAACCTGTATTAGTTATCAAGATATGAAGGCTCTACCTAAACTGTCTAAATTGACACTCATGTTAAAAACTATTCCGCCCACAACAAAATTAAAGACTAACTTCTTTCAGAACCCATAATTTTCTGAAATTCCTACGCATAGGTTTGAAATTTGGCTCAAAGATACCTACCACCTTCCTCTGTGGAGGAGGAGGAGGAGGAGAGTAGTGTTTAACGTCCCGTCGACAACGAGGTCGTTAGAGACGGAACGCAAGCTCGGATGAGGGAAGGATGTGGAAGGAAATCGGCCGTGCCCTTTCAAAGGAACCATCCCGGCATCTGCCTGAAGCGATTTAGCGAAATCACGGAAAATCTAAATCAGGATGGCCGGAGACGGGATTGAACCGTCGTCCTCCCGAATGCGAGTCCAGAGTGCTAACCACTGCGCTACCTCGCTCGGTCTTTCTCTGTGATGGTGCAGAAGCGTGGCGCCCTACAACATAGCCCTTGGGCTCATCTACGCTTCAAACAGCAAGGTGTCGGCACATGCGAAAAAATCATGTAACCACGTTAAAAATGTACTTGTCAGAAACTTCGACATCAGTTTTCTACCGCCAGAAGGTATGCAAACCTCGCCGAAGTGGTGTCGAAGGGGTAGTCTAGCATTAAGGCGCTAGAGCAGGCTCGAGTATGAATTGATTTCGAAGTATCTGACAGGTAAATTTTTAACGTGCTAAATAGTGGTGCATGGGTACGACGGAGGGGTGGCCGAACTTATGAGGGGCCGTAGAGGGATCCTTTGCCATTTCATTCGCACAAATGCCTATGTTACGCAGTCCCGTGATCACACCACAGAAGTGGGCAAAGCAGGAGGGCTTAGAAAGCATAAACGCCCTTTTCTGCTTGGGATCGCGTTCAAATTTCGACGAACGGTTTCAGATCCTCCCTAGTGGCTTCACCCTGTATACCAGAGCAAAAATTGCATCCACAATCTCCAGAGGGGTCAGGTCACGTTCAGTGGTTTTGCAGCCCCACGATGTCCTTAGAGTATACTTGATACGCCAAGGGTCTAGCATCAAAGTCGGATGTAGTGAAGAACATTTCCTGTCGCTCACCGCACTCAGAACTGTCGCAATAGACCTCGAAATGTGTGAAAAACAACGACCCAAAAGGAGGGTTGGTTTCATTGACGTCCTCTATACCACTCCCTGAGGCCTATTTAGAACGGCTGTGTTTGTTAAATGCTTTACTAAGCCACCCATAAGAAAACCGACTGACTTCAACGCTGGGCGTTGCGGTTCTGACCTCCTTAGCACAGGCTCGAAAGAATGGGTTAAATTCGCTAATAGGGAGTGTGATGACCTTCCAATAGTGACACACGCCCACGATGGTGCTGGGCACATTTGGGACGCAATTTACAGCCAATGTGGTATCATTAACCCACCTTACAGCTCACATGGACTTGTGAGCTTATTTTCGCTTGTGTCGACATACTGCTGTTTGAAGCGTTGCCGAGCCCGAGTATGATGTCGCAGGCCATTACGCTTTTGCACCGTTAACTAGGAAGGCCGTAGGCATCACTGAGCCAAATTCCCAACTCACGTATTGCAGTTGGATAGAATAGTGGGATTTCTGGAAAGTGATCTAGTAATTTTGGTTGTGAAGTCTGTGCGAATTGAATTTTGCGCTGTATTCCAAGGTATCCCAAAGACACAATTCTTTTATCAAAATTGACAGTACTACAATATTTCCATGTCAAAAATACATGAGCTTAACATGAAATGTGTAAACTGGTATAATTTGAAACGTATTTGAATAATGTGAGTATTTCAACACATTCACAAGTATTTGAATCATCTGTATTATGTATCATAAAATAGGATAATAATATTTATGTCAAATTATTGAATGTGCATAAACATAAAAAATACGTAGTGGTGGTAACGTAAGTGTTCCTACATCTATATTACTGATAAAAAATACGTAGCCACCTAAGTATCTGCTCCAATGTGCGATTATCTCGGAACGCTATGCTACTAGGTGCTACACTCAGCAGTGAGTGATATTCCAGCATGTTAGCCGGCCGTAGTGGCCGAGCGGTTCTAGGCGCTTCAGTATGAAACTGCGCGACTGCTACGGTCGCAGGTTCGAATCCTGCCGCGGGCATGGATGTGTGTGATGTCCTTAGGTTAGTTAGGTTTAAGTAGTTCTAAGTTCTAGGGGACAGGTGACCTCAGAAGTGAAGTCCCATAGTGCTCAGAGCCATTTTTCCAGCATGTTAAAAAACAATTTCGGCCTGCAGCAAGATCTGATTGACGTGGTCTTCCGACTATAGTATCATTCTGCAACATCTCAACGCTCGGCCGCATAGTGTCCATGCAACACGTGAACCATCAATGACCTGCTCTTTGACACGCCGCCACATCAGCCCTATTCGCCAGACCCAACAACAAATGATTACCAAATGTTTGGACCATTCGATCAGGTAATGGGTGGCCAACCATTTTGTTTTGATGAAAAGGTGCAGCAGGGAGTGCACTAGTTGCTGCTCGCATAACCAACAGAATTCTTTTTTCAGAGGAATCTGCAAACCTCCTAGGTGCTAGACGAAGTGTGTTGAAGGACATTATGTCAAAATGAGATTACGTCGAAAAATTATACAGTTGTGTTCTACCTTGTTCAATAAAAATTTTTAAGGGGATTATTTATTTGACCCCAGTCATTCAATCTCTCTTACTTCTATGCTTTCCTAAAAAAATATGTCACATACTTTATTGACTTCTCTGTAAATTTGATCTCTCGTCTCTGTCTGTAATGGTTGCTTTCTGTAGCAGCACAACGGATTTATGGTGGAAAATAGTATGGTAAGCAAGCAGTGTATTTTTAAATCTAGGCTTACAAGATGCTAGGTACAAAAATGAACTTTCACTATAAGTAGTGATTTTGATGACTTGAAGTATGGTACTAAGGCTCTCAGAAAAATTTACACATTGTATTTCCTTTCCTTTCCAGAATCAAGAATCAAATGATAACAGAGCTAATGATAATGCTCCAAACATGAGATGTAAAGACACTACATAGCGTACGACAAATGAACTGCCCAAGAACCAGATTATGGATGAATGAGGTGTTTAGATTAAATCTTTAGTATGTTGTATAGCTTAAATTACGTATTTCCGTAATACCTAAGGATAACACCTAAATGTCCAAACACGAGACTTAAACACACAACTTGGACAAAGACAATCATGTACCGCTTTCCACAGACAGGAAAGTTTGCTATCTCGAAAATACTATCATTTAATGAAATCTAAGTTATTTATCAAATACGTGATGATTTTGAGTACAATACACGTAGGTGGCTTACCATATAAGGCAAGTACAGATACAGATATCTCATTCCATCTTTAAATTCTTTCTTTGCGCGAAAACGATATGAACTGTTTGATTTCTCACTGTCATGTGTAGCTTTTAAAGGACATCATGTTCGCAGTTGACTGTAGAATTTATTTACTTCACAACTTAAATTTCTGTCTCAAGGTATTATAAAGTAGTAATGCAAAATATTTGGTTTCAGCAAATTTGAAACTTTATTCTGACTGTGAAAAGCCTCAGCTCTGACGACGATATGTATACCTATCAGAGGATTTTAGTAACTGACATGTACTGAACCATTTTCTTTGCTAGCTCCTCTTCATAATGGCCTTAAAACCTAATCTGCAACTGTGAAATAGAGATTTTCTACTGCCTCTGAAGAGTACGATGCTCTTTAAAAATTATCTTTATTGTCTATCAAAATACGTAATGACTTAGAGGATAAGACACATGTTGCACTAATATTGTAACGTAATTGTTCTGTAAGTTTAAAAAAAATCACATGGCTTACACATTGCCACTCCTGATGTAACTCACATATTATTGTACACTTGTGATGACAAAAGTTTGTTGCTGTAGAATATTTTGTAAGGAACAATGTACGCCGGCCGCAGTGGCCGAGCGGTTCTAGGCGCTACAGTCTGGCACCGCGCGACCACTACGGTTCCAGGTTCGAATCCTACCTGGGGCATGGATGTGTATGATGTCCTTAGGTTACTTAGGTTTACGTAGTTCTAAGTTCTAGGGGACTGATGACCTCAGAAGTTAAGTCCCATAGTGCTTGGAGCCATTTGAACAATGCACATTAAAATTAAATATTTTCACTTCTAAATCATTTGTATTACTCGTGAAAGTCTACGTGGCTTGCTGATTGTTACTACTGATAGAAATTAAATATCAGTGAATGAGCTTATTTCAAGCTTTGTACCATACTGTAAAGAAACCAAAAATCATTTGTATTTATGGTAAATAGTTTAATTTTATAACGTTAAAAACACAGATGGACCCTACTGTCAATCTAACTTATAGCTCAATGAGAAGGTTTAACCAATGTACCAAAGTAAACCGTGTTACCCACGTAAAAGCACGATTACAAACTCTCTGGCTTTTTGATAAAGTTCGTCTTCGTTCAGCTAAAACAGATTTCACAATCAGTCAGACATAAAGTGGCCTCCACGATAGGGCATTAACTTCACTTTGCAGTACAAAAGGTGATAATGCTAACTGATGTTGCTGCCCAGTGGAGACCCCGTGATACTTCACCTCCCACTCATCCATCATTTAGCAGCAAGATTGTATCATCGTCATGTTGCACCATCATTTTACGGCACTTCACGTGCCATAGCAAAACTGTAACAGACTGCCCCATTAATCGCCATTGTTGCACGAAAATGTAACAAACTGCTTCGTAGATTGCACAGGAATTATGGTCACTGTGCATCAATGATATTCTGTTGACATGGCGGGTGCCACTACCCCAGATACCAATGGGGCAATAATTGTCAGTCGATATGGTGACTACCATTGCTACAGGTACTATTGGTTTTAGCAAAGAAGGACTTTTATTACCACAGATACTATAGGGGCAATAGCAGTCAGTTGATGTGGTGACTACCATTACCCACAACAACATTGGGGCAGTAATTAGGGCATTTCATATGGTGATTAGAGATTACCATTATGATGGATACTGTCAGGGAAATATTGGTAAGTTAAATTGTGACTGCCAGTACCCAAGTACTATTGAGGCAGTAATGTTCAGTTGATATGGTAAAAACCATTACTGTGGGTAGTACCATGGGATGATGATATCAGTTCACAGGGTGTCCACTTTTAATGGTCAGTTGATAAAGTGCCTGGCATTACCCATCGATCATGGTTGTCTGATAAAGTGAATGTTAGTCACTTAAATTATCTTGGCAAAATATGACATGCTTGGAGATCACGTCAATGCACGTGTGCAGATGGCAGCAAGTCAAATCATGATGTTATATCTTATTATGCCTCCTAAATCTGGAACAAGTCTGGACCTATCTGGAGAACTTGTACACTAAGCATATCTTAAATATCATTACAGTCCCCCGTCTTGATATCACATTAAAATTCTTTGGGAATGATGAGGAAGGGGTCAGCGGAATCAGGTGTATTTGATCTTGAAATGTAGTGAAAATTAGATTGCCAAAAGGACAGCAACTCTTATTCCTTACCTATACAGCCACAGATATTGATAACCATATTATCTATTTGATAAAGTGCTTAGGCAAGTGCTTACAATAACCCTTTATGTCTTCCCTAGCTAGATAACGTGGTATTAGAAGTCCGGAAGCCACAATATACCGCTACGTGATCACCCGACTGAAGAGCGTGTTCCGCCACGGTTGACTTGTCTGTTTTCCCTAGTCGGCAAAGACTTTTATGTTCCTTCAACCATGTATTCACACTTCTCTTTTTAATTCCAATGTAGACCCTAACACATGTACATCTTGTATACACCACTTGCAAGTAAACGGGGACGTTTAACCTTAACGGAACGAAGTGCTTGGCCTATTTTCTTAGCTGGTCTGAAAATCAATCGAACGCTATGTTTCCTTAAAATCTCGCCGATTTGATCTCTTACTTTTTTGATGAAGGTTAGAGAAAGCATGTTCTTCCATCGCTGTGTCATATCGTTGTCCTTAGGTCTTTATCTCTGCTATCACGTGAAATCCAGACCACGTCTACTTTCCACGGCATTTAGGCCGTTATTCGACGTCCGATTCGTCAGATGGCAAGACTCTGCACAACCAGGAACACCTCCGAAGATGTCCAACGTAGCCTTGGACTAAACATCAGGGATAGAAGCGTTCCATGGACCAAGGCCATACAACCCGGAAGAACTCTCGGTAGTTTCCTCTAGAATAGCGAATTGATATATTGCAATGTTGCATAAAGACAGGCTTCGTCAAGCGAAGTATCATGGTAGAAAACTTCCTGATCAGTACTATTCAAGGTCTGTACTACAAATGAAAGTCCAGAGGTGTAGGCGACCAACAGTGAGGACCTCTGAAACTACAGACATTAGGAGAAGTTCCGAAAAGCGGTAAGGATGTTTCCGCAGCAGGTTGGTGAATGTTGCACATCGTTTCACCGTGTACTGAAAGATAAGAAACTGAAGGTCTATCTTGTACGTGTGGTACATGAGCTGAAATTTGACAATCAGGAAAAAAAGAGTTCGTTATGGTAGCTCACTGTTAACATCAATTGCTAACGGTTACTTGCCCCTGATTTTGCTTCATGTCAGATGAAGCTTGGCTTCATTTGCCAGGTTATGTAAAGTCACCGAACGGATGATACTGGTCGCAGAATAACTCATATATTCTGCATGAAGGACCTCTCCACTCAGAGCATATAGGTGATTGGTGTGTTTGATTCAACATACGTATTATTGACCTACCATTTTTCCAATTATACCCTAAGCAGTGCCAGGTATCTGGAGATCTTCGATTGCTTCTGTCCACAATTAACAAACGCAGAGAAGCTCCAAGCAGTATTCTGACAAAATGGAGCAACCGCCCAAATGTCCCACCAAAGTATGGCTCACGTCACCAACGTGTTCCCTGAAGACAGACTCGTCGGTAGAGTCCCTGGCCCCCAAGGTCCCTGGATAATATCGTGTAAGTTTTGTTTATGGGTCACACTAGAAAGCAAAATGTATGCTGACAATCCTCTCACAATAGGCGATCTTAAAAGGAAAATTACTAGAGAAATTAAAAACATCACGCCTGCAGAGTTACAGTGTGTTGGTGATAACTTCATCATATGGAGGCAATGACACCATGATGTCCATCTTCACCACTTTTAAAATCAGAAGACTGTTGAACTGAACACCAGATGTTCCATTGCAGTTTGGTAACTTGAGGTTATCAGAGTGTCTTATAAACGGGTAACCCCGTCTGCTTAGCCGAGTGGTAATGTGCTTGCCTCCCATGCAGCGGGCCCAGGTTCGATTCCCAGTCGGGTTGAGGATTTTCTCCTCCCGTGGACTGGGTGTTGTCATCATCTCATCCTCATTGTCGAGCAAGTCGCCCAATGTGTCGTCACATGAAATAAGACTTACAACATGATGGCCGAACTTCCCTGGACTGGACCTCCCGGCCAACAATGCAACACGATCATTTTATCTTTTACACATTTTAAACGTTACTTGTATCTATTCTTTGTTAGTTATTTCATTCTTTCTTGAATCTCGGATGTGCAGCGTATTGGTTTATGTGGAACACCTTTTACAAGGAAGGTGTGCTCTCAAATTCTAATATGTTTATAATTTCTTACGAGTACAGTATAACTTTTATCCTGTTAACAATTTCCTCTTTCATTCCTGAAATATCTTTAGCTGAGGGCATTCAGGGATTTTAATTTTGTATTTTTTTTCCTGTATTACTATACTGTTAAGGCATTCCATGCCTCCTTGAGTACGAATGAGGTGGCACAGTGGTTATTACACAGGACTCGTATTTTGGATGACAATAGTTCAAAGTCTCGTCCAGCAATCGAGATTTATGTGATTTCCCTATATCGCTCCAAGCATATGCCAAGATAATTGCTTTCAAATAGCACAGCCAATTTCCTTCCCCGTAATTGAAACAGTCTGAGCTAGACTTCATCTCTACTGATGTTAATGTCAACGGGACTGTGGTGTCGTTCAAAGAGCGTGGTGTCAAGGCGAGGGTGACACTTCGTGACGAAACCACAAGTAAGCATAATCGGTCCCATGTGCATCGATCAATGAGCGGAGTCGGCATAGACACAACCAGAACAGTTTCGGCACGCAACATCGCATCGGTACGCTTACTTACGTCTGACACTGAGCGCAATGCCACTCAGACCCAGTCTGCAAAAACCGCTGGAGACTACTGAAGACGACAGCATCATCTCTCTAGAAAGCCGGTAGTATGATAGTAGTATTAGGCAGAACTCTTCATAAATGTTTAGCGTCAGTTGCTTTCTGTGAGAAGAGGCTAGTACCTTGTTCTGTATCAAGTGGTACATTAATGTGCAGTGGCAGAAATAAATACTCATAACATTCCTGTGGAGGTGGATTGTTACAAAGTTCAGTACATCATCTTGTTCATGTATCAATAAGGTGATCTAATATTTTATCTATTGCATTATGAACTCACTGTGCTCCAGCACTAATGCTACAAACCCATCACAGTGCTGACCAGTGTTATTTCATCCGGTGCAACAATGAAATTAGACCCTAACCTACCTTCCCCTTCTTGGCTGTACATTGTCAGCTCTTAATTTCTACATGCCTTCGGTTTTCACGTGCAAACCTAAAATTTATAATTTTTGGAAAAAGGTTTCTGTTAAATGAAGCTATTATGATAGGTATAAACCCTGTAAATGGCTTTTTTTTACTAGTTGCATAATTATCAATTCACCAGATTTAGATACAATGTAACTGTTCTTTTTAAGCAGATGAAAATGAGAATGGAGATACATAAATTTTTTTGTGTGTCCTTTAATGTAGTAAATGTTCTCGGTTTTACTTTTCTGCGTATCTTCCTGGTCTCTCTCAATGGTATTTGCGGTCAATGCTGTTGTCTTGTATTCCCCAGTACTATCAATATATTACGGTGTACTGTGTTTAAAGTAATGTGTAAGTCTTGCTGCCATATCTGCAATGGCTCTTCCTTTTATCAATAGCAGCTTATCTTTTTCCTTCTTGGCAGTGGTTTCCGCTAAATACCGTTTGTATTATTTCACATCAATCTCATATGTTTTAGGTTTTCATTTGCAAACACATAACACAATAACTGCTTTTAAAGGAGTAATTTCTCTAATAGGGAATTGTTTAAGTTCATTCTGTACACTGGTTCATTTTCCTGAAGCATATAGAGCAACATTAATCATGGGAACCAATATTAATTTGGTTTTATCTATATTTACTTATATTTTGGAAAACAGTATTATAGGTTTAGCAAACTATGTTTCTTCAGCTTTATTATGACCCTTATATGTAGTACATATATTGTCCTTGTAGGACTCTGTGTTACTTTTCACCTGGTTTGTCAGTAAATATTCAAAATTATAGGAAAACCGAACATAGTTTACCATCTTTTCTAGGTCTTCAATTTCGGGAATGTTTATTTGCTATCCAGTCAGCTTCACGTTACCCAAGTTTCAAGTACTACATAGCAGCTGTTGTTAGTTTACATCACATGGAAGTGATGAGCACAAAGTAAAGTGGAACACATTGTAAATACTGTTTGTTGTTTAATTCACTTACACAACGTTCTACAGGATGAAATACCGAAGTTTCATGTACTATGGCGAACTATTATCCACAGCTATACAGAGAAGCCATCGAAATATATAAACATGGAGATAATTTTAACAGAAAAGAGAAGCCATGAAATTCAGCGATATATGGACAGTGACACTACAGAATCGATGAGAAGTTTTTATCTTTGACGTAATATGATCGATAGTTATATTTCATCCTTGACAAGGTTTATCTTTGTTATCACGTGAAATCCTTACGACGCCCACTTTCCACGTTATTTAGGGCGTTCTTCGACGTCCGGCGCGTGAGTCGGAAAGACTCAGCACAACCAGGAGCACCTCCGAAGATGTCGAAGGTAGCTTTGGACGAAACGTCAGGGATAGAAGAGTTCCATGGACCATGGCCATACAACCCGGAAGATTTCTCGGCAGCTGAAACATCCGGACATGATAGCCTTCATTGTATGGCTAAAGGAAACTGCCTCAGTCTGTAACAACTCAATAATACTAGCTTCAAACAACCACTGGAGCAGGAACAGACAGCTGCTCTCATCTTTCCGGTAAAATGCAGTGAAGCCAACTTTCGATACAGTGTTGTCACTTGAAAAACAATTCAGCTAGAGATCATTTACCAGTACGTGGGACATACTGGTTTTATGGGGACACACTGTTAATATCAAATTGTAGGTAAAAGTGATTCAGATGCGGATGTAAATTATGAGCTAAATTTAAGTTGAGTCTTACTACACCTACACCAAGAAAATATAAAAAAGGAGCTGCGCTTGTACTGCAAAATATACAAAAGGAGTTGTGTTTGTAATGTATACATGGTAATTAGTAAATATTGTGTACCAGAATATTTCATTTTGTATTCTTTACCTATTTAAAAATACAGTTTTTGCCCTCTAAAGCTGCCTCTAGTACCACTGAAGTCATTTCCTCATGTATTAACAGATGTCCTATCATCCTGTCCCTTCTCCTTATCACTGTTCTCCACATATTCCATTCCATTCATTACCTTATCAGCCCATACAGTTTGCAACATTCGTCTGTAGCACCACGAGTCAAATGATTCGATTCTCATCTGTTTCGGTTTTCCCACAGACCATGTTTCACTGCCATGCAGTGCTGTACTCCAGTCGCACATTCTCAGGAATTTCTTCCTCAAATTGAGGCTTAAGTTTGATACTAGTAGACTTCTCTTGGCCAGGAATGCCTTTTTTTGATGTCCCCCTTGCTCCGTCCGTTACTTGCTATTTTACTGCCTAGGTAGCAGAATTCTATAACTTCATCTACTTTCTGACCTCCAATCCTGATATTAAGTTTCTCACTGTTCTCGTTTCTGCCACTTCTCATTACTTTCGTCTTTCTTCGGTCTACTCTCAGTCCATATTGTATACTCATTAGATTGTAAATTCCATTCAGCAGATCATGTAATTCTTTATCACTTTCACTCAGGATAGCACTGTCATCAGCAAATCGTATCATTAGTATCCCTTCACGTTGAATTTTAATACCCCTTCTTAACCTTCCTTTTATTTCCATCATTGCTTCCTCTATGTACAGATTGCACAGTAGGGGCGAAAGACACTTTACTGTTTTACACCCTTCTTAATCTGAGTACTTCGTTCTTGGTCGTCCACTCTTATTATTCTCTCTTGGGACTTTTACATATTGTATATTACCCGTCTCTCCCTATACCTTATCTCTGTTTTTCTCAGAATTTCGAACATCTTGCATCATTTTACATTGTCGAACGCTTTTTCAAGGTCGAATAATCCTATGAACGTGATTTGATTTTTCTTTAGTCTTGCTTCCATTATCTACCGGAACGTCAGAATTGCGTCTCTGGTGCCATTACCTATTGTAACGCCGCGCAGAACGCCATCTAGCGCATCCTCAATTGCCTTTTCTATTCTTCTGTATATAATTCTTGTCAGCTACTTGGATGCATGAGCTGTTAAACTGATCGTGCATTAGCGCTCTGAGCTACCCTGGCGGGGATCCTGATTGCTAGGAAGTTGTGCTAGCTGTAACATCACTACGGTAATACAGGTAAGACTGCTGCACGAATTACCATAGTCCAGTGCCCTCCCTAACACAATCTACAGTTCATGCCTTTAGCCAATTATCTTCTTCTTAAGTCACCAGCATTAATTTTAAGTTTCATTTTTTTTGTAATTTCGCATTTGATATTGTAATTCACGAGAAAAAATGTGTATCTTAGTTGGACAGACAGACATTAGTGTAACAAATGCCAAAAATAAAATTTTATGTGATTTGTTTTTCGTTATCTGTACGGTGGCTCCTTGATTCTTCGCAAATTTCATGATTCCAGCTGAACGAGAAGTACCCTATAACCATACAATGTAGGCTTTCACGGCCCGTATTGTTTTCACTGCATTTCGCTCCTACACCATACAATGGACTTATTATGGATTTCATTGTTGGAGTGGTTCAGACGGTGCGGCATTTCTCACAAGACGACGCCGACGAGGTGAGACTTACCACCCCAGTCGCATTTTAGCCGTAGCCAAGCCGCCCAAATTTGACATCATCAGCGCGGAGCGAGAGGGGATCCGTGCATTGCGGAGAGATGAAGATCTCGTGGTACCTCCTGTTGACAAGAGAAATGCCATGTCTCTTCATAGTGCCACTGAATATCACAGCGAAGAGGCGTCTGTCATAGCGAAGCATCACTATTGGACGATAGCACTTACAAATACCTAAAAGGGGACAAAACGGCAGGGCTTCTCAAGAATTCTGGTGTACCAGGGGACGTCATGAGAAATCTTAGAGCTCGAACTTCTAGACCTCTCAGACGTTTACATATTACCTGTGGTTCCCAAGGAAAGTATTCTATTGAGAATGTGGAGCCAGATTTTTAACTAAGTTAACGATTACGATAACCAGCCGCTTCGAACATCACATAAAAAACTCTCGAATGTTCACTGAGGAAATGAAACAATAGATTTAGCTCAAACAACATTTTACTCAGCATTTACTCACTGTTTACTAAAGTTTCTGGACGTGACACTTTCAAACTGTCCTTCATAGAAGTTGTTGCGACATCTTAAGACGACTTCCTACTTCCAGTACTGCAGTTAATCTTTCGAAATGACGGACGGAATGGCTGTGGGTTCTCCGTTGTTTCCAGCAATGGTCAACATTTTATTGGACATTCTTAGGATCGTGCAATAATTTGGCTCCCCTTCGTCCATCTTCGTTGTATCTCTGTTTTGACGAGACGTTTGTGTTCTGGCCACTGTAGTGGGACGAAATTGAAGCGTCAACCATCCACCAGTGTCAGCCCAGTTTGCAGATGAATATAAGTTTAATTTAGTTTTGTTTATGTATTTTTGTAATATTTGTAATGGTTGTGAAGTGTCTAAAGTTTTTTTTTATGTTTCATGTACGGAGAGGGCGGCGCAACGAACGGAGACAGCATCTTCGTTGCCGGGACCGGAGAGAAAATTGCTAGCCAGTATACGTCGCGGGTCGACAGACAAAGACCGACAGAAGATTCTGAAACCGATTTGTTGCGTCGTGCTTCTAAAAATTGAAAATGAATAATTTGTGATGTTTTGTACAACAATGACGTCGTAGAGAGTTTAATCTTATTGATACTGTTAGTTTTGTCTTGTCAAGGCTCAGGTTCACGTCTGTATGTAGGAAGATAATAAACTAGTGGATGTTACTAAAGTTGAAATACGTGTTCCGAGGATTTATTTATGAAGAACTATGTGAATGAATTAATAATATATTTGACAAGATTATTGGATTTTGACAGCGTTCACCGCGACTTTGAATCTTAAAAAGTTTATTCGATGTGGTTCTATTATCGATTAAGTCAGATAACGTGTATCAATATAATTTCTGAGGAGAAACAAACGACATCTAAAAATTGAAAAAGTTTACGCAAACCAGTTGGCCCGAGTGACGTAATTCTGTGCATACGACTCAAATGATGTTTTACAGTTTCGTTCAAGAACCATTCTGAGACAATTTAAAAAGAATATAAATAATTTTGAAGTGGGTTGTAACTGACGTAGGTGACGAAGTCTACACATGGTCATATGTCGAAAGAAAATCATTTATAAGAAACTTTCGACGTTACACTACACCGTGGCGACCTTAGAAACAGGACTTGTGTGCAACTAAGGCACACAGGTACGAAACAATTAAAACATCAAGAGCTCTTCGGAAGTCAACGCGAGTCTTCGTGGAGCCTTCACCAGCCAGCGGCGACTTCGCGGGTGTGGGCACCTGACGGAGCGCAGCCAAGCAGTACGGTCACACAGTTATTCTACGAGAAGTCGCATCTGTTGGGCAGCAGCTGAACGCTGCAAACCCCGACAACCTTTTTCTCCTAAACTAACAGGCCCAGTACGTCAGCTGGAGGGCGTTCCTCCGGCTGGTATTAGAGGTGTTGCTGAGGGCTTCGCCTGTCGACGGTGGGGCCGGGCGTGGTTGCAGCCAGTGACGTCTCCGGTGTTCGACTCAGCGTCCTGCCGGTTGCGGAAGCGGGATCGCAGCATCTCAGCGGCTGCATCGACGGCTGTCACTTCGGCAGCCCATAGCAGCACACTGATCACCGAGAACTACAAACTACAATATTAGTGTCCGGTGAGTCTGTTTTAAGTTGTAAGTGGAGTGTTGTACATAGGGAGTGTGCTTTAATAGGATTGTTGATTACAAGTGTGCGTGTGTAACTTGTTAATATCTTACAATAATGTCGGGAAGTGAAATGTCAGACGAAGAGCAATCAGTGTCCGATAGAAGCATGAGATCCCTTTTTAGGGCGATCGCTAAATTAAAACAATCTAATGGGGATTTTTTAGCTGAATTAAAACAGTCTAACGAAGAATCTGCTGCTAGATTAAAAGAGGAACTAAAACAGGAATTAAGACAGTCTAACGAAGAATCTATTGCTAGATTAATAGAGGAATTAAAACAATCTAATGAAGAATCTACTGCTAGATTGAAAGAGCAATTAAAACAGTCAAATGCTAGATTAAAAGGGGAGCTAACAAAATCGACAGACAGGTTACAGGAACATCTTAATGAAACCAGTCTAGAATTAAGTGATAAAATAGAGGCTTCTAAAGTTGAAATGCAGGAAAAACTAGTAGGACTTAGTAATAAGACTGCTGATAATTGTAAAAGGTTAGAAGAACATATCCAGGAATCACGTGAGGAAAAAGCTCGCATGCGAAATGATATTATTGACTTAACCGAGAGACTAGATAATGTCAATGTCTTAATTGTAAATGAAATAGAGAAAAATAACGATAAGTTACGAGATGAATTTTCTATGCAAACAGAAACTGTTCGTAGAGAATTATTAGAATCTATTAAAGAGGTTTCTACCAAACCTGTAGAGATTTCTTCAATAGATAATGTAGAATTAGAGACATTAACTCTTCAAGTAGAAAAAGATCATACTGAAATAGAAAACATGAAATTTTTAATTACTGAAATATGCAGTAACCTTGAGACCTCCAAAGATAATAACATTGACGAAGGTACAGAGCGTTCACATCGTGAACACAGTGAAGAATCGATATTAGCTAACCGCGTATCCAATACAGAAATGAGAATACAGGAAATTACTAAACGGTTATCGGAATTAGATAATAATGAAAACATTTCAAGTATTAGAAGTAATAACGTAATCAGAGACAACAGTCGCATCGTGTTTGCTAGCTAGGACGACAACAATACAAATAAAGAAATCATGGCAAGCAAATCCGACGCAACTCCGTCTCTGCAATCTAAACAAAATCCAACTATGTCTCTCGCAGAATGTTTGGATGATATAACGACAAATTCAGATGGAGCAAGTCGATTTCCTGTATTCAAACCAGGAGGCGAACTGCACCCTATAAGCTTTATAAAAGCTTTTGAAACAGCATTATCTCCTAAATGGAGTAATGAAAAACGGATTCAATTTGTAATAGGACATTTAGAAGCAGAAGCTGCGGAATGGGCAGTACTGCATAGAAATGAATTTAGGGACTGGGATGACTTTGTTAAGCAGTTTAAACGAAATTATTGGTCAAGAGGAAAACAACAACACCTAACTTTAGAGTTGCTAGACCCTCTCCATATTCTAAACGGTGGGGAGGTTATAGGAATTATTTCGGATGGCATTTAAACCATGCTAATTTAATTGAAGAACCAATTATTGAAAGTCATCTAATACGAGTCCTGATTAGTAGGTTACCGAATTACGTAAAGGAAAGAAAAATGTTAGTCTACGAATTGTCTATCCAAACGAAAAAAAATTGCGAACAGATTGTTAAAAATGCTGAACGGAGAATTAACAGTTGTAATCAACATGCTGTAGAACTCTCATTTCAGGTAGGAGATCTTGTGTTAGTACGATCTCATCCTAAAAGATCGAAGATCAATAAGGAATGTAGAAAATTCTTCTTTATCTTTGAAGGTCCATATGTTGTACATAAGATTGTACATCCCAAAGCGTTACTTCTTATGGAACCGTCATCAGGTGTAATTAAAGGATTATATAGTGTCGATCAAATGAAACCCTTTATTCCTAAGTAAGTTAATATTTAGTATATGTCACACACGGACGAGCGTTCATAGTTTATTCATGTGAAGTTTTTCGTGATAGTTACGTGTTATTTTAAAGAAATAACAGAAAGTTTAAACAGGTGTTCTACAATAATTTACCGGTACTTCAAAAAGAGAAAGATAACCAATAGGGGATTTATATGGAAGAAAGTTTTGTTATTAGGTCAGAAGGAATTTTGTATATTTTATATTTACTCGGATAGTAGGAACCAAATGGGATGGTTAATAATTTTAGGGACCATGGGCGTCCAGAGCTATATGGCTCACGGGAACATAGCAGAGTGCCTTTAATAGAGATTTGTAATAGTGTTAATATAGAACACACCAATCGGGGCTCTCTCGCTTGTTTCTCCTAAATAAATTGCCATTACCCAACAGAGTGTCCGAAGGTAAAGAAAGCCGTGCCGAGATTCTAAAGAAAGGTTTGCTTGATTTCTTCTTGACCTCAGGCATAAATAAAGCATTAGGGAAAAGAATGGCGTAAAGTAAATAGTACTATTAGTTATTGTGAGAAACTTATTAGTGATATACATTTTTGGAAAGAATAACTCTAGTAAATGAATAAAACTGAAACTAACCTATCACAATTTGAACGCTCTGTCCTAATGTAACAACGTTAAAGAACGTACTAAATTAGTATTTACTAGCAACTATTACATGAAAAGGAGTAATCTCCATATATTCGGTTATGAATTATCATAATAGCAGAATTAAGAGTAAATGACAAATAGTCACAACAATATCGTAGTAAAAGGATTAAATCTATCTAAGAGCAAGGACTCTGGAGTACGTAAAATGTGAGGAAAATGTATTAACAGTTAAATATTGTATATAGAAAAAGTTTTATTTTCGGTTAAAACCTGACAAACTGAGCTTGTGGGTGGGGTATGTAGTGGGACGAAATTGAAGCGTCAACCATCCACCAGTGTCAGCCCAGTTTGCAGATAAATATAAGTTTAATTTAGTTTTGTTTATGTATTTTTGTAATATTTGTAATGGTTGTGAAGTGTCTAAAGTTTTGTATTTTTTTTATGTTTCATGTACGGAGAAGGCGGCGCAACGAACGGAGACTGCATCTTCGTTGCCGGGACCGGAGAGAAAATTGCTGGCCACTATACGTCGCGGGTCGACAGACAAAGACCGACAGAAGATTCTGAAACCGATTTGTTGCGTCGTGCTTCTAAAAATTGAAAATGAATCATTTGTAATGTTTTGTACAACAATGACGTCGTAGAGAGTTTAATCTTATTGATACTGTTAGTTTTGTCTTGTCAAGGCTCAGGTTCACGTCTGTATGTAGGAAGATAATAAACTAGTGGATGTTACTAAAGTTGAAATACGTGTTCCGAGGATTTATTTATGAAGAACTATGTGAATGAATTAATAATATATTTGACAAGATTATTGGATTTTGACAGCGTTCACCGCGACTTTGAATCTCAAAAAGTTTATTCAATGTGGTTCTATTATCGATTAAATCAGATAACGTGTATCAATATAATTTCTGAGGAGAAATAAACGACATCTAAAAATTGAAAAAGTTTACGCAAACCAATTGGCCCGAGTGACGTAATTCTGTGTATACGACTCAAATGATGTTTTACAGTTTCGTTCAAGAACCATTCTGAGACAATTTAAAAAGAATATAAATAATTTTGAAGTGGGTTGTAACTGACGTAGGTGACGAAGTCTACACATGGTCATATGTCGAAAGAAAATCATTTATAAGAAACTTACGTCGTTACACTACACCACACGCATGGAAGCTCTTCCTTGAACATATGAACAGCGTGCTCCTAAACATCCGTTTCACTGTCGAGACAGAAGGAGAAGAAAGGCTGCATGTTTTTGAAACGTTTTCCCACAAAGATAGCCGGGTGAGCCCGTCGACCACTCTATACTGTATCTTAGCGCACAGAGTTTTCAGCGCCCTGTACAGAGGAGAACAGTTTTGAATACATTGGTACAAAGACCAAAAACTATTTGTGACGAGACCAACTGGATTCCAAAATAAATCTTCTGAAGCAAGTTTTCCGACTGAAGGGCAATGTTTCGCTTGATGTGAAGTCTTCGTTCTCCATATGAAAAGGAGACGTAAAATGTTTAGCATTCGTATGATGAGCCACCGATCGTATTCCTTCCCTTCAGAGCCGCTACATACAGCAAAATAGGCAGTCCTGGGCAGACGAGGTATATGATCAATTTTCCGACCTCCTAAGAAGATAAAGACTATGCTGCGTCCTGTTAAAGACAGTCTCAGACTTTGGGTCCCTGAGATTTATAGCGCCTCTTGCGAGTGCCGAACGAACTACATTGGTCAGTCCATCCGTTTCGTTTCCATCTTCTGTGCAGACATTAACTCCATATTAAAAACCGAGAAGTGGAAATCTGCAGTTTCTGACCACAGTCTTACAAACAAACACAAAATACTATTTGACAAAGGAAAAGTGTCGTCGCGGGCTTCTAAATACTGGGTTCTCTAATTAAAGAGGCTGTAGAAATAAGCATGTGGGAGAAGAGCTTCAAACGAGCTCAGCGGTGCACGGAAGTCAGTTCTCGACGCAGAGATGAAGCAAAGATTCCCGTCGCAGTGTGTACGGTACTACATGAGCGGTAGTGCCACCAGAGCAAACTTTAACATCATCTGCGACAGCATTACGTAATTACCAAGGCCACCATAGCAGCTGTGTAGGCAGTGAGTTATCCTGACGAAGACGATGGAGGTAATCATCGGAAGCTTGCGATTTACCCTAAACTGACGCGGTAAGAATTCAGAGAATGTTTTATGTAACGAAGGCGTCACAAAAGGCATCATTTTGTTTGTTCCCCGTACCAGTAGTTATATGGTTTAATAAGGGGGTGGGGGGGGGGGGGGTGCTGGTCATTCTGCGAAGCTCACAACTTCCTACACAGAAGTTAACAAACTGTTTTATATCTGCACGTCTATGTACCCACCTCAACTGACGCTTGGAATGGGTAACACTGCAATCCCCGTTGTGGTTCTACCTACGTTGGCCATCTTCGTTCGTGAATTTGACTTCAAAAGGAATAGAATATACCAATCGTTTGACAATAAAGAAGGGAACGTCTGCTATAGCACCTGGAATAAAAAACTAGCTGCCAGTAAGGGCAATCCCCAGGAGAAAATGAGGGGAAATAAAAGAAAATAATAAGTAGAATGGCCATCTTCGTTCGTGAATTTGACTTCGAAAGGAATAGAATATACCAATCGTTTGACAATAAAGAAGGGAACGTCTGCTATAGCACCTGGAATAAAAAACTAGCTGCCAGTAAGGGCAATCCCCAGGAGAAAATGAGGGGAAATCAAAGATTAAGTAGAATGGGTTGTGGACGATATTTGGTGCAGTAAGTAGTAGAGTTATAAATTTTTGTGTTCACTGTAAGAGTCAGGGAATGTCAGGCAATGTGGTCAGATATAAACAGCGACGACCTAAAGAAAGTTATATTTTCAGTCTAGTACGCGCCTTCCCAACAGCTTGCGTATTAAAGGCTTAGCACTTGTGTGAGCGTTGTAAACATTCAGCCCCAGGCCTGGAGAAATTAGTGCATTAGCAGCGGTGGTAGATCAGGACGGGTAATCGCTATGCAGGCGGCAGCCGCACGTCGCCCTATACACGACATCTGCCTCCGGCTGAACGCGGGCAGTTAGCAGCAAGTGGCGCGCGGATCGGCACACGACAGAACTGGGGCGCGCCGCCTCCCAGCCCCTAGGCATCAGCCCGAGCCTAACTGCTGCCATAGGACCCACGCAATCTGATTAAACGCGCCGACGTCTAAGTGTACGACGTGGCCGAATAGTCGCAGTGCCCCGCCTCGTCCTACAGTATCCTAACTAGGTTTCCCAGCTCAGCATTTCGGTGCTCCATTCTCAACCGTCATTACTTAAGCCACTGTCAAACGTAATCCTATACTTCCCCAAGGAGATTCACGCTCACCTTGGCAAGACTCAGGCAGCCATTACGTCTAGCCTGTACAAACGAGCATGTTATAAATCCAGAAAGTTAAATGGAGATCACAGATTCTGACTGCTGATAGGATTCCAAATTCAATGACTGCAACCACTGGTTGATTACATTTTAATTACCAAGTACATAAGCTCATGAAGCAAATCTCTCCCAGCTAATCGGTATGTGCACGACTCTACACGGTACCAATGTGTCTCAAACAGGGAGTAATGTCTCGCGTTGTATTGATCGCAGAGATAAGAAGACAAGAGGATACACAATGGCCTAGCGACCTTTGTATACATATCGCAAGAAAGGGCACACTACAGTTATTAGACATTATACACAACCTCTAGGCAAGGCAAAATGGCAATTTGAACAAATCGGTTGGTTCTTTTTGTATTAGGTGAGGTCTAGGGTGGAGATTAGGTGGATTATAATACCACCATTTGTCTACGGCAGGTTCATGAGAAAACTCCGAAAAACCGTGATTTTTATGTACGAAAAGTATCAGTTGTGTCGATGACTACTTCCGTAAATTATATTTGTGACAGATAGACATTTTTACCATACCCTGTTAAGATGATATTCCAGGCGACCTTCAGAAATATTTTGTTTCATTATCCGTTACCAATATCCAGAGATTTAGAGGTACAGTACTCATACAAAAAACCGCAAGAATCTTCTTTTATCCATTTTCGCTCAGTGGGCCACGATTATCTAAATAACTAACTATTACAAATGTGTCAAATTGTAATTGCCCATTCTGTATACTGTCATCTAGAAACGGAAATTTCCCCTTTTTTAAATATTTGGCCTTATCAAGGTACGCCAGGAAAACCATTATTTTTTGGTGACAAAAGTGGAAATTACAGGAATGATCACTTCTTAGTATTCTGTTGATGGCATATCGTCGAACATTTTACCATTTTTTCTTAAGATGATTTTCTCTGGGAAGCTTGAAAAATTTTTTGATACCATTATCTATTACCGAGACAGAGAGGCACAAATTTTTCGTTCAAAAATGGCTCTGAGCACTATGGGACTTAACATCTATGGTCATCAGTCCCCTAGAACTTAGAACTACTTAAACCTAACTAACCGAAGGACATCACACAACACCCAGTCATCACGTGCAGAGAAAATCCCTGACCCCGCCGGGAATCGAACCCGGGAACCCGGGCGTGGGAAGCGAGAACGCTACTGCAACAAATTTTTCGTACTTGGATGCGTAAAATATGCACTTAATATCCGGTCAGGGGCGTAAATATAGTTTTAACTGACTTTCACCAATAGAACTTTATGACGTAGTATACAGATGTGTCCAAAGTCGTACTACAGTGACAAAAAAAGGCTACAAAGGATCTTAACAAGGCAGAAAAGAACTTAAAATACAACCTGAAATTGTGTAAAACTCGGAAGACTACAAACCAGTAAAATATTTCTAGTAACTTTTTTCTCTTGTAAGATTACAAATCATATGCCGCACATATTTGATGAACTGAGATCGATGACTTATGGCAAACGTTTCTGTGTCAGTATTAGATTATGTGTACTTATTTGTCGTTCACATGTGTCAGAGTATACAAATGAGTCTCATCATACACTTAAACTGCCAAATTTAGTAAAGCTACACAATTGTTTTCATATATGCACCATACTCTGATCGAGCAGGGAAAAAAGGTTATCCCAGGCGAAAAATGCTCCTATCGGAAAGAAAACTCTGATAGAAAAATTGGGAACCGGCTGCTTAATCCTCATTCCTCCAACCTCACCAAGAATTTAGGCATGCGAACGTATTTGACCGTTTTGTGCTGAAAGAGAACAGCAGAGATATAGTTATGGTGGAAGAGAGACGAGACGGTGCCATTGGGAAAGAAAGAAAGAGTATACCGTGATTGTGGAAGAGAAAAAATGGCAGTGGAAGGAAATGGAGGTGGTTGAAGAGAATAGCACTGGAAGCCGAAAGGAGAGGAGATTTTGGTGGTCAGTGAGAGACAGTGCCAGTAAAAGAAAAACGAGACACGGATGGAGATAGAAGCAGTGGAAGTAAAAGTGAAGAGACAGTGGCAATGAAAAATACAGATCGCTAGAGACCGTACATACACTTGGTTGGGAAGTGGGGAGGGGGGGGGAGGGGGGGCTGGTCTAGAGTCTCTCAGACAGGCGAAGAATTTTGGCACGTATGTATAGAAGAAATTGAGCCTTCAGAATTTCTGAGCTGCCGAGATGTGACGGAAAGCGGCAGTGGGAAAGAAAGGTAAAAGAATACATTGTAAGTGAGAGAAAAGACAGTGGCAGTGTGCAATATTGTTAATCAGTAGGAGAAAAAGGAGACACCGAGAGAGCAATAAGAGACTGGGTAAAAGGGTTTAGAAGGTTCTGTCCTAAAAGAGTGCAAATATGTTCCTATGGCAAAATTTTTGGTGAGGAATGCGGAATGAAGCAGCTCTTTATTACCGTTTCTGTGAGAATCATATAAAGAGGAGCATATTTCCCTTTTCCTTTGCTCCGACAGGAGCATTTTTCCGCTGGTTTAATTAACGCTCTAGTTATGAAATTACTAATGTGTGGTGGAAGGACTGGACTACGCGATGCCACTAAAATTTACACCATTGCCATAAATCACTTGTATAAAAAATCGCAACATGGATATGTAAAGGCCGTCCTACAAACATTGCCAACTTGTTGACAACTGTTGGCAACATGTTTTTTGGATACAGAAACTTGTACCTGAATAGATGTTGTTAACGATTTTGTGCGTCAAAACCTAATTAAGGGTGGGATAAATAACGGAAGGGGCCATAGTTCCTGGTACGTGTGCTCCGTTTGTCATGATGGCTGCCCATGCCCAGAAACGAAAGGAAATGTGATGACAGAGAGAAATTTTGAGGACACACTCTGGCGATAACTTCATGCCTGATTTTCTACTGAATGATGATAGCTCGTTCCACTATTTCGTCAGATTAACAAAACCCGATTTCGAAAAACTTCTCTTAAATCTCCAAAATGTATACTCACTACCGTGATGCCATTTCACCGTTTGTAAGATGTAAGGTGTCAGGCAAATCCAACACCTTCCATGAAAATCCCGACATGATAAGCAAATCCAGTAGTATGTCACACAGCTCCAGAGAAATCGTGACATTAAATTAACCAAAGTAATACGAGTAACGAGTGAGCAAATGGAATACCACAGGCTAACACAAGAATGCCTAAATGCATGTCATACCTTCCCACCGTGAGACAGACGCATTTCCGAGGGGAGAAACGAGAGCAGAAGCCGAGAGCAGAACCGTGTTAAGCTAGAAGGCCCTACGATAAGGGACGGACACCCACGTCGCCAGCTAACCGACAGGACCACCCCCCCCTCCCCCAGCCCATGTTAAAAGCTAGAGCCCTCCAGAAGAACAGTATAGATCTTACGATAACACTAAAAGGGCCACACCAGCCGCAAGGTTTAGCGTAAGACTCTTTCGCGTCTCTGTTACGTTGCAAACGTTAAAAACATTGCCCCACCACTAAAAGTTACCGACAGGACCACCCCCCAGCCCATGTTAAAAGATAGAGCCCTCCAGAAGAACAGTATACACCTTACGATAACACTACAAGGGCCACACCGGCTGCAAGTTTTAGCGTGAGACTTTTTCGCGTCTCTGTTACGTTGAAGACTTTAAAAACATTGCCCCACCACGAAAAGTATAACGTTTCTCATTGGATAGACAGAACTTTTGTAGGCGGAGCTTAAGGTTAACATTGAGACCCTGACTGGTCACATGAAAACACAGTCAGGTAGTTTTTTTTAAAACCAACTTCCGTAAATTGTAGTAAGGAGAAGTTAGGAAAGAGTTGCTTGCGAGACGGCGAAGATGGAGCTGCGCCGCCCTCTGCCCCCCTGAAGCTGCCTTACCAACGACAAGGTAATGAACGCACGCGATGCCGCATAACAGCGCATAAAGCTTCACTCAGAACTCCAGAAGTGTCATCTGTTACATCCCCTTTTTACGTAATACTAGTGTCGATTGTCAGTTGAAGCTCATGGTAAAAATCTGAAACGCGATGATTTTTCTGTTATACAATTATTGAGAAGCCACATCAGCCACTGTATTTTACGACAAGTTAGATAAGTAATTAAAGATAATTGAGGGTCACTGTAGACCATTTTAATAGTTTTCTCTTTTGCGAAACTTAATTTAAACCCAGATTACAGATGTGATATGGCATAGGTCATCCTTCAATCCATTGTAGAACTTGGAAACCCATTCAGGGAATATTCGTTGAATGTAGTTTGTTTTTGTTATCCTGTATTAAAACATTTTCTTTTATCAATAGTGCAATTTATAAACAATGTTTTGTGAGTAGAATAAAATTTCCAATGGTAAACTTAACTGCTTTTTCGACGTTATTCTACCAGCTAACTAAAAATAGGAAAGCCTTGATCCCCTTCCACTAAATTTAGTTAGTATTAAGATTCTTTTACAGGGAGTGCAGTGGAGCTGATGCTGAAATCATTAAGTATTTGGTTATATCATCGTTAGTCTCACTGAACTCTTCTGAACTCTACATGTCATGTGTGGTCTGGCGTCTCCTTACCAGCAACAGGTCCCAGGTTCAAACTAGTCAATTCCTGGAAAAACACGCTCAGAGCGTCGTTGCGCGAAAGTGATAGGGAGACACGACTTAGAACAAACAGAAAC
This sequence comes from Schistocerca americana, assembly GCF_021461395.2. Lineage (NCBI taxonomy): Eukaryota > Metazoa > Arthropoda > Insecta > Orthoptera > Acrididae > Schistocerca > Schistocerca americana. Next base: position 292,722,269 of record NC_060125.1, read on the forward strand.
CACGCAGAATGTTAGAAAGATTTGCGGTTACTCTGCAATATTTAACTACAGGCGATTCGTTTGGTAGTCTAACGTATTTGTTTCAATTATCGAAGCAATCAATTTCCTCAATTGTACCTGAAGTATATAATCAGCATACAAATTAATTGTTATTGAACATTATACCAAGAATTTATTGAATAAGAGGTTGTGTTGTGTTGGTAATATTGATGTACTATGCGTAGAAGTTTTTTATTGAGAATTCTCTTGAGGAACCACGTATTCGTAAAGGTCTATCGTTAGCATAGTCGAGCGATATTATGGTGTATGTTGTTGCTCTATGGACAGTGGCAGAGGCTGTTGAGTTTCAGGACATTTAGATTTCGCTGTTGCAAAGCCTTTGAAATTGACGCTGTTGATTTTCTGGTACACTGTAATATGATCCTGAGTTATAAGATTCTGGGCTTGACGGATATTGCGGATGGAACATATTAAAAGAACGTACTGACGACGCTGACGCGTAAGGTGCTGAAGATTTTATTACACATATTGATAGTGAAGCCTAAGGCGACGTAGGCAGAAGACTTGCTTTTGTTAAGTGATTTCAGCTGCTTCACTACTCCAAGCATATCTACTTATTACTCATGTTTGCATCTTTTCTTTATTCGAATTTTGGAATATTTACTTCATCTTCTGCGGTAAAGAAGACGAATTGTTACTTTTATTTATTTACCTTCATGACCATCAGATTTTTATTATATTGCTTAGAGTTGCCGAAGAATGTTATGACTGAAAGCAGAAAATATGTGAGGTGACGAGTTGAATTTCTAATTTCTGTCACACTGATATGACATTAGCTGCTCATTAGCGGAACCAACCATGAATAGATGTAAAATTACGACCTACACAAAGAGTGTCTACACAAAGAATGTCGAATAAAGAACTCTCCTTCACTCGAAAATTCGTTTGCTTTAGTAGGCACGGTCCTGGTGAAGATGGTGCGTTCTTATCTTCCTCTGACCTACAATCATAAACTCCACACCACGTTCTGACGTGGTATCCTTCAGATGTGTGGACTACTGGTGGCGAAAGAAGCAGTGAGGGACAACAAAATCGAGACCTGACTGATCATTAAACCGAGTACCTTTGCATTTGTTGTCTGACACATACCGATCAAATTACTTCAGAGGAAAATGAGAACATTACAATTACTGGCCGTGTTAACAAAAGTAGTACGCTCGAGGAAACATTTAAAATTACGCTCAAGAAAATATCAAAAAAATACAAAGTTGGTGTGAAGCACTAGATCGCAATGAAAAATAAAGTAACGACACACACTAAGAACAACAGAGCAAGTGAAAGAGAAAAATTAACACTCTAATGAAAGCAATGTAAAATATAAAAATGGAGAATTTGGGGCATACCACTTTAAAAGGCATCGGAGAGTCCTATGTGCAAATAGAGAAACAAAAGTGACGAACTTCGTAGATGGATGAAAATTATCATGAGAAATTAGCCATACGGAAGGAGAAACCATAAGTTCCTGGAACTGAAAATATCGAAATGGATTACAGCGCAATACACTAAGGGTTAAACTCTATGCAACGCACCATACCCGATGTGTATGTTGGTACCTTATGACAATGGTTATCGAGCGGTATCAGCGGACAATCAATTGAATTAACATATCAAATCGTTACATTTTATGTTACTAACGTTACCAGTCTTGACGCTTCCCGCTCCACGAGCCGTATTATGTCATACTCCCTTGTCCTCGCTACTTTATTGGAAATTTGTGGTAAGGCCTTATGGGACCAAACTGCTAAGGTCATCGATCCCTAAGCTTACACACTACTTAATCTAACTTAGACTAACTAACGCTAACCACAACACACACACTCATGCCCGAGGGAGGACTCGAACCTCCGACGGTGGGAGCCGCCCGGACTGTCACATGATGCCTTAGAACGCGCGGCTACCCCGCTACGCTATTGTCAGTCAACTTCCTGTGGTGTGTTGTGCGAATCTAGAAGCTCTCCCTACTGTACTTAACTGTTCTGTGTATGTGAAGTTCTAGTGCACCACCCATTTACATCCCCGATTAAGTTTTATGTTTATTGTTGATTACAAGTATACGAAGCAGACTTCATTACTGAAGGAAATATTAATTAATTTATGTCCCACTAAGCAATTAACAACGTGCTTACAGCTCGGTTGACACATTCCACCACCGGCCGGTGTGGCCGAGCGGTTCCAGGTGCGTCAGTCTGGATCCGCGTGACCGCTACCGTCGCAGGTTCGAATCCTGCCTCGGGCATGGATGTGTGTGAGGTCCTTAGGTTAGTTAGGTTTAAGTAGTTCTAAATTCTAGGGGACTGATGACCTCAGATGTTAAGTCCCATAGTGGTCAGAGCCATTTGAACACACTCCACCAAAGACGTCATTTGACTATTGATCAGTCTCTTAACAAACTAATTTATTATCATTCCATGCATTACTGCCTCAAAAAGGAACGAGAAAAGAATGAGAGGAACAGGTACTCCAGACACATTTGTATTTTACAATTGATATTCTCCTGCCAAAAATACAATCAGGCGACAAAAGTCAAAGACAGAGATATGCACATATACAGATGTGAGAGTACCGCGTACACAGGATATAAAAAAGGGTAGCACATTGACGAGGCTGTACTCAGGGGATTCATGTGAAAAGGTGTCCGATGCGATTATGGCCACACGACGGCAGTGACCAGACTTTGAGCGCGGAATTGTAGATGAAGCTAGACGCATACGACATTACATTTCGGAAATCGTCAGGATAGTCAGTGTCAAGAGCGTGCCGAGAATATCCAATTTCAGGCATTGCCTCTCACCGTGGCCAACGCAGTGGTCGACGGCCATCACTTAACGACAGAGGGTAGCAGTGTTGCGTAGAATAGTCAGTGCTAACAGCCCAAGGAGCACTGTGTGAAGAAAAAGCACAAATCAATGTAGGGCGTATGACGTATCCGTCAGGACAGTGCGGAGAAATTTAGCGTTCATGGGCTACGGTAGCAGACGACCGACGCAAGTGGCTTTGCTAATAGCACGACATCGCCTGCTGCAGTCTCCCTGGGCACATGACCATATCGGATAGCGCCAGTCATACGAGTCCCGATATCTGTTGGTAAGAACTGATGGTAGGGTTCGAGTGTTGTGCAGAGGCCACGAAGCCATTGACGCTAGTTGTCACTAGGGCACTGTACCAAGTGGTGGTTTCATAACGGTGGGGGCTGTATTTACATGGAATGCGCTGCATCTTCTGGCCCGTCTAAGCTGATCAGTAAATGGATATGGTTATTTTTCCGGCTACTTGGAGGACATTTGTAGCCATTCACCGACTTCACAAGCTCCGACATCGTTGCGAAAAAAACACCAGTGACCCGTATATGTAACAAGTTTCCTTTAATTTACGTCTATGGTCACAAACTTTTTGTTAACAGATTGCCGGTTTCGGTCTTTAATGACCATCATCAGATCTGTTTCATAAAAACAAAGTCCTAAAGTACTGCAGCCATAGTGGCATCGCCATATGTTAAATGCGGAATCAGCAGGAGCATCGTCAAATACATATAAATAACATCACATGCACGACAGTTTTCATGAAACAGGTCTGATGATGGTCATTAAAGACCAAAACCGGTAATCTGTTAACAGAACGTTTGTGACCATAGACGTAAATTAAAGGAAAATTCACCGACTTCATGCTCGCAAGCAACGATGCAATTTTTATGGATGACAATGCACAGTGTCACCGGGCCAGAATTGTTCGCGATTTGTTTGAAGAACGTTTTGGACAATTCGGGCGAATTCAAATCGTCCGACATTAATCCCACCGAACGTTTATGGTACATAATCGAGAGGTTAGATGGTGCACAAAATTCTGCACTGTGCAAGTCTTTCGCAGTTACGGATGGGAGAGGCACCATGGCTCAATATTCCTGTAGGGACTTCCAACTTGATGAATCCATGCCACGTCGGGTTGCTGCATTATGCCGGGCACAAAGAGGTCCTATATGATATTCGGAGTTACCTCATGACTTTTGACACCTTGTTGTATGGCAGCTGTATGCGTCACAAATGTATCCGTTCTTCATTTTTCACGTGTTTCAAAAGTCCATGCCCATTACTGCCATTAGGCTATAACATTTACTTTGGTTTTGCTGTGCCATCCGAACAAGACACAGCCAGGGCTAAAGGCACCACAGGCGCAAAGATGCGCGAGTTTTACGAACACCACGGGCGGCGCTGAGGATGAAGATATCGACTTCGCCTCGGCCAATTGCCGGCCGAGTACAATCCGCCAATGACAGTACGACGGCAGATAGAAGCCTACTCGGAAGATAGCAGAGCGTCTCTCGCCCACTTGGTTACAGATCATCGTCAAGGGCTTACTTAGGCAGGGAACGTCGTTTAAGGAACTCTTAGAAGTGAACAGACATTTGCTGTTAATTTCATTTGCTGTGTACTGTGAAGTTTACCTACGATTAAGTAGCAACTAAGGGCCTTTTTTGTGTTATGTTACAAGCAGTACTGCAGACTTCATTATTCCACAAGTCACATACATAAGTAAACCTGTTTAACTTGTCCTGTAATCTTACCCTTTGGCATAACTGTGTTATAGTTGCAGGGAGAAATTGTCTTAGAGATGTACTGCACCAGAAGACGTTTAACGAACTCACAAACTCGACCTACCGTAACAATAGTTGCAACTCGTCTTCCACAGCAGTAGCGACGAGGCCTTTACAAAACTGGCGACGAGGGAATACAAAAGGTTTCACTGGTGTGAAGATGACTAAAATGATGTCGTAATTGGTCCATATTTTCTTAAAATTTAAATACATTAAAAACTCTGTAATTCTAGCCCTGGCAATCCGAGTCTCCCTTTAATCCAGGGTGGATGACAGATAACTACTATGTTAAAAAAATTAAAAGAATATCACGAATAAAATCGAAAATATTCAGGGAGTGGATGGTATCAACTGCCGAGATGCGCGCATACATTATTTACAATCGGCCAGCTTTAGCCGCTATTGTTGCGGCACAGTCTGGAGTGTATCTGTAGTCCGTTGTTACGTGTCTATTGTCATTCCTGCCATTTTCTGCCAACATGTGTGTGGCTCTTGAAAACAGAAGAAGAAATATGTTGTTTATTACAGTAGTATCAGTTGTACGGTATTCAGGGATTCCTCAGTTACTTTTTGGTAGAACAGTTTTACATTTAAGGTTGAATAACAATTACACTGATTTTTGTTTCCTGAAAATGGCCTAATGAGCCGAAACCTATTCCGAATTAAACAAAAATCAGTGGAACAGAAACAATTTGTTTGTTATTCAATATTAAAAAGTTGTACAATGGTTTGTGTAATACGTATATGTTGACAGTAACTAAATTTTTGAGTTTCTACAAGCACATTATTTATGAAACAAACTCTAAGCAACATATTAACTGATGAAATAACTTTTCTCGTTGTAATGACATTGTGGACACCAAGATCTGAATCTGTTTTTAAATAAAATGTCTCTGAAGTTGCACCCTTTGTGTCGCTCAAGTTTTCAAAAAATTTGAGTTTATACTTGGTCCCAGTTACCTCGAATTACTGAAGTTTTATTATAGTAAACAGGTTCTTTGCGTGAATGATTACGCAGCCAAACGGCAAACTAAAGCACCAAACTCACGCGACTCGTTTCCTCTTTTTATGTAACATTAACAATGATTCAAGTGTGAATCTATAAGCCCATTGCTGATGGTACACTTTCCTGTTTGAAAGTAAGTCGACACATGCCTCAGTTTTCAAAGTAAATCGCCACATTCCTCAATAACCCCAGCGTAGTTTCTTACTAATTCCGTGCAACACCCCTGTGGAAAACTACTTATCACGTATGCTGTCAGTTTATAACTGGTAGATGGATGTTCAATGCATCACTTAAAAAAAAGCTTCTCTCATAAGTCTGATAGGAGGAGGGTCAGCTACGATTCTCCCTTACTGAGACATCTCTGTCATTTACATCTGACTGGGTACTGACATGGTCCATCGCTCAGTGTAGTAACGTCCTGGCCAGGCTGGATTTGTCTTAAATGCAAAACTGTACTCACCATTTGATTCTGAAATCGACTGTAAAGTTTTTTAGAAACGAATTTTTCATAATACCGTGAATATAAGTCCTGTGAGAAGGTCTAAAATCCTCGATTTAGCAATACAGCAGACATACGTAAATTGTGCCTTGGTAGAGCAGTAACGTATGCCCGCCTATGTCACGTTATCAAAATTCGTAAATACACAGCTCTTGCGTTTCTCTGCGCGTGAAAGGCCTGGATAAAATACTGTCAACTCTGTCTCATGTGATTTAAAAGCATTTGCGAAAACTTATATGATATATTTCCAAGAATGGAGGCTTCCTCGTACTCGTATTTAACAAAAACGTATGCAGGTCACAATCAGCTTGACACCGATATTGGACAGATTCATTAGCTTACCCCCACACTCAGGTACACCGTTAGGCCATACTCACGCTTAACACATTAAAGCAGCATTAATTTCTATCCTTTAGTAGAGGAATTACTGATTCCTATTTCTCAATTAAAGGCGGGTTTTACGATACCACCCGAAGAGCAGTAAGTATAGGGAGTTCTTCGCTTTCTAATACAAATGTTTACTGATACTACTTTACGGACATATGAATGGGTATGACACTAGAGTTGAACTACATGTTATGTTCTAACCACTGGAGAAGGCTTCACATTTGTGGCCGCCGTCCTAGTTCCGTATTCGTAACAAGAGAACATTCAGAACAGCACGATAATTATCTTACAATATAAATCGGCAAAACCATTCTCATGCCAAACAGCACGTCTTCACTGCGAGAGACATTTGAAATATCACCTATTCAAGGTGTAAGAGAGGAACTGTGGTAACGCAAAGAAGCAAAATATTGATATAATAGGATAAAACACACACAGAAAGCAACAAAATATTGCCCAGTTCTCGAGGAGTGCTTCTCCAGGCGATGTAAGCTCTACAGGAGAGGGGTCGTTGATTTTGTAAGACTACAATGTTGAAAACCACAACTTAAGTTGCGAATTGGTCATTTAATCATCAGAATTCATTCTACGGTATGCAGTCAACTTTTTGCACCAAAGTAAAAGTCTGTATTGAAATATGCTTGGCAAAAGACAGGTTTTGACACTGACACATCAGTTTCATGTTTGAAAAAGTAGAGTTGTATATTGGACAGTTAGAATGGATGGGTGGTGTTGAACGTCGAGTAGTACCTTCAGTCAGATGTGCATAACGATCTGTTCTAAAAAAAAGTCACAATATCGAAATATGAGTGTCTTTGGTTCTATTGTTACGATACTCTGTTTCTTCCCGACATTAGAGTTCCTCACATAGTCTTCAATTGTCTCTCACTGTAAGAAACGATGTTTTGTATGTGAATGGCCCCCATCACTGATTAAGGCTAAATTTTGCATATAGAAGCACAATTTAGAGCGATAATGTGCATCTGAGAACAAGCATTTCCTCTGTAAGTTATTCCAGATGGTTATGTAACTATTTCCAATACTGTCCGACTGACACACTCCCGATTCTTGAATGGTCTGATTGATCCGGTCCAGCTTATTTTATTGGATGAGTTCGACTGACCCAGTCCAACATCTGTATTGCTTTCGAGGGAACTGCCTTATTCTATAAAGAAAAAGAAACACAGAAAAAACTCAGGTTATTGGTTTTAGTTTTACAAATTGAATATGGACTCTTCACCAGAGGAAGACCATGGACACTAATGTCCAATGACAGACCCAAGTGGCGGACAGCAGCAGCTGCCATGCCTCTCAGTAACAGCTACAATTCGACAGTGCGTCATACACTATGACGAGTATGTAACTTTCTTTTGAGTCATCAGTCTCGTGACTGGTTTGATGCGAACAGCCACGAATTCCACTCCTATACCAATCTATTCATGTACACTTGCAACCTACGTCCTTAATTATTTTCTGGATGTATTCCAAACTCTGTCTTCTCTGTAGTTTTTGCCCTCTATATCTCACTCTAATATCATGGAAGCTATTCACTGATGTCTACTCAAATTTCCTATTATCCTCTTCCTCCTTCTTGTCAGTGTTTTAGATGTATTCCTTTTCTGTCTACTACTGCGCAGAACTACCTCATTCCTTATGTTATCAGTCCACCTGAGTTTCAGCATTCATCTGTAGCACCACATCTCAAATTCTTCGATTCTCTTATCTTCCAGTATATTCCCCAGTCCATGTTTCACTACCATACAGCGCTGTGCTCCACACACACACACATTCTAAGAAATTGCTTCCTCGAATTAAGGCCTATGTTTTATACAAGTACACTTTGCCTGGCCAGTAATGCCGCTTCCAGCTTTCGAATTGCAACATGCTTGTAAATATCGTATTACCAACAAATTATCTTAACGTCTTTCGTGATAGTGACTATACAGTCAAGTGCTTGACGATGTGTCAGTATATCTTCATCACATATCCAGTCCGCCCCCGGTAGCTGAGTGGTCAGCCGGCACGGTAGATCAGCGTGTTCGGTCAGAGGGCTAGCTGCCCTTTGTAATAAAAAAACTGAGTTAACGGATCAACAACGAACTGAATCGGGTGTCTTTCGACGTCCGACCAGAGCAGATACAACAAACGAAAACGAACAAAATGAGATTATTAAAAAAAAAAGGGGTCAGCGCGACGGAATGTCAATCCTAAGTGCCTGGGTTCGATTCCCGGCTGAGTCGGAGATTTTTTCCGCTTAGGGACTGGGTGTTGAATTGCCCTAATCATCATCATTTCATCCCCATCGACACGCAAGTCGCCGAAGTGGCATCATCGAAAGACTTGCACCAGGCGAACGGTCTACCCGACGGGAGGCCGTAGTCACACGACATTATTATTATCAGATATCCATGGATCATCTAAGTATATTCCATAGTAATTACACATTAACCAAAGTGCAGTTTTTCATGTCTTGGCGCACTTCACATATCTGAATGGTTTTGGTAATGCAACATTTGTGAAGAACGTTGTGGTAACACATCTAACGTTTGTGAATGTGATGAAGGCAGTGTCCTTAATTAGTTCAAGTCTGATTTTGGTGTCCTCCTTTCTCCGTTCTTCACGGGTTATTCTGCTGCCTAGGCAGAATTTCTTAATTTCATCTACTTCGTGGCCACAAATCTTGATTTTAAGTTTCTCGCTGTTCTAATTTCAACCAATTCTCATTACTTTCGTGTTTCTAAGATTCACTCTCAGTCCATATTCTGTACCCAATAGACTGTTCATCCCAATCAGCAGATCTGCTAATTATTCTTCACTTTCACTGAAGATATCAATGTCATTAGCGAATATTAACACTGATATTCTTACACTTTCAAACATATATAGATGAGCTTAATTGGTACGCTGGAGAGGCTGCATCTTCAAGTTGCTTATGGGTAGGAGAATTTGGGATAAAATGCGTAAGAACATGCTAGCGGTAATATTTTCATTTCGTTTAATACAATGCTGAGGGAGGCAGTAAGATGTGATCCGCACAGCTAAAGGACGACGAAGAGGTGTGGTGAACGCCTGTCGTGCGCCTATGGGCACTAATCACATGGCAATAGCGGCTTACACATTTGTTGGTTTCTCTTTATCAACGGAATCATCTTCCCTGTGGTAGAGGTGATTACAGCAAAGTAGCGTGCAGGCTTGGAAAGCAGTTATGCGCCCACCTCAGCAGTCTCTCGAGGACGTTAGCGTAGTCAGGGTCGCCAGCACAGCAGAAGAGGCGCTGTGTCAAGTGGCCAGCCCTGCTGCTGGCACACGTTGTCTGTTTGGCGGTGACAGCCAAGAGGGCGACGACGCGGTTCACTAGAGTGCTCTTGTGGACGTAGAAAATAGCGCCCTAGTAAGCTCCAGCAGTTGCGCGCAGACGGTGCTGTATGTCCAGATTTACATCACGGTCCCTCCACCTGAGGAAAGCCATTGACGCTGCGCTCGACGGTCAGAAGCGCGCCTACCCGGAGGAGTGACACCTCCCCCCCCCACCCCCCCACCCCCCACCCCCATTCCACCACCACACCACCCGCAGTGGGCAGATGGTTAAATGCTCCAAGTCTCTACATCAGCAGAGAAGAGCTCACAGTCGGTAAGTCCAGCGGGATAGGCTACTTCGGATGCAAGGTCGATATGAGAAACAGACTAGCATGGGCAAAGACGGCACTACAAGCTAAAAAAAGGTTCCGTAGTATCAAACATCAGCCTTAGTACGATGAATAAATTTCTGAGAATATACGTTTGGAGCACAGAACTACATGTAAGTGAGACACTGACTGTGAGATAATCGGAAAAGAAAGAATGTAAAATTTTGAGACATGGTGTTACGAAAGTGGACTGGTAATATAAGAAATTAAGAGCTCCTCTTCAGAACTAGTGTGGACAGAAAAATCTGGAAAACACTGATTGCAATAAGGAATAGGGATGAATTTTAATTTGCTGGAACATCAACGAATAACTTCATTGGTCCTAGAAGTACCCATAGAAGGCAAGAACTGTAGATTAAGGCGAGAGCTGGAATATACCAAACAATCTAATCGTGAGTGTAAAAGCTATTCTGACCTAAAGAGGCTGGAGAAGGAGAGAAGGTCCTAGTGGGACGCATCAAACCAAATTGAGAAAAGATTAAAAAAATTGTAGGAGGAAGGATAATATCTTTGATGACTGGTCATTACCATATTGATTCTGTCAACGCCTAAATTTACACTTTGCGATTAATCACTCGGATTTTCTCTTTACACTTCTTTTTACTGTCCATGATGTGGTAGATGGTCCACTGTGATCATTAATGCGGGAAAATCAACATGGTTCACTACGGTTTCATTGCAATTCGACATTTCGAGATCGCTGACCTCTCTTGTGGTCCATGGCTCATTGAAATTGATTTCTTGTCAGATTACGGAACATCACATTTCTGTTAGAAGAACCACACTGGTCTATCCAAGTATCGATTATGCGGAATACAGCTTGCTCTTTTCGTTGGTGAGACTGAAGCTTTGACTGAAGCTGTGCGTCTGGAATTTCAGGGAGACAGTGCCATAAAATAGCGTAGTAATGTACCTGCATAGGCGGTATCCTAACCGATACATGGATAGGTGCAAGACAATCTTGAAAGCAGAAAGTATATTGTTCATAATGAAAAGGCCATCGTCAGAACGAAAGTGGATGTTCGGTGCATATCACGATAATGTGATACGGCCGCTGCTTTTCGCGATAAATGTATACGATTGTGACGGTTGTTCGCAGGCGTTGCAGTTGTATACAAGAACGTGGCAAATTTAAATATTTTGTTTAACGCAGATTAACGTGGGTACGATAGACGCCAGGTACATAGATTGGCCAGTAAACGTAAATTCGTCAGTTCATGAAACATGTAAATTTGGTAGGAAGAGCCCTTGATCTACGAAGTGGCTGTGGTGACTTTTCAGGCCTTAATAGTTGTTATAATGAGGTGGCCTGCTGACAAACAGCTGCTGTATAAATTATTAACTGCGCCGAATATTATTAGGGAACAGTCACGTCAGAAACATATGAAAACACAGATTAACAACAATTTACAATTATTCACGCAGAGCTTTTTGTAGTACTTAACTGGAGTTAAGTATTGTGTTTGGCAATACAGTTCAATGTCCAGTTGTACTGACTATCTTTAAACAGTGGTACGATCCTGTACCATAACTGAGAACACTTGTGTAACATCCAGTTTGGCTCTTCTTAATGGTAGCTGTAGATGAATCCGAGGACAGTCACTGGGACATTGTCCTGATACTGCCTGTCGATTGCCTTGAGACACTCTCTCATGCAGAGCAGAACTGTGGTTCTGCTTATCTTTACGTTTGGCGAATGAATATCCTTTGGAGAATACTCGTGTCTGTGTGACGTAAAGCGGATGTGTAACATTGACCTTGTCGTGTGTGTGTCCTCTCTAGAGACTCAGCTGAATTATTGTAAGAGAATTAAACGGCTACAGCCGTCCTTATGATCTTATTTATTGTGTAGCTACCAGTTTCGGGCCGGCCGAAGTGGCCGTGCGGTTCTAGGCGCTACAGTCTGGAACCGCGAGACAGCTACGATCGCAGGTTCGAATCCTGCCTCGGGCATGGATGTGTGTGACGTCCTTAGATTAGTTAGGTTTAACTAGTTCTAAGTTCTAGGGGACTAATGACCTCAGAAGTTGAGTCCCATAGTGCTCAGAGCCATTTGAACCATTTGAACCAGTTTCGGCGCTTCAGATGATGCTGAAGAGGTTAACACGACCTTTATATACACCGCATCAGTGGCCAACATAACGTGTTAAGCAGAGTATCTGTAAACTTTGGTGTCAGCACTCCCACCATCAACTGCCAACTGTCACTAAACATTCACTATGATGATCGCCTTTCCATTATGAACAACATACTTTCCGTTTTCAAGGTTGTCTTCCGTCTGTTCACGTATCGGTTAGAATTTTCTTGCAGTAGTAAACGGCCTTGGTCCCTAAGACCTCGTTTCAAAAAACCGGACTTACTTATAACCTGAATTATGTTTCGCCTGAGACGTAGGCAACGTTGTGCTGTACTCTGTAGGCTAAATCCCTTATTTTCTGGAGGATTCAGCAAGATAATTATAGGATGTCCCACGAGGAATGGTCATTATTCAAGAATATGACTCGAACGACCATTTGAAGCAAAAAACTTCATATGGACAAAATCCCTGTTCGGAATGGATATAACATACGAGGGTTGTCCAGAAAGTAAGTTCCGATCGGTCGCGAAATCGAAACCACAGCGAAAACCAGAAATGTTTTGTTTGCAACAGTTAGGTACACCTTCCACCTACTTCTCTACATAGTCGCCGCTCCAACTGCGAGTTCTGTCGTAGTGGTGTATCAACTTTCCAATATACTCGTCGTAGAAAGCAGCCACCTGTGCTTTCGGCTAGTTATCTTTACTGGTCTGCAGCTCGTTGTCTGTGGAAAAATCGTGTCTTCATAGCCAGTGGTTCTTGTGAGCAGAGATGAGACTCAATGGGAGCCAGTTACGGACTGTATTGTGGGTGATCAAACACTTCTAATCGAAAACGCTCAAGCAGCGTCTTCATTGCCCCTGTAGTGTGCGGTCGAGAATTGGCGTGAAGAAGGAACTGCTCGACAGTTGTGTTACGTGGGCTGCATGACACAGGCGAAATCTCTAACCAGGCCCTCATACTTGGTGGAAGACGATTTTTCCTACGCATCTTTACATGCTCACTGTCCACTCAAAATTGAAAAGAGCGACGCGACACGATCGACGGGCAAACTAGAGACACTGCCCAACACATCTGTGTAAAGCTTTACCGGATTTTCCCGGTGGTTTCCATTTCGTGACCGATCGGAACTTACTCTCTGGACAACCCTCGTATTTAATGTGCGTTGTTATTTTCTGTATTGTTCAGTATATTGTTGTTCTGTGTATCCCAGTAGTGTAGAACAAGTTGAGAGAAACTACCCCGAATTGGTCTGCAAAAAATATCTAAATTACAGAGAATGCATGTCAGACGAGTTTCTCAATATTCTCTCCCTCTCATCGCGCGAACTATTAGTCCTAGAGAAACAATGACCAGGAAATGTTTTGTAGGAAACTTACCTTAATTTAGTATCGCGCCATGTTTTCGCTGGAGACTGCAGCTTCCGAGTTATTCAACAAAAATTTACAAAAGTGACATTGAATATCCTCTACATCGGAAACCATCCAGACTAGGCCGTATGTCCATACCCAATTTTTTACTTCAAATGTGCTTTCCTGTCATATACCTCAATTTTAACCATTTGTTCTGCGGCACCCTGTATAATGCAGTGCACATAAATGGAAGAAGAGATCCGCTATTCTTTAACTATGCCATCGGCGACAGACGTAGTATTCAGTCACAACCGGTAAGTATCTATGAGTTTCCGTCTTGAGTTATTTAACGTGGAATGACCGCGTGTAGTAAGAGTGGGAGACGCCACTCACCGTTACCAGAAGTCCAGTCCACTCACGAATGAAGTCGTTCATAGAAACCCCATTTAACCAATTTTTTAGTACCTAACCGTATTGCATTAATGGACTAGGGGAAAAATATTTAGAGCTGCACAATCGATCACGTTTTTATTTTTCGTGACAGCAAGACTGACACAGTAATAGTCAGTAACCGGCAATGGAAGACGTTAAAATAAAGTTGTGCCCTCGGGGAAACCCTTTTTCAGAAACGAGTCAAGAAAATTATTAATTCCTCCAATACTCATCTCGCCTAGTGATGACTCCTTCAAAAGGATAGGAATTAAGGCTGACAGCCTTTCTTCTCGTATACTGTTAACGAATGGAAGAGGAATGAGCCGAAAAACGCAAGTTGCACACAAAAACACTGGGCCACTCACCGCACAGTACGCAAAGCACTGGCGTAAGTGTAGATGTATATGTAATTTGTGGCAGTGGCTATGAACATATATTTTCGTTATAGGCTAAACCAGTGTTAACGCTAGAGGCACGATAGCAGAACTCAGGGTCTGAAGTTATTACCGTACAGCTATGCTGCACTTGCTGCCTGCAGTGTACGAAGCAGACACACATTACGATCTGGGCTGAAAATCGGGGTGAGGGCTGAAACGACTATATAGGATCATTTGTCAACCGGATGAATATGTATGACCTTAAAATGAGATCCGTACTTTAGTTTCATCACTCCATGCTGGAGACCAAGAGATTACAAATATGCAGTTCGCATTTCCGAATTTGACTATTTCGGCCTGCTGACCTTTGCGTTTGAAAATATTAAGCCCGCCATTATCGTGTTTTATGATATTTCAAGCTTTGTACGACGAACAGATAGGCACAGAAACGTGTGTAAGACAACAATCAAAGAGAACATAGCTTGAATGCAAATATCGGCGTTGTACAGTGTGCAATACATTCTATCCAAATTAGTTCTTGTGAAATTTCTAGTTTTTATACTTCAAGAAGGTAAAGTTAATTAAGCCATCGCAACTCGTTATCAAGCCTGCTTTTGATATTGAGACAAGTTATATTAATCCTTCTTTAACATATTATCCCCTGTGTTGTTGAATTTTCCGACACAATTGTGTTACACCCGAAATCATCTGCAATCAATAGTTTTTATTCGTCAATCTTGTATATCATCAATTTGCGTTTCCTGGGGCTGTGACATATTGCGTTTTTTCCGAATTATATATGATTTTTATTCCAAATCGCTTTATTCCGCTGGGAGATATTTGTTTAAATTCATCCATAGGTGTTTATTACTGTTGTGGCGAAGTAATTCTGAGCAAACTCGCTGGGCAGGTCGAACACCACTGTATAACTGTAGGTGGTACGTGACAAGAGTGTGAGTATTGTCTCGAATATTTACCGAAAGATCAGACCAGAACAGTGTCCGGTCATACACTTCTGACTACCAACCGTGTTACTCAGATTGCCATTGAAAACTATTTAAGTCCGCAACCACGTTACGGTTAACTGTGGCCTGTTACTTCACACCTTTTGGTGTTGAAACTTGCAAGTAATGTGGCTAAGCTGGTTCGCTGCAAGCCAACAAGATTATATGGTAAAAACATGAAAAAGAAGATCCTGTTCTTTAGCGTAGTATGTTTAGCGCTGATACTGACCTTTTCAGTAAGCTTGTGAAGAATCCGCCGCCGGTAACACAATGTAAAAGATTCTTCAAAATTTTTATTACCAAAGACGATAAACAGTATTCGTCTACTCCGATCAATAATAGTACAAGATTGGCAAGCTGAGAATCTCTGGCTGGAGGACGTAATATCGAAACAAGCAAGTTGGTCACACAAAATGAAAAATGATAGGTGTCATTGTGACTCTACAACACTAAAGTTCAATTAAAAGTTCAATTCTTCCGTCAACGCATGAAGTTATGATTCATCAAAAGGTTTAAATTATTCCGTCTAGGTACGAGGTTAAGGTTCTCTTCGAACAATCTACAGTCAACGTACTATATGAACAATTTAAGCACGGTTTCTGACATCCACCACCACGAAGACTGATCCATCAGCGGCCACACAGTGACTCAGGCCGTTGTCAATAGCAGCGGCGACTGCTCGGCGGCAGAAACGCCTCGGAAGGAACCGCCGGTT
Source organism: Schistocerca americana (assembly GCF_021461395.2). Lineage (NCBI taxonomy): Eukaryota > Metazoa > Arthropoda > Insecta > Orthoptera > Acrididae > Schistocerca > Schistocerca americana. The sequence goes on from NC_060125.1 coordinate 292,738,452, forward strand.
GATGTGAACGTTTCCCTTTACATTCTCCACTCCTAGAACTGGAGAGGGCTATTCGAAATCTGACTCTTTGAGAGTCGCCTTCTATTCAGCCAGTTGTCGGACAAGCTGATAGTGGGGAAAATGGGGTATTCCAGTTGCGAATAAATGGGAGGGCCTTACCAATTCCGGAGTGCTACAATCTCCAGAAAGCCTTAGTCGGAACTGGGGCATTGTCTGTCACTGAGAATGTTGTCCCAGACGAAAACTATAATTTTATGCATGTGAATGGTCTGTAAATGTTGTATGTGTACCTGTGTGTTACTGAACAAATTGAACTGTAGTTGTGCGCCGATGACGACCGTGCACCGGCCTAAATACTGTCCAATGGCTAGGTATCTCGGGGTCCATTGTTCGTCTTGTGTACTGCCGAAGAAACTATGTCGTAACGTTGTCTGGCGGCGCTCCTAGGGCACCCTGGTGGGAAACAGGAAATCGACTATTCGGCGAAAAGTGGTTGCCTCGAATGCGGCCAACCCCTTTTGCTTGGGGGTCTCATGTGTTATCGACCACATATGCGTATCATCGGTACGCATTAGATTGACAGTAGCATTGTTCGCGTTACTCACACTATTCGTCACACATTTTTCACTTGAATGTTTCTTAATTAGTGGTCTAATGGATAGCAATAACTTAAACAGAAACAACGACCTGTAATTATTACGTTATTAGTCTCAAGTCCTATTACTAATGCAGCCGGTTTTAAAATGTCACAAAGTGCAATTGGTGACTATAAATGCTTATCTATCTTGCCTACATCTGCATATACATGGATACTCTGCAGATAATATTTAAGTGCCTGGCAGAGGGTTAATGGAATCACCTTCACAATTCTCTGTTATTCCAGTCTCGTATAGTGCGCGGGAAGATCGAACACCTATATTTTTACGTACGAAATTTCCCTTACTTTATCATGGTAATCGTTTCTACCTGAGTAGGTCAGCGTCAACAACATATTTTCGCATTCGGCGGAGAAAGTTGGTCACTGGAATTTCGTGAGAAGCGTCTTCCGCAACGAGTAACGCCTTTGTTTTAAAGACGTCCATCCCAAAACCTATATCATATCAGTGACACTCTCTCCCCTATTTCGCGATAATACGAAAGTTCTTCGAACTTTTTCGATGTACTCTTTCTATCCCAGACGGGCAAGCTTATTGTATGCTGTCTCCTTAGTAGATCTGTTACATTTTCTATGAGTCCTGCCAATAGAACGCAGTCTTTGGTTAGTCTTCCCAACAACATTTTCTGTGTGTTCCTTCGAATTTAAGTTGTTTGCAATTGTAATTCCTAGGTATTTAATCAAATTTATGTCCTTTAGACTTGACAGATTTATCGTGTAACCGCATTTCAACGGATACCTTTTAGCTTTCATGTGCATGGCCTCTCACTTTTAGTTATTTAGGGTCAATTTCCCATTTTCGCACCATACTATTTTTTATAAATCGTTTCACAGTTTATTTTGATCTTCTCATGACTTTACTAGTCGATAAACGACAGCTTCATCTGAAAACAACCTAATACGGCTGCTCAGATTGTGTCCCAAATCGCTTATACAGATAAGGAGCAGCAGACTACCTTTTGGAACGCAAGCAATCACTTCTGTTTTACTCGATGACTGACCGTCAGTTACTACGAACTGTGACCTCTCTAACAGGAAATCACGAATCCAGTCACATAATTGAGACAATACCCCGTAAGCACGCTATTTCACTACATGTCGCTTGTCTGGTACAGTGTCAAAAGCCTCCCGGAAATCCAGAAACTCAGAATCAATTTAAAATCCATTGTCAATAGCGCTCAAAACGATGTTTTCTAAATCCGTATTGACTGTGTGTCAGTAGACGGTTTCCTTCCAGGTAATTCATAATGTTCGAACACAATATACGTTCTAAAATCCTGCTGCATATCGACATTAATGATATGGGCCTGTAATTTAGTGGATTGCTCCTACTACCTTTCCAGTCTTTGGGTATGGATCTTTCGTCGAACGAACAGTTGTAAGGGATTTTTAAGTATGGAGCTATTGCATCAGCATACTCTGAAAGGAACCTAATTGGTGTACAGACTGGACCAAATGTTCAAATGTTCAAATGTGTGTGAAATCTTATGGGACTTAACTGCTAAGGTCATCAGTCCCTAAGCTTACACACTACTTAACCTAAATTATCCTAAGGACAAACACACACACCCATGCCCGAGGGAGGACTCGAACCTCCGCCGGGACCAGCCTCGCAGTCCATGGCTGCAGCGCTTTAGACCGCTCGGCTAATCCTGCGCGGCAGACTGGACCAGAAACTTGCTTTGTTGAGTTATTTAATTTGCTTCACTACTCCGGGGATATCTTCTTCTACGTTACTTATGTTGACAGTTGTTCTTGATTCGAATTCTGGAATATTTGCTTCTGCTCTTGTGAAGCCATTTCGTAAGGTTGTGTTTAGTAACCCTGCTTTGATACCATTGTCATCGCTCAGAGAAGTCATTGATTGTATCTTACCTCTAGCATAATTCACATTAGACCAGAATCTCTCTGGATTTTCTGCTAGGTTTCGAGACATATCATCCTAGGCAGCTACATCCGGATGTTTGTTGTCATAGAATTCGGCATGTTTCTGCGACAAAAAGCCACACACGACGCAGTAGCACGTCTTCTAAAGAAAGGAATATCATGTAATCCATCCGCTCATTGGACCATTGATCTCTTTATCCCCTGGGCGACTTCTGTTTCTTCTGTCACGTCATCATATATTTCCTCCCCATCACAAAGGCGTTCAATGTACTATTTCCAACTAAACACTCTCTCCTCTACAACTAACAGTGGAGTTCCCTTGCGCTCTTAATGTCAACGCCCTAGCTTTTAATTCCACCATAGCTTGTTTTGACTTTTCTAAATGATAAATCAGTCTTTCCGACAGTTATAAGTTTTTCGATTTCTTCATATTTTTCATGCAGTCATTTCGCATTAGCTCTCCTGTACTTGGGGACAACGGCCTTGTCGCAGTGGATACACCGGTTCCCGTCAGATCACCGAAGTTAAGCGCTGTCGGGCGTGGCCGGCATTTGGATGGGTGACCATCCGGGCCGCCATGTGCTGTTGCCATTTTTCGGGGTGCACTCAGCCTCGTGATGCCGATTGAGGAGCTACTCGACCGAATAGTAGCAGCTCCGGTCAAAGAAAACCATCGTAACGACCGGGAGAGCGGTGTGCTGACCACACGCCCCTCCTGTCCGCATCCTCAACTGAGGATGACACGGCGGTCGGAAGGTCCCGATGGGCCACTTGTGGCCTGAAGACGGAGTGCTTTTTTTCCTGTACTTCCTATTTATTTTATTCCTAAATGACTTGTATTTCTGTATTCTTGAGTTTCCCTGAAAGCGTTAGTACTTCCTTCTTTCGTCGACCAACAGACGTATTTCCTCGTCAAACCATGCTCTGTTCCCAGTTATCTTCTATATATCTTTGTTTTTCTTTTCATTTTCTATACTGTCCTTTTTAGTGATGTCCATTCCTCTTCAACGGAACTGCATACTAAGCTATTCATTACCGCACTATCTATAGTCTCAGAAAGGTCAAGCGTTTCTCTTCATACCTCATTACTTCCGTATCTCACTTCTTCGCACATTGATTCTTCATGATTAGTCATCTATTCTTCAGGCTACTCTTCATCATTACTAATTTGTGATCTGAGTCAATATGTGCTCGTGAGTGTGCCTTATATTTCTGATAGCAGAGTCGCTGCAAGACCCTGATGTGGTCTAACTGGAATCTTCCCTTATCTCTATACCTTTTTCAAGTATTCCTCCTCTTTTAGTGATTCTTGAACAGAGTATTCGCCATTAATAGATGAAAATTATTGCAGAATTCAATTACTCTTTATCCTCTCTCAATCCCGCTACAAAGCCAATATTATCCCGTAACCCTTTCTTCTATCCCTTCTCTTAGATCTTCAAATGGCTCTGAGACTATGGGACAACATCTGAGGTCATCAGTCCCGTAGAACTTACAACTACTTAAACCTAACTAACCTACGGATGTCACACACATCCATGTCCGAGGCAGGATTCGAACCTGAGACCGTAGCGGTCGCGCGGTTCCAAACTGAAGCTCCTAGAACCGCTCAGCCACTCCGGCTGGTCGGCTTCTTAGATCTTCATGTCAGTCCTTCACGACTACTAAATTTTAATCTCCATTTGCGTAATGAATTACCTGTTCAACGTCCTGATATTCTATCTCTATCTCTTCATCCTCTGATTTGGACGTCGACATGTTTACCTGACTACTGTTGTCGGTGTTGGTTTGCTGTCGATTCTAAAGAGAACAACCCAAATTCTTAACTGTTCACAGGGATTCACTCTCAGCTCTACCTTACCCTTCATAACTAATCACAACTCTATTACATCATTTTCCGCTGCTGTTGGTATTACCTTATGCTCGTCTGACCGTAAAGCCTTGTCTTATTTCGATTTAATTGTACTGGAGCCCACTATGTTTAGTGATGTGTCGACAGAAGTGCCGACACAGTGTTATTTTGAGGGGGCCGATAGGCACGCTATCTAACGCAGACGGGCGTGAATTCTGGAACAGGATAACTATTGAATGGTAGCAAGAAAAGTACGTAGCTGCTTTATAGTTAACTTTAATCTTTCTTGGTTTAAACGTTCTTCTTAGACAATTTTATACGATAACTCTCAAACTAGGTAAGGCTACTGGCGCCTTGCTAGGTCGTAGCCATGGACTTAGTAGAAGGCTATTCTAACTGTCTCTCGGCTAATGAGAGGAAGGCTTCGTCCGTCTTGTCGCTACCAATGTCGTCCGTCCAACTGGGGCGAGTGCTTGTTCGTATCACGAGACCTGCCTTGTGGTGGCGCTAGGTCTGCGATTACACAGTGGCGACACGCGGGTCCAACATGTACTAAATGGACCGTGGCCGATTTAATCTACCACCTAGCAAGTGTGGTGTCTGGCGGTGACACCACATTCCTCCCCCGCAAATCGGCGAACGGTCGTGAGATAAGGCTTCCGCCCGCCGTGGGGAGGACCCCATGTTGACGTATGCGATGAGGTGGGGAGCCTAACAACAGGCGAGGCTGTGCCACCCGCACCCGGCCATTCGGTCCGAGGGGAGCTAGGAAACGCCTGAAAACCTAGTCCAGGGTGCACTTCAACATGTGGTGTATGCGCCCGTAAAGAAAGAGGAGGGGCCGAAGGGTCGACCTCCATTGCGTCGGGGTAGCCGACGCGCGATGACGTCATGTGGTCCGGAGCGGGCGGGAGTTCCATGGCGGAGGACAGCTGGTCACGGGAAGCGATCGGCGGTGCGTGACCCTGGGAGGCGCATGGCGGCTGCAGCGAAGCGTCGAATGCGGGCGGCGCCGGCGGGAGTACCGGCGGCTGCGGCGGCGGCGGCGGCGGCGGCGGCGGCGGCGGCTGCTGCGGCGGCGCGCCGCCATGGGGCAAAATGGAAGGCATCGTCGGTAACACCTGGGGATGAGGCGAGCCAGTAGATGGGTCCCCAGGGCGCTGACCGGACGGCACCGTCGCTGAAAGCAGACGGGGAGCGGCAGAACCCGTGCGACGACAGAGGCGCAGCTGATTGAGATTCCGACGCACCTCACCAGAGGCCCCCAAAACCAAATACATCGCGCGGCCGAGGCAGCGAAGAATGCGCCCTGCGAGCCAACGCCGTGAACCGCGATAGTTGCGATAGAATACAACGTCGCCTGGAGCAAAAGCAGGAGTCTGCCGCTGCACAGGAACCTGATGCGGCGGATGCAGCAAAGACATCAAGGTGCGAGGAGGACGACCATGGAGCAACTCAGCCAGCGAGCGACCATCGCGGGGCTGAGAGCGATACGAAGACAAAAAGAGCAACAATGCGTCCTCCCGAGAATGCGACTCTTTCAATTTCAACATCTGTGACTTGAAAGTCCGGACCAATCGTTCAGCGGCACCGTTTGACTGAGGCGAAAACGGCGCGGATGTCAGATGTTGAATACCATTGGCCTGGCAGAATGACTGAAATTCTGCGGACATGAATTGTGGGCCATTGTCGGAAACAATAGTCTGCGGAAGACCTTCAATGCAAAAGATAGCAGACAACGCTTGGATGGTGGCGGAGGACGTCGTGGAAGACATCCGGACAACAAAAGGAAAATTACTGAAGGCGTCGACCAGAACCAACCATCGAGCATTCCAGAATGGACCAGCAAAATCAATGTGCAAGCGTTGCCAAGGGGAAGTGGCTTTTGGCCATGCAAAGACATTCCGCGGCGGTGCGGATTGTTTTTCGGCACACGCCATGCAAGAAGAACACATATTCGTAATCGCAGCATCGATTCCGAACCAAGTACAGTGCTGACGAGCAAGTTGTTTCGTTCGGACGATACCCCAATGTCCTTGGTGAAGAAGCCGTAAAACAGAGGACTGTAACGAACGTGGGACCACGACTCGGGACTGATCATTATCAGAACGCAACAACAAAACACCACGTCGAACAAAAAGTCTCTCCCTGTGATCAAAAAATCGGCGAACCAACGGATCCTCGATCCGACACTTTGACAAAGGCCATTGCGTAGCAACAAAACGTAAAACAGTAGCAAGGACAGGGTCAGCAGCTGTGGCTGTAGCGACACGACGAAAATCGATCGGAATCGATTCGACCACGTCATCGGTTTCCGCATCAAGGAACATGCAAGCAAGTTCGGAAGAATCGAATGCTTTATCCTCAGCAACAGGCAAACGGGACAACGCATCGGCGTTTCCGTGCTGAGCAGTGGACCGATACAAGATATCGTAGCGGTACTGCGAGAGGAAAATAGACCAGCGAATGAATTTCTGCGCTGTACGCGGAGGTACAGGCTTGTTCGGATGAAAAAGCGATGTCAAAGGCTTGTGGTCTGTGATGATGGTAAAGTGACGACCATACAAGAAATCATGGAACTTAGTAACACCAAACACGAGAGCCAAAGCTTCTTTCTCTATCTGGGAATAATTTCTTTGCGCAGATGAGAGCAATTTTGACGCAAAGGCAATAGGGCGCTCATGCGAGCCAACTTTGTGCGCAAGCACAGCACCGATCCCGAAATCCGATGCATCTACCATCAACAAAAGGGGTTGCTGGGGATCGAAAGGCGTGAGGCAAGTATTAGAAAGCAACGCCGATTTCAACTGGCGAAAGGCGCGTTCGCATTCCGTCGTCCAGACGAACGGAACACCTTTACGGCGTAAGCGATGAAGCGGAGCTGAAATGGAAGAGGCATTGCGCACATATTTATGATAATAGTTAATTTTACCCAACACACACTGTAGCTGTTTCAGATTTTGAGGGGAAGGCAAATCCTGTATGGCACGGAGGTGCTCTGGACTCGGATGTATGCCTTGGGCATTGATGACATGGCCCAGGTATGGTAAGTCACGAGCAAAAAACACACATTTGTCCTTCCTCAAGCGAAGACCATTTTGTCGCAAGACCTGAAATAACGTTCGTAGGTTCGCAAGATGATCTTCTTCGGTCTGTCCAGAGATCACTATATCGTCCAGATAGTTTGCTGCAGTAGGGACCGACGCACAAATAGTTTGTAAATATTGCTGAAACAAGGCAGGGGCGGATGCACACCCGAACGGCAGTCTTTTGAACCTGTACAATCCAAGATGCGTGTTAACCACCAACACGCGCTGGGATGCGTCGTCCACAGGTATTTGCAAGTATGCATCGGCGAGATCCAACTTTGAAAAATATTTTCCCGGGCACAGTTTAGCAAAAAGATCTTCCGGGAGGGGCAAAGGAAAAGTAGCAGTCACTAGTTGTGGATTCACTGTGGCCTTGAAGTCCACGCAAAGTCTCAATTTTCCGGAAGGTTTTGGCAAAATGACTAAGGGTGAGGCCCAGAGAGAAGCTTGCACACGTTCAATTACACCCTGTGATTCTAGATCGTTTAATGTTCTTGCGACCTCATCACGCAATGCGTGGGGAACATTGCGCGCTCTGAAAAATTTCGGTTGCGCGTTTACTTTCAGTTCCAAATGTGCTTCATAGTTTTTAGCGCAACCTACGCCCGGTGCAAAAATGTCTGCAAATTCGTCACACAGACGAGAAACACTGTCGGAAGGCACAGTCTGATTCACTGATAGGACCTGATTTACAATAGACATGTTAAACAACTGAAACAAATCTAAGCCAAACAAGTTCACTGCAGTAGAAGAACGAAGAACGTAAATTGACACAAGTTTTGTTTGTCCCTTGTATGTGGCAAGAAGGCTGCACTGTCCTAACACAGGAATTTTCTGTCCTGAATATGTGGTTAGCTTAACATTTGCGGCACGCAACGGAGGTGCGCCCAGTTGTTTGTACGTGTCGTGATTGAGCAATGAAACTGCAGCTCCGGTATCGAGCTGGAATGGTATCACTTTGCCTTCAAAGTCTAAGTCCACAAAAAGTTTATTGTCCTGCTGACGACAAGAGCGACTGTTTTGTGCAATTTGAACAGACACTGGTACAGAATCACTTGCTAATTGACGTGATTTCCGGCGACGTCGGCGCACAGTTTTTGTGGGACGAACACAGTCACTGTTAGAGAAAGTGGCACTGGACGAATCGGAATTAACTACATGAATGTCCATGGGCGAAGGTCCACGATCCTGAGTGTCCTTGGTTCGATTCCGGCGCGAAGCAAAGGGCCTGGAATGATTGTGATTGTCTGATCGGAGCTTTTTCTGGTAAACACTTTGAACATGTCCTTTCGTATTGCAGAAAAAGCAAATAGCTTGGCGTGACGGGCAATGTTCACGCGAATGTCTGGTAGCACACCGCGGGCACGATTTCACTGCATTTGTGGGCTGGCGCGGCACACGTGGCTTAGAGCGCGGCGGCAGCTGCTTCGACGTGCGCGAGGGCAATTTACCGGGCCGCGCAGCTCGCCCGGCGGGCCGGTTAATGTTACACACGGCTGGCGAAGTTTCAAAAGATTCCTGAGCACAGTCAAGTGTGTCTTGTCTATCCAATATGTCTATCACTTGTTGAAGGGTGGGATTAACTAGTTTCAAAATGTGCTCCCGTATGCGAACATCAGAAACGTTCTGTGCAATTGCATCACGCACCATTGTATCTGAATAAGAAAGGCCACAGTCACAGTCAAAGGCACAGTCCCTAGTAAGTCCTTGCAATGTTGCTACCCACTCCCTATGAGTTTGACCGGCTGTACGTTTTGTACGAAAAAACGTATACCGTTTTGCAACCACATTAACTGTTTCTTTGAAATAGGCATCTAAAGCAGACAAAATTTCCTCGTAGGACAGAGTTGCTACATCGCGTCGGGGAAACAATTTCACTATCACACGGTAGGTGGACACACCGACACAAGAAAGCAAAAACGGCTGCCGCTCATTACCTTGAATTCTGTAGGCGGCCAGATGGAAGCCGAACTGTCGGGACCATTCTGGCCACGACTCGTGGTTCGGGTCGTAGTGCCTAAAAGGCGGTGCAACTGCGAGTTGTGGCTGCGGTAGCGGTGGAGCGGCGGCCGCCGCATTGGTTTGAATGGCCCGTTGACCCTGGACGAGCTGTCCAAGGGCATCCAATAACGCCTGCGTCTGCTGATTCTGCAAGCGATAAAATTCGGACAGTACATCTGGAGAATGTGGCGAAGCCATGACACAAATAAATGTAAGCAATCAGAAAGAATCCTGTTTACTCGTCGCCAAATGATGTGTCGACAGAAGTGCCAACACAGTGTTATTTTGAGGGGGCCGATAGGCACGCAATCTAACGCAGACGGGCGTGAATTCTGGAACAGGATAACTATTGAATGGTAGCAAGAAAAGTACGTAGCTGCTTTATACTTAACTTTAATCTTTCTTGGTTTACACGTTCTTCTTAGACAATTTTATACGATAACTCTCAAACTAGGTAAGGCTACTGGCGCCTTGCTAGGTCGTAGCCATGGACTTAGTAGAAGGCTATTCTAACTGTCTCTCGGCTAATGAGAGGAAGGCTTCGTCCGTCTTGTCGCTACCAATGTCGTCCGTCCAACTGGGGCGAGTGCTTGTTCGTATCACGAGACCTGCCTTGTGGTGGCGCTAGGTCTGCGATTACACAGTGGCGACACGCGGGTCCAACATGTACTAAATGGACCGTGGCCGATTTAATCTACCACCTAGCAAGTGTGGTGTCTGGCGGTGACACCACATTTAGATTGAGCCATAGCAATTCCCTTTGGAGATTTTTAAGTTCCCTACCACCACCAGCCTGCTTTAGACACTGACACAGCATTGTGTCGATTGGCTGTGTATCCACGGAAGTTTCCTATTACACAAAATTACTTATTAGTGAGAAGTAAGAGCAGCACACAGGTGCCAATTTTGAGTCAACTCTCCCATGCCATATAGCTGTTAGTAAGGACGTAACAGTTTGGATACTTTGCTTAAAGTGAAGAAACGCGTTGCTGGCCAGTAGACAACTTGATGACTCAGTACGTTACCTTCTTGAGTAAATTTATTGACTGGAGGGATGAGGGATCTGTTGGTGAATGAGCATCGTAGCACTTTTTTTGTATTGATGACAGATTCTGCGATTCAGAGATTAGCAGTTTTGGATGACACTGTATTCCTGTGCAGGCGTTTACGCGGTTATAAGTGTCACCAAAAGACTTTTTATCTGCCAAGATACTGTTCCATAGAGATGGCGTAGGAGGTCCTCTTGACACGTGCGAGGTCCTAGGATGTCGGCGTTCCGACCCAAATGAAAAGAATTTTATTTATTGCTCATTTAACCTGACCGGATTACAGCCTTAAGGTTCTCTTTTACATCTGACGAGGAACGACACTTACCAACCATATTACAAACATATTCAATGAGAACAACAACAATAATAATAATAACTATTATTATTATTGTTTATAAATTATAGACCGCAGCAAGGAGTGGTTCTTCGTTTTCTTTCCAGGTTTAATTTGGCAAATCCAGGTTTCGGCTGGTGCTTAGCCATTATCAACGCTAATAAAAACAAGAACTACAAGGTCAGGCAATACGATAAAAAGCTACAACTCCTGGCATAACCTATATGGCTTATACATTAAATTATATACAACTGTTTTCTAGTCTCGATGCATGTCAGTTCCCTGTTGTTCGGGCGTCAGTCACAGTTCTTTGAATACTGCTGTATACAGAAGGTAGGGTGTGTGGTGGTGGCTCTGAGCACTATGGGACTTAACTTCTAAGGTCATCAGTCCCCTAGAACTTAGAACTACTTAAACCTAACTAACCTAAGGACATCACACACATCCATGCCCGAGGCAGGATTCGAACCTGCAACCATAGCGATCGCGCGGTTCCAGACTGTAGCGCCTAGAACCGCTGGCCACCCTGGCCGGCCAGGTAGGTAGGGTGTGTGCAGAACACATCGATTGGTTTTATGGCACCCTCTATATGAACTACGTAAAAAATAACATTTAAGGGAAAATAAGATAACTTCAAATTTGCATTGTAATTACATAAAATAGAACATGAGTAAAATTCTTTACACTGCTGTTAGACTTATTTCCACATTTGCCAGTGAACATAGAAAATATAAGAAAATTTCCAGGTTCAGTCCATGTGAGTCAGTTGTTTTAATCTTTAAACACATATGTAACGCCAGATGGTTAAAATGTTTTTTTTTTATTTATTTACAGGAGACAAGGACACAAATGCTATATGTAACTATTAGAATTGATCTGATTTAAATGTTTTTGTCTTTGTATTATTTTTTTTCGTTGTTTAAACATCATGACAGTTATGTTGTTCCTCCTATTTACTGAATAGTTCGTAGATGGCGCCAAATGTCAGCAAGATGGGTGGTTGGTGTGACTTGGCATTCCGTTACAGATATTATATATAATTTATAAATCGCTGTGTGGACTCACATTTCTAATGGAAGGTAACATGATAATGATAATAGTAATTACCATTATAAGAACAATGATTACAATAATAATAATAACTGACATTAACTTCAATAATAATAATAGTAAAGGGTATTTACACTGAGACGACTCTTACGGGATAATGATGTGCTCATATGCTCATGGCGGTAGTATATCGTTCACAAGATATAAAAGGCAGTACTTTGGCGACGCTGTCATATTTACTCAGGTGTTTCATATGATAATGATCCCACCCCGATTATTGGCGCACAACGGGACTTAACAGACTTTGAACGCGATATGGTATTTAGAGCTAGAAGCATGGGCTATTACGTTTCGGAAATTGTTGCAGATTTCTGTGTTCGGAGATCCAAAGTGTCAAGAGTGTGCCGAGAAATGCTAGATTTCAGGCATTACCTGTCAATGCAGTGACAGACTGTCTTCACTTAACGACTGCGAGCAGCGGAGTTAGCGAAGAACTATTAGTGATAACAGAGAAGCAACACTGCGTGAAATAACCGCAGAAATCAATGTTGGACGTACGACGAACGTAAGAAAAATTTTGCGTTAATGGCCAATGGCAGCAGACGATCGACACGAGTGCCTTTTCTATCAGCACAATACCGCCTGCAACGCCTCGTGACCACATGGGTTAGACCCTGGAATGCGAGGAAAGACCTTAGAATACTGGAAAACTGTAACCTGGCCAAATGAGCCCTGATTTCAGTTGATAAGAGCTGATGATAGGCTTCGAGTATGGCGTAGACCCTTCAAAGCCATGGACTCAATTTGTCAATAGGGTACTGTGCTAGCTGGTGGTGGCTCCATAATGGAATGGGCTGTGTTTGGGTGGAATAGACTGGGTTCTATGGTCCAACTGAAAAGCTCACCCTCTGCCAGGCACTTAAGTGTTATTTACAAAGCAGCCATGTAGATGTAAACCACTGACTGGAATTAGTTATTTTCTGTTGTTTGGTGACCATTTGCAGCCATTCATGGACTCCAAGATCCCAAACATCGATGTGATATTTATGGATGAGAATACGCCATGTCACTGGACCGCAATCGATGGCGATACTTTTGAAGAACATTCTGGACAATCAGAGCCAATGATTTGGCCATCCAGATCACCCGGTGTTAACCCCATCGAACATGTATGGGCAGTAATCGAGAGGTCAGTTCGTGCACGTAATCATGCAGCGGCAAACTTCCGCAATTATGGAGGGCTACAGACGCAGCATGGCTCAACATTTCTGCGGGGGACCAACAATGACGGTGTTGAGTCCATATCACGTCTAGCTGCTACGTTAATCCGTGCAAAAAGAGGTGCGACACGATATTTGGACACATCCCATGACCTTATCACCTCAGCATGGGATGATAGAGATTAGCTTAGCGCATCTGAAGCCGTGATTAGTATTATCAAAAGGGAAATATTGAATTAGATTGAAATGACAGTGACAGTTTCTGTTAGGTAAGGACAGAGTATACAGGAGAAGTCTGCCGACACTGGGTAGGGAAAAGTTGAGGGGTGGGGCACTGACTAGAGTGAGATTACACAGAATGTGGAGAGAACGTTACTGTGATAGAAGGTGGACCATTAGTTGTCTTTTGAAGTTCGGATGGTGTCTGATTTCGCTGAAATTTTTAAGAATATTGTTCCAGAGTTGTGTTCCTGATACAGAAAAAGTTTTTGTGAACATGACAGTATTATGTGATGGTATAGAGACAATTCCCTTTGCTGAGAGCGAGTGTTTCTGCTGTACTGTTCAGATAGTAGAGTAACAGCTTAAGAAAGTAAG